>NW_011494764.1:655344-666818 GCF_000754665.1 Bison bison bison
TCAAGGAGTAATGAGAAGATACTAGACAGTGACTTGAAGCCATATGGAGAAATAAAGATCTCTATAAAGGTAAATACATGGGAAGTTATAAAAACTAGCATTACTTTTTATGACTACTTTTCTATACATGCCTTAAGAGACTAATACCTATAAAAAACTATCATACTATCAAACTAGTACTATCATAACTTTGGTTTGTAACTCCATATTTTGTATTCTATGTAACTTAAGAATAATTCTGTGTAACTTTCAAATAATTTTTGGTTTATGTTTGGGGGCACATAATGTTTAAAGATACAATTCTGTGGCATGAGCAATCATAAGGGGTAGAGATGGAGTTGAAAGGAGCAGAGTTTTTGTGTGTTACTGAAGTTAAGCTGGTATGAATTCAAACTGGAGTGTTCAACTAGAGTGTTAAAACTTTAAGGTGCTGAATGAAACCCCTGTGGTAACCCCAAAGAGAATAGCTATAGGATATACACAAAAGGAAATAAGAAAGAAGTTCAAACATTTCACAAACATCAACTAAGCACGGAAGAACAGTAAAGTAGGAAATGAGGGTCCCAAAACACCCCCAAACCAGAAAACAAAAAGCAAAATGACAGAAGTCCCCCCTTGTTAGTAATTACTTTATATGTGAGTAAATTAAACTCTCCAGTTAAAAGGTGGAGATTGGAAGCATGGGTAAAAACATATAATTCAATTATATACTCTATGAGAGACACACTTTAAGTCCAAAATCACGAAACTAAGTTGAAAGTGAAAAAGTGGAAATAAATACTCCATACAAATAGTAAACAAAAGAGAGCAGGGGTGGTTATACTAATGATGGTGGTGGTGGTGGTTTAGTCACCAAGTTATGTTCCATTCTTGTGACCCCATAGATTATAGCCTGCCAGGCTCCATTGTCCATGGGATTTTCCAGGCAAGAATACTGGAGTGGGTTGCCATTTCCACTGGTGGGCAGCCTGGTGGGCTGCTGTCTAAGGGGTCACACAGAGTCGGACACGACTGAAGTGACTTAGCAGCAGCAGCAGCATACAAGGATGAAGTCAGAAATCAACAACAGAAGTAAAGGTGGAAAATCCACAAATTTGTGGAAATTAAACAGCATTCTCTTAAGCAACCAATGAATCAAAGATTAAATCACAGATGAAATTAAATAGTACATAGAGAAAAATGAAAAGTAAGCACAATATTCCACAACTTATGGAACACAGTGAAAGCAGTGTTAAGGGGGGAGATTAATAACTACAAACACTTGCATTAAAAAAATGAGAAAGATCCCAAATCAGCAACCTAGCTTTACACCTTTGTTGTTCAGTCGCTAAGTCATGTCTGACTCTTTGTGACCCCAAGGACTGTAGCAAGAAAGCTTTATACCTTAAGGAACTAAAAAAAGAAGAATAAGCTAAACCTAGCAGAAGAAACGGAGAAGGCAATGGCACCCCACTCCAGTACTCTTGCCTGGAAAATCCCATGGACGGAGGAGCCTGGTGGGCTGCAGTCCATGGGGTCACGAAGAGTCGGACACGACTGAGCGACTTCACTTTCACTTTTCACTTTCATGCATTGGAGGAGGAAATGGCAACCCACTCCAGTGTTCTTGCCTGGAGAATCCCAGGGACGGCAGGGCCTGGTGGGCTGCCGTCTGTGGGGTCGCACAGAGTCGGACACGACTGAAGCGACTTAGCAGCAGCAGCAGCAGCATAAGAAAGGAAATAATAAAGACTAGAGCAGATACAAATAAACTGGTAATTAGAAAAACAACAGAGAAAGTCAATGAAACTACAAGTTGGTTACTTGAAAAGATCAACAAAATTGATAAGCTTTATTCTGATTGAGTAAGAAAAAAGAGAAAAGACTCAAATTATTAAAATTAGAAATGAAAATGGTACATTACTACTGATTTGTTGTTGCAGCTATTGTTCAGTTGCTAAATCACGTCTGATTCTTTGCAACCCCATAGACTGTAGCACACCAGCCTTCCTTGTCCTTCACTATCTCCTAGAGTTTGCTCAGATTCATGTCCATTGAGTCAGTGATGCTATCTAACCATCTCATCCTCTGTTGCCTCCTTCTCCTCTTGCCCTCAGTCTTTCCCAGCATCAGGATCTTTTCCTGTGAGTCAGCTCTTTGCTTCCGGTGGCCAAAGTACTGCAGCTTCAGCTTTAGCATCAGTCTTTCCAATGAATATTCAGGATTGATTTCCTTTAGGATTGACTGGTTTCATCTCCTTGCAGATCAAGGGACTCTCAAGAGTCTTCTTCAGCACCACAATTCGAAAGCATCAGTTCTTCAGTGCTCAGCCTTCTTTACGGTCCAGCTCTTACATCTGTGCATGACTACTGGAAAAACCACAGCTTTTAACTATATGGATCTTTGTTGGCAAAGTGATGTGTTTATTTTTTAATACACTGTCTAGTTTTGCCATAGCTTTCTTTCTAAGAAGCAAGTGTCTTTAGAGAAATAAAAAGGATTATAAGGAAAAGCTTATAAGAAAGAACAATTGTACATTAACAAATTGGATAATCTAGATGGAAAAATTCCTAGAACCACAAACCTACCAATACTAAATCAGAAAGAAATAGAAAACTTGAATAGACCTATAACTGGTAACAAAATCAAGTCAGTAATAAAAAAATCTCCTGGCAAATAAAAGCCCTGGACCTGGTGGCTTCAGTGGTGAATTCTACTAAATGTTTAGGGAAGAACTAAGAGCAACACTTCTCAAACTTTTCTAAAATACTGAAGACAGGGAACACTTCCTAACTCATTCTATGAGGCTGGTCTTCTTAACTCATCCAAACCAGACAATCACTACAAGAAAAGTACAGATCAACATTCTTTATGAACATAGATGCAGAAATATTCAGCAAAATATTAGCAAGTCAAATGCAACAGCATATCAAAAAGATTATGACCAAGTGGGATTTATTCCTGGAATTGTAAGGATGATCCAACGTGTGACAACAGATCAATGTGATACATTAACAGAATGAAAGAAAAGAACCACATGATCCTCTCCACTGATGCAGAAAAATTACGTAACAAAATTCAATACCATTTCTTGATAAAAAACATTCAGCAACCTATGAACAGAGGGAAACTTCCCCAACAAAATAAAGGTCAGATGTGAAAATGATCGCCTTACAAGACACAGAAAACACATTTAATAAAATTTAACATCCTTTCCTGATAAACTGTCTCCACAAATTACAAGTAGAAGAGAACTTTATCTTGAAAAACTTAGAACTAACGTATTTAATGATGAAAGACTGAATGCCTTCCTCCTAAAAGAAGGGACAAGACAAGGATGTCTACTCTTACTGCTTCAAGTCAATACTGTCCTGGAGGCTCCAGAAGTAAAATAGTGGGGAAAGACAATGAAAAAGAGAAAGAAAGAAAGGGGAAAGATGGGACGAGAGAGAACAAGGGGAACTTTATGGAAAAAGAAGTAAAAATATCTTTATTGCAAATGACATAGTTGTATATATAGAAAATCTGATGGAATCTATAAAATAGCTACTGGAATTCATAAAGAGGTTTAGTGGAGTTACAAGAAACAAGATCAGTTTACAAAAAGCCAATTGTATTTTTGTATATTAGCAGGGAGGGGCTTCCCAGGTAGCACTAGTGGTAAAGAACCCACCTGCCAATGCAGGAGATGTAAAAGATGTGGGTTCAATCTCTGGGTCTGGAAGATTCCCTGGAGGAGGGCACAGCTATCCACTCCAGTACTGTTGCCTGAAGAATCCTATGCACAGAGGAGCCTGGCAGGCTACAGTCCATAGGGTTGCAAAGAGTTGGACACTACTGAAGCAACTTAGCACAGCACATACTCCCAAGAAACAGTATGAAATTAAAATTTAAAATGCCATTTATGGTGGTATAAAAATTTGAAAAAGAAATAAATCTGACAAAAAGGTGTGCAAGAGTTATACACTAAAAACCACAAAACATTACTGAGAGAAATCTTTTAAAAAACTAAATAAATAGATATGCCTTGTTTACAAGTCATAAGACTCAGTATTTTTAAGATGTCAAATCTTCCCAAATTTATCTACAGAGTCAAAGCAATCCCATTCAAAATTCTGCAGACTTTTTTGTTGAAAGTATCAAGCTGATGCTCAAATTCCTTTGGAGAAGCAAAGGGAAGACACAGAATAGACAAAACAACTTTGCAGAAGACAAAGTTGGGGACTACAATAACCTGACATCAAGTCTTACAAGAAAGCCACAGTGATCAAGAGAGTGTGGCACTGGGTGTAACGATCAAGAGATGAAACCAGAAATAGGGCTTTCTCTATATATGTGGAAAACTGATTTTTGGCTAAGGCGCAAATGTAGAGAAAAGATAGCTGTTTCAGCAAATACTGTTGAAACAACTGGATATCCATATGCAAAAAAATGAACTCTGATTCATACTTCTCATTGGATACAAATTTAAGATAAAATTAATCAAAAATCTAACTATATAATATAAATTTCTGAAGAAAACGCAGGAGAAAATTTGTGAGCTTGGCTTGGCAAAGATTTCTTAGATGGCACCAAAGCCATGATCTCTTAAAGCAAACACTTGATAAATTGGACTTTGCTCTTTGAAACTGTTCTCTGAAAAGTTCCATTAAAAGAATGAAAAGACAAATGACAGAATCTGATAAAATATGGTCAATCATGTATCTGATAAGGGATTTGTTTCTCAAAATATAAAGAATTTTCAAAATTTAATAATAGTCACAATAAACCAGTAGAAAATGGCAAACGATTTGAACAGAAGCCTTACCAAAAAAGAGGCATGGATGGCAAATAAGCCCATGGAAAGATGTGCAGCATCATTTGCCATTAGAGAAATGAAAAATCACTGCCTCCAATCATCTACCAGAATGGCTACAAGGAACAAGGCTGACCATATCAAGTGTTGGTTAAGATGTGGAAAAACTAGAACTCCCTTTTATGTTGACTTGAAAAACAATTTAGTAGTTTCTTAAAAATTTAAACACATACCTGTCATACAATCTGGCCACTCTACTTCTAGAGATTTACCAGGGGAAGTGAAAGCATGCTGCTGCTGCTGCTGCTGCTGCTGCTGCATCGCTTCAGTCGTGTCTGACTCTGTGCGACCCCATAGACGGCAGCCCACCAGGCTCCCCCATCCCTGGGATTCTCCAGGCAAGAACACTGGAGTGGGTTGCCATTTCCTTCTCCAGTGCATGAAAGTGAAAAGTGAAAGTGAAGTCCCTCAGTCGTGTCTGACTCTTAGCGACCCCATGGACTACAACCCACCAGGCTCCTCCGTCCACGGGATTTTCCAGGCAAGAGTACTGGAGTGGGTTGCCATTGCCTTCTCTGAGTGAAAGCATATGTCCAGTTAGAAACTTAAATGGGAATGTTCATTACAGCTTTGTTTTTAATAGCAACAGACTTGCAGCCACCAGTTGGGTGAATGGATAACAAAATGTGATGTATCTATACATTGGAATACTCCTTAGCAATAGAAAAAAATGAGCTACTAATACAACCTCAAAGTAATCTTGCCAGGTGAAAGAAAACAGTTATAAAATTGTATATATCATATGATTCAATGTATATAAGACTCTTTGTGACCCTATGGACTGTATCCCACCAGGTTTCTCTGTCTATGGGATTCTCCAGGCAAGAATACTGCAGTTAGTGGCCATGCCCTCCTCCAGGGGATCTTCCCAACCCAGGGATCAAACTCAGATCTCCTATGTCTCCTGCATTGGCAGGAGGGTTCTTTACCACTAGTGCCACCTGGGAAGCCCATATAAAACTCGAGAAATGGCAAACTCATCTACAGAGATACAAAACCAATCAGTGGTTGCCTGGGTACTGGGGCAAGGGTGAGTTGGAGGAGTCAGAGAGTCAGAAGGCAACTTTGGATGGTGATGGAGACTGTGGGAATGGTTTCAGCGGTATATACATGGGTCAGATCTTAGTCTTGGCACAATGTACACTTTAAATGGCTACAATTTATCGTGTCTAAATTATACCTCACTTCAATCCCACTTCTTGCCTGGAAAATCCCATGGACAGAGGAGCCAAGTGGGTTACAGTCCATGGGGTTGCAAAGAGTTGGACATGGCTGAGTGTGTGCACACACCCAATCCCAAAGAAGGGCAATGCCAAAGAATGCTCAAACTACAGCACAATTGTACTCACCTCACATGCTAGCTAAGTAATGCTCAAAATGCTCCAAGCTAGGCTTCAATAGTACCTGAACCAAGAAATTGCAGATGTTTAAGCCGGATTTAGAAAAGGCAGAGGAAACAGATCAAGTTGCCAACATCCGTTGCACATAGAAAAATCAAGAGAATTCCAGAAAAACATGTACGTCTGCTTCATTGACTATGCTAAAGCCTTTGACTGTGTGGATCACAACAAACTGGAAAATTCTTAAAGAGACGGGACTATCAGATCATCTTACCTGCCTCCTGAGAAATCTGTATGCAGGTCAAGAAGCAACAGCTAGAATCGGACATGAACAATGGACTGGTTCAAAATTGGGAGAGGAGTTCATCAAGGCTGCATATTGTCACCCTGCTTAGTCAACTTATATGCAGAGTACATCATGCAAAATGCCAAGTTGGATGAAGCACAAGCTGGAATCAAGATTTCTGGGAGAAATATCAATAATCTCAGACATGCAGATGACATCACCCTTATGGCAGAAAGAGAAGAGGAACTAAAGAGACTGTTGATGAAGATGAAAGAGGAAAGTAAAAAAGCTCAACATTAAAACTCAACATTCAAAAAAACCAAGATTATGGCATCCAATCCCATCACTTCGTGGCATATAGATGGGGAAGTGATGGAAACAGCGACAGACTTTATTTTCTTGGGCTTCAAAATCACTGCAGAAGGTGACTGCAGCCATGAAATTTAAAAGACAATTTCTCCTTGGAAGAAAAGCTATGACTGACCTAGAGAGCATATTAAAAAGCAGAGACATTACTTTGCCAACAAAAGTCTGTCTAGTCAAAGCTATGGTTTTTCCAGTGGTCAGGTATGGATGTGAGAGTTGGACCATAAAGAAAGCTGAGTGCCGAAGGATTGATGCTTTTGAATTGTGGTGTTGAGAGTCCTTTGGACTGCAAGGAGATCAAACCAGTCTATCCTAAAGGAAATCAATCCTGAATATTCATTGGAAGGACTGATGCTGAAGCTGAAACTCCAATACTTCGGCCACCTGATGCGAAGAACCGACTCATTAGAAATGACCCTAATGCTGGGAAAGATTGAAGGCAGAAGGAGAAGGGGACGACAAAGGATGAGATGGTCAGCATCACTGACTCAATGGACATGCATCTGAACAAGCTCTGGCAGATGGTGAAAGGCAGGGAAGCCTGGTGCGCTGTATAGTCCATGGGATCACAAAGAGTCAAACATGACTGAGCGATGGAACAACAGCAAAGTTATACCTCAATAATGTTGTTTTTTAAAAGGGATATAGTTAGGGAGAAAGAAGGGGAAAGTGCTCCAGGCAGAGCTGTAACGCCTGTGTAAAACCTGGAGGTGAGGATGAGAGAACTTCTAAGAAGTGAGAAGGGTTCAGTGCAGTTGAGAATAGGGCAGGAAGCGATTCTTGGTCCCTTGTTGTCTGTTTTTAATACATTCTGTGCTTCCCTCCAGAGTCTCTGGGAAGCTTCAGACAGTTCCCAGGTCTGACCCACCATGACCCTGCTTTTTCTGCTTCTTACACATTCCTGTGGCTCTCAGTCACTCTGGAGATGTTCAGATAAGCCTGCCCCTGGAAGTTGGAGCTCAGAACGGTGAGGCAGGGCCTGGAGGAAGGAGGCTGTTGGCTGAAGTGTCAGGGTCAGGAGACCAGAAGCTGGAGGACGTGGTCTGAGGGGTCAGGGAGAGGAGTCCTAGACCAGGTTCCAGTGTTGCTTCAGAATCACCTTCCCAGATGGTCAGGGTATCTATGTCAATTCACAAAAGCTGATGTGCGGAAAATTCACGAAACAAGTCCAGTTTGCTGAATGAGCGAACTGGCAGACACACTCCTTAGGCATGGCCTAGCAGAGTTCTCTGTAGCAATTTCAAATCCAAAGGCAGGTGGGATGGGGGAGTGCATAGGCACTTAGCAAGCGCTGTTTAGCACAGCCCATGCCCTGCCACAGCAGTGGCAGAATCAGAGCGAAGATCCGAGATGGGGAACAGAAACTCCCAGAGCAGCCCTCCGTTGCCGTGTCGGCTGGCCACCAGGCGAACTGCTCTTCCACAACCTGATTTCTACAAATCAGCCCGCAGCTCCTGGAGCAAGTGGCTCACACTGATGTGATTTCCTGAGGGAGAGCAGACGTCCAGACATTGTTCCCACTCAACTGCTGAAGTCAGAAGGTGTTCTGGGAGGTTCTCGGTTGGGGCTGCTGTCTGGAGCCTGCCTTGGGCCTGCAATGGGCTGGGGGTGCCAGATGGGATGCAGACAGAGGCAAAAAGGGAGAAGGCAGGATTTTCCATGGGAATGGAAAGATAGGAATAAGTCAACGGGCAACAGGGCCAGGAAGCAAGACAGTCTAAGAATAAACCACAGTGTGGCGACATGGACAGGACTTGGGGGTTCAGCAGAGGGAGAGACTGGGCCAGAGGGCAGCAGACCCCACCAGTGGCTTTTTGGGGAGACAGGATTGAAATGGGTCTCCAAGATGAATTTAAATTTGGATAGGAAAAGAATGTTCTGGGCAGAGGGAACGTCCCAAAACTGAGAGCAGGGGATGAGACATACCATGGCCAGTATGTTCTAGATTATGTCTGAGGGGAGTAGAACTTGTTGCTGTTGTTCAGTTACCAAGTCGTGTCTGACTCTTTGAGACCCCACGGACTGCAGCACGCCAGGCCTCCCTGGCCCTCACTGTCTCCTGGAGTTCACCCAAGTTCATGCTCATTGAATTGGTGATGCTATCCAACCAGCTTATCCTCTGTCACCTTCTTCTCCTTTTGCTTTCAATCTTTCCCAGCATCAGGGTCTTTTTCAATGAGTTGGCTCTTCACATCAGGTGGCCAAAGTATTGGAGCTTCAGCTTCAGTCCTTCCAAAGAGTATTCATGGATTAGAGCTACATAATATTAAAACCACCCCTTGATAAATGGTACATAGCCAGTCTGGAAATGCCCACGTGGTGGAGATTCGGGGTGATAGAGTTTGCATGTTTGTCAATCTGTTTTCTTCTGATTATCTACCACGACTATATATTACTTGTACATTTCACAAATGTGACCAATCTGCAAACTAACTAGCTGGTTTCCCCTCAGTCTAATAATCCCCAAACCAGACCTTCCAGGGACAATGGCTTGAAGACAGACCGCTCTCCCTGTGATGGAAGCCCAGGGGTGTCCAGCCTCCATCTGTCTGCGAGGCCTCCCAGGGGCCTCAGATACTCCTACCAGGCCATGGGCTTGACTGGACGTAGGCCAGGGGTGGGAGAACCTGCTCTGGCTGGCATTGCAAGGTGCCAGGCGCACCTGAGCAGGAAGGCAGGTGTGACAGATGCCCAGGACCACATGGAGCTGGCTGAGCCTTGTGCACACACAACCGTCCCACCCCACCTCCCCTCCCCAAACCTCCCTCCGCTTCCCGGCTAGCTCAGGTGTGGTGCATCTGTGGCCCGTTGGCAGCTTTCTGCCTGCAGTGCGAGGGAGCTGTCAGGTTAAAAGCTGGCTTGCTCGATTTGATCCCACATGTGAGCTGTTTTATTTCCCTCTCTCTCCCTTACATGGCTTCGGTGTGCTTTTATAAATATTTCACTAGCCTTGCTAAAGTCTATTTCATCTCTCTCTTAAATTTATTAAATATAAATGCAGCAACAACTCTACCATAAGTCTCTCTTTGCTGTCAAAATCTCAGACTCCTGTGGAAGTCAATATAATTTGCTTTGTTTACTGTGGGTAATTCAGAGCTCTATCAACACCTCCCGTGCCCCCCAAATCTCCCTGCTTTCATTAGTGGGGGTGTCTGCCATATCTCTACGTAGAACACAGGGATGTGGTTCCCTCTTTGAAGACGGCACGACAAAGAACCAGCAGGTGCTGTTCTGAGACCCGCACGGCCTTGGTCTCTCGGTCTCCCAGTGCGCCCTTGATGAATACAGGGGAGTCTGTACTCACCACCCCTGACCTGAGTGGGCCTGGAGTCTGTTTGAGTCGTGTTTTGCCCCTTGCCTGTCTTGGAGAATAGGCCCATCTGCTGCAGCTGATGATCTGGCCAAAGAAATGCAGACCACTGTGAATGATGGGGGGCGTGGACACCCCTCCCTCCCCCAGACCTGGAGTCAAAGAACCAGGGGCAAGGCAGGGACTCTGGTCCCCAAAACCCAACCACAAGCCCCACCCCCGCCACATCTTTGTTCTTTGTTAATTGCGAAATAAACACAACCCTGCCCACCAACTGGGAAAAGAGCTGTCTGCCAACCAGGGTAACCAGCAGGCAGTGGGCAGGGGTCGCCTCTGGTGCTGGCATTTGCCCTCGGCTGGCTATGAGTGCTTTCTGGGAGGGCACCAGGGCCCTGGAGAATCGCAGTATCAGAGTTGGGAAGCACCCAGTTTAGGGCTTGGGCTTCCCTGGAGGCTCAGTGGTAAAGAATCTGCCTGCCAGTGCAGGGTTTGATCCCTGGGTCAGGGAACATCTCCTGGAGAAGGAAATGGCAACCCACTCCAGTATTCTTGCCTGCAGAATCCCATGGACAGGGGAGCCTGGCTGGCTACAGTCCACAGGGTTGAAAAGAGTCAAACATGACTGAGCGACTCTGCACACACAGCAGTTCAGGGTTTGCTGGGCTAGCTAAGGGGAATAGTGAAGTGGGAGTCACTAGGAGCCAGGACTTACTACTTAAATCTAAAATCAGAGGGAAGAGCGTCCTCTTTCACAAAGAACTGGGTCTTTTTCACAAAGAGATGTGCCTTTTCCCATTTTTTATTTAATACGAATGGTCCTCTCAGTCTGTCCTGTGCTTCTCTAATGGTGGTGGTGACATTGGTGCAGAGAGGGTTGCATATCCTTTTCCTGTGAGAAAGTCAGAGGCAAGGCTTGGCCCAAGACCCCTGCTCCTAACTCCCAACCTGGAGCCTTCCATCAAACTTTCCCCAGGAAGGCAGATGATGGCAAGGCTCTCGTGACTTGAGGGACACGTCAGGATGCTCTTAGGAGTTCAGTTCTGTACTCTCTATAGCTCCAGAACACTGGCTCCCACTGTGCCTACACCCTGGGGTCTGTGAGGCGATCCTGCAGAGTCAGAGAGAGGAGGACTGCGTGGGCTCAGAGACCTCCTGTCTCCATATCCCATTCACATGCAACAAGGTAGGAGAATTTTCACCCCCAGGAGGTGAAAAAAATATGTTTCAGGGGCCAATTTAAGACCTCTGAGAGGCCCTCCCCCATATCAGCATATTAAAATTCACTCAGCTGAATGTAATTGTTTCAAAAATGATTTTGCTTAAAAAGAGTGTACACAA
>NW_011494764.1:666918-676336 GCF_000754665.1 Bison bison bison
GTGTACACAACCATCCCAAACTCCTTAACTAGCCCTCCCTGCACCCCCAGCAGCCCCCCACCCTGCCCCTGCCACCGTAAGTGTATTTTATAAGTTCATGAGTCTCTTTCTGTTTTGGAAGTAAGTTCATTTGTATCATTTCATGTACACATGACTGTATTTAAAATGGATAACCAACAAGGACCTATTGTAGCACATGGAACTCTGCTCAGTAATATGTGGCCGCCTGGATGGGAGTGGGGTTTGCAGGAGAATGGATATGCCGAGTCCCTTCACTGTCCACCTGAAACTACCACAACACTGTTCGTTTGCTACACCCCAGTACAAATAAAAAGTTCAAAAGAAAAATAATATTAAAAGAGTTTGGAATCTTGCTTTTGAAATTATTAGTAATTTTGATCTTACAGTTTCCTTCTCATATTTTAGAATCAATACCCTTTTCTTTTTCCTTCTTGGATCTCAAGCATATTTAATAGCCCCTGAAATATCTGTAGACTCTGCCGCTTACAGGGTAAACCCAGCTGAGTCCTTGTGTCTGGGATGGCAGAGCCAGGGTGGGGGGTTCTGGTGATAGAGAGAAGCCCCTTGTTCTAGAACTGATCCCTGCCTTCCCTGGGATGTCTCCAGGGAGTGGACCCTGGTGGACCCCTGCCTGCCTCCCCACCCTGGCCCCCGGAAGTGAATGGCAGGGCAGCCCGGCTCTCTGTGTCAATTGCGTGAGAGTGCTCTGTCATGGGGATGGTGGCTTCCTGCCTCACCGCTGGAAGCGAGGCTATTTCGGGCGTTCGCTGCTTGCCTTCAGTTCCAGGGAGGGAAGGATGGAGGGCAGGCAGGGGAGGAAGGCAGAGCCAGTGTGTCTCTGCTTCCACCAGGTGTTTCAGAGGCAAACTTTTCTTTTCCTGCTTCTGCTGCCCACTGCTGGTGGAATGGGTCTGTCAAGTTGGCATAACTTTCTTTGATATTTTTTTTTATTCACTTTTTTGGAGTTAAAAAAAAAAAAAGCCCAGTCTCATTCTACTCAACATTAGGAGCGTTGCCATAGAAGGCAAAATCACCTGTAAGGTTTACCAAGTGAAATTTGCCTCAAAATACTATAAATCATCAGGACCTGGTAGGTCCTGAGACTTTAACTTATTTTGTTTCTCGGGCATTTGAGCAGGGATTTCCCTTTTCCTGCGGCAGTGGGGATAAGAGAAGGGTGACCGTGTAAATAAAGACCCCTCTGTCTGCCTTTCTGTCCCTCTCTTTGGGTAAGTTGATCATTGGTATGAACCAATTTTATTGTACTTCCGCACAGTACTTTATTTTGTCAAAATGCTCTCCCACCTACCAAACCAAATGTTTTTATACCCCCTGCCCCAGGAGGTCAGCAGGAATGAGCTGACCTCTCTATTCTTCATCTGAGGACCCTGCGGCTGGGAGAAGAGATGCCTTTTCTGGGTTGCGTGATGAATTGCTGGGACTTGAAGCACAATCTCTGCCCCGTGTGGGCTCCTCCCATCGTCCTGTACCACCCCTTGCCCTGGCTGGGATTTCCTGTTTCCTGTAAACAAGGCCTGGGAAAGGCCCCTTGGTCAACTTTTGGAGCTAGGGTCTCCCCCAGCTGCGGCTTGAGGAACTCTGATGGTTCTGGGCAGTGGCTCTTACTGGGAGCAGTTTTGCCTCTCAGGGGATGTTTGGTAATGTCTGAAAATATTTTTGGTTGTCACAACTGGGGGTTGCTACTGGCATCTAGTGGGTAGAGGCTGTTAAACATCCTGCAACACACAGAACAAGCCCCTCCTCCACTACCAAAGAGAATGATTGGGCCCTGAATATCAGTCGTGGGGAGGTGAAGAAGCTCTAACTTAGGGAATAAAGTCTATGAGGTTAGTAACAGTAGCCATGCATGTATCACTTTCTCCTATGCGCTCAATCCACGATGCACAGTGAGCATTTATTGAGCACCTGCTGCATGCACTGAGCCATCCTGACTCAGCTACGTCCCCCTCCAGCAACTCATTACAAACTCACAGGACACGTTAAGGCGAGTGATTCTCTCTATGGGACACGTGAGGAAACAAGGGCTGAACAGGGCATCACGGCTGGGTTTTCGGTGGGGGGGTACCCCCATGCTCTGGGTCAGATGGTAAAGAATCTGCCTGCCAAGCAGGAGACGTGGGTTCCATCCCTAGGTTGGGAAGATCTCCTGGAGGAGGGGATGGCAACCCCCTCCAGTGTTCTTGCCTGGGAAATCCCATGGACAGAGGAGCCTGGCGAGGGGGATAGCCTGAGGGGTTAGCACTTGGAGGATGTAGCACTTGGCAGAAGTAGAAACTGGCCATAATGCAGTCACAGCAAAGGCCTCTGGTGGTCCTGTTGGGAGCCCTGGAGCAGGTGTGGGCCTTCAGAGATGCTCCGAGTTGCCCCAGAGAAGTCCAGGCCCTATAACCGCCCCCAACATCAGCCCTTCAGTGTGGGCTCCCCCAGGGAGGTGGCATCCATGTGTGAAGTGTCTCCTTCAGCTCTGGTGACACCCTGAGATGGCCCGGCAGGGAGCAGAGTGCCAACACCCCTCACAGCCATTGGCTGAGTGGAGGGCCGTGGAGGGGGCACGGGCACGCTGGGGCGGCCACTGTGAGGGCTCAAGCGCCTGGCCAGGGGCTGCTCCAGAGCCAAGCTGCCACCTCTCCTTCACTGCAGTAGTGGGAGTTCAAGGGGACCCAGATCTCCTAACCCAGGGCCTTTAATCCCTGGACCCTGTAAGTCACAAGTCAGCAACACCAAGACGTGTTTTATGGTGTAGACACTAGAGCCCTAAAATATTTTAGGTTGGTTGCCATCGTCCTTCAACAAGGAGACTTCCCATCCAGTTCCGTTTCTACTTTTCATGGAAACATGCACAGATCTCTCACAGCCAGGCCACGGTCGGCCTGTGCATTTAGGGGCTGGCCTGGGCTGTGGTGGCCCCTTTACCAAGCGGGTGTCTCAGCCCTCCACTGTCGCACACCTGATCTGCCACCCCCATCTCCTCATTTGAGTTATGTTACTGTCTACACAGGCTGCTATTGGAGTCACACTTCTGGGCAAGTGCTGACTGTTGCTCGCCTTAACCTGTCTTCCCTGGCAGACGGAACAATGGGTTTTGCTTCTTCTATGACCCCAGGGCCCTTCCCTCTGCCTGTTTCCCATTGTGGCTTTTA
Source organism: Bison bison bison (assembly GCF_000754665.1). Lineage (NCBI taxonomy): Eukaryota > Metazoa > Chordata > Mammalia > Artiodactyla > Bovidae > Bison > Bison bison. Next base: position 670,101 of record NW_011494764.1, read on the forward strand.
AAGAAAATCTCAAAAATCTGGAGGAAAAATAACAGGACTGAAATTTGCCCTTTGTCCCGGGACACCCCTGCCCTTCTGGCTGACTCTGAAGCTGCAAGCACTAGAGCCGGGCTGGCTCCATCCCAGGGCTCCCTCTGCCAGTGGGCTTCGGTTTCCGTGGGTGACTCCATTGTTCTGAGCTGGCCCCATTGTTAGAACCACGGGGCAAGGACGCTGACAGGCTTCTGAGCGCGTTTGCGATCGTGCGAGGTAACAGCTTCATTACTTGGTGATGTAGTGACCCATATTCCTAACATGATTTCCCTGCTGTAACTCAAATTGAGTTCATGTTATTCTAATGATATCAGTTGACCTTGAGAATTAGACCAAGAAGCCTGGGGTTATTCTTCCAACTTCCACTGCAGATTTCGCGTGATGTGTTTGGAAACACAATCTGCTTCTCATTGCCCTGAAGTGGGCAGGGGCAAAATAGAAAACAAAGATCCCAATTGGTGTTGATTTTTAGAAGACGCAATTTCAGACCACAGGAGGTTCTTTCTCTCTCAGTCCTGCTCCTGCTGCAGCGCCCAACTGGCATCTTCTCTGCACCCACAGACTGAGGCGACAGACATGCCTGGGCTTCCTCCGCCCCCCACCTCTTCCCCAGGGCCTGGGTCTCCCCTGCCAGGGAAAGTCCTCAGCCAGGTCAGATGGGGCGACCTGCCCCAGCCTCTCACTGCCCACTCATCTTGGCAGGTCTGTTCTGTCCAGATCACAGCATGCATCCTGCCACTTCTTCAACTCCCCGTTGCCTGCTGGTAAAGCCCAAGCTGCTTAGCCTGGCATTCAAGGCTCTTAATTCCAGCATGTCTACAATCCCAGTCCTCGCAGTCAGGATGGGACGACGCCCTGAAGCATATGGCACAGAATATTTGCATGCCTGAGTATGCCCGGTGGTTTTATACTTCCATGCCCTTGCCCAGCCATCCTTTCCTCTCAAAACACCCCTGACCACATCTCTCTTTGTATCTGTATGAGCAAGAATCTCACTCTTTTTGCCCTTACTTGTTTACTCAGTCTTTCTGGAGCTCTGACACAGTCTGGATAGTGGGAGTTACTCTGGAGAGGAAAGAAAGTAACCAAGAATACATATAAAAGTAGCAATGAAATCCCCAGTGTGATCAGATTTGAAGGAAATAAATAGTGTGATGTCCTGGGCATCCTGGCTGGAGAAGGGGGTAGGTTTCCTTTACTGAGGGGCCCAGGGAAGACCTGAGAAGCTGAGGAGGAAGAGCCCTGCAGAAAAGTGAGGGAAACAGAACCCAGGCCCAGAGCCCCAGGGAGGTAAGAGGCAAGACTCTTCCAGGAGCTGACAAGGTCAGAGCACAGCACAAAGAGCCTGAATTCAGGGCTGGAAGGCTGGGTTCAAATCCACACTGGGTGGCTGTGTGACCTTGGCAAGCTGTCTAACCTCTCTGTGCTACAATTTCCTCATCTGTAAAATGAAGATTTGTTCAGATTTGTCAACTGCTTAGAATTTTGCACGTGTATTCATTCACCTGAATAGTCAAATATCTTTACCCTATTTTATTTAGTTTCTCTTTTTTTTTTCCAAATTGTAACAGAACAAAATACAATTGGAAACCAGTCAATACTAGTTTTTAGAATAAAATAGAACAAAATAAAGAGTAAAGATGTGTGCGTGCATGCTAAGTCCCTTCAGTCATGTCCGACTGTTTGTGACCCCATGGACTGTAGCCCACCAGGCTCTTCTATCCATAGGATTCTCCAGTTAAGGATACTGGAGTGGGTTGCCATTTCTGGATCCTCAGAAAATCTAAGCTGACCCTCCCTTCCTGAGCCTAGGCTCACTCTGGGTGGTGAGGGGGTGAGGGTTCTGCTGGAATTTCCCAGCCTCATCCTCCATGTGTCCTTCTCAGGGGAGCAAAACCACTGAGAAGGCCGCGGAAACGTGCCCCCTTCTCAGGGGGACTGGCCAAGCCCTCACCTGGGGAGGAGAGGAAAGAGGTTTCTCCGGGCCGGTGGGGGATGTCTGATAAGCCAGGATACAGTGTGGCTGGAATCTTCGCCCTTGCGGAGTGGGAATGTGAAATTAAGCATTCAGACCCGGAAACCCCCGTCTCCCGAGGATTCCACTCTGTTGGAAGACAGCACCTGTCCCAGCACAAAGGAGCAGGAAGCAGCCCGGGGGGCTGGAAGAAAAGGCTATCTTGGGATGAAGGAAAAGATGATTGTTAGGGGCAGAGATGAGAAGAGATGTGAGGAGGGAGGGAGAAACGTAGTCCAAAGGAGAGAAACTGTGAGAGACGGGGACACGCACAGACACAGACAAAGAGAGGGGAGCAGAGAGGCCGAGACAGACTAAAAGAAACCGAGAAAAAAAGACCTTGAGACACAGAAAGGGCCAGACAACAGGGAAATACTAGAGACAGAGACAGAACAAGGAGGGAAAGTCAAGGGTGAAGAGTCCTAACGGGTCCCTTTGCCTCCTATCATTTATCTGAAATAAAGCACGCACCCCCTTCCAAGGCTGTGTTTGGGAAAAGTTCTCTTTCGCTGCCACATACAACACCCTCCTGGTGAACAGACATGCACACACACGCACATACCAGTACACCAACACACACACTCATCACACGAAGAGTCCCACTCCTGAAGCCCCAAACTCGGGCCCATGTCCCCTTAGGTTTCATGTCTTCCTTTGCACCATCTGTATTTGAAACTCTTGCTCGAGTCTGGAGAGCAGGTGCCATCTCTTTAAAGAGCCTTTGCATTTCTTATCTTGATTGTAACAAACAGCAAGACCTCAAGTCCTGGAGTCTTTCCATTTGCCTTCGCTGCTCCCTTGGCTGGGGTTTGCTTGCAGCCTCGGCTGAGACTGTCCTCAGCAGGGCCCCCAGGGCCGGCGCAGCTGCCGCCCCCGCCTACATCTTCCTCCCATTTCCGGCTCCTGGAATTATTGCGGCAGATTTAGCCTGAGGCTTGTTCCATGGGGAGCCCAGAACCTGGGCTATCACAGTGAGGCTCGGCCAGATAAGGGACAGTGGGGGTTCTCTTTAAGATAAAACCTTGCAATCAGCTTGCCTTGGCTCCTCTGCCACCCCTTACTCACCCCCACCCTATCCCTGACATGGCTGTTACACTGGGATGCAGGAGGTGGGGTAGGAGCACTTTGTTAGCACCAGACCGGCTTATGCCAGGCTCAGAAATGTCAGATCTAGGGGGAATCAGATCATAATAGTGATCACTATGGATGAGTCCTCACTGTAAGCTAAGGTTCCATATGCGCAATTCTGTTTAATCTTTATCATAACTCATGGGACAGGCACCATTACTATCCCATTTTACAGATGCAGAAACTGAGGTTCAGGAAGGTAGAGTCGTTTGCCCAAAGTGACCTTCCTCCAGTTCTGAAATGTATGCTCCTAGATCGTCTGTGTTACAATGATTTCTGTTTCCCGTGGGGTTTCTTTGGTCAGTGAATACCAGCAGGAGGGTTTGGGAGCCCACTGTTAAAGAACAGCATAGCTTCCATGTGCTCCTGGTTCCAAGTGCTGGGCTGCTCGTTAGAAGTGTGCCTTTTCAAAGTGTGTTCACACTATTACCATACTTGATCCTCATGAAATGTCCCTAGTAGGTCAGGTTGTCTGTCCGTTTGAAAGATGGGGAGACTGAGGCCCAGAAAGGGCCACCTTCTGAGTGGAAGGAAGTCTGCGTCTGAACAACAGTTCCTGTGTCCAACCTGAGCGAGGTGGTCTTGGTGTTGAGACAGCTATCTGCCTTCCCCAAACCCGTTCTTCCCTTTAAAGAAACATGTTTCTAAGAAGCTCGACTGGCTCATGCTGAGGTCAGGCCTGGACACCCAGGCCATCTGTTGGCCTCCATGGTAGTGGGAGGGGTGCTGGCTTCCGCGTTTGATCTGAAATTGAACTTGAATTCATGTATTTTTCCTGGTTTGAAGACAGGGAACAATTATGTCTTGTTCAAAAATCCTCTCCCCTGAGCTTGACACGTGTTGTTCTTTGCTGAAATCTGACCTTCCTGCCCCCATACTCCTTCAGCCTCTCTTAGTTCCTCTCCACTGGCCTTTGATGTCTCCTTTCCCAAGCTGTGATCTACACGAGACCCCGTGATAAGCTGCATTATCACCTTCATCACTCCCTTCCAAGGTTAAATGATACATGCATGTGAGCATTTGCTCAGTACCTGCTCTCCTGCCGAAGTACAGCCTCATGAGGTCCTGGGCGATGGTTTATTCTCACTGTGGAACCCCTGCCCTGAGTCTGGTCTGTATGGATTTACCAGTCTAATGAACTATGGCCCTTTGGGCCAGATCTGTGCCAGCGATGAGTGAAGGTGGGTGACACAGAAGTTTGTGGGAAGGCATAAATAGGGAACCATGTATTGGGACCCCGTGGGAGACAGTGAGTTTAGGGGCATTTGTAGCTCTGGAAAGACAGTGCCATAGATTTCTAGCCATGGTGCCATTCTTAAAAAAATAAAGATATTCATAGAACCAACTGTACCATTTAATCTGTCTTCCATTTCCATCTTATCCAGACCTCACCCTAGGGCCACATTCAGCTCTGGTCCAGATGTGTTATTTCATAAAACCTGAGTTAAAGAAACCCTTCAGTTCTGTTCTAAGCTTCCCAGTATAAAATCCAGGTCCTTACCATGTCTGTAAGACCTTCTGATAGCTCTCCCTGCCCTTACTTACTGACCCAGTCTCCAGCCCCTCATCCAAGTCACTCCAGTCAAAAGAGCCTGCTTTCTGTTCTCAAATATGCAAAGCTTGTTCCAGCCTCTGGGCCTTTGCATATGCTGTTTCTTCTACCCCATTCTTTGCTTGGCTAATCCTTATTATTATTTAGACCTCAGCTTACATCTGACCACACAAAATAAAGTAGCTTCTGTATTACTCCCACTTCATATTCCCCAGCCTGTCTCCCCATTTATTATTTACGCTAGTTTGTAGAACTCGGCTTATTCATTTACTTGTATGTACCTGTCTTCTCTCATGAGAACATAAGCACCATGCAGGCATGGTTCTATCTGTGCTGCTTGTAGCTGTGTCCCTGGAGCTGAGAAAATTGTCTGGCATGTGGTAAGAATGTTTGTTCAGTTCAGTTCAGTTCAGTCGCTCAGTCGTGTCTGACTCTTTGCGACCCCCATGAACTGCAGCACACCAGGCCTCCCTGTCCATCACCAATTCCCAGAGTCCACCCAAACCCATGTCCATCGAGTCGATAATGCCATCCAACCATCTCATCCTCTGTCGTCCCCTTCTCCTCCGGCCCTCAATCTTTCCCAGCATTAGGGTCTTTTCAAATGAGTCAGTTCTTTGCATCAGGTGGCCAAAGTATTGGAGTTTCAGCTTCAACATCAGTCCTTCCAATGAACATCTAGGACTGATCTTTAGGATGGACTGGTTGGATCTCCTTGCAGTCCAAGGGACTCTTAAGAGTCTTCTCCAACACCACAGTTCAAAAGCATCAATTCTTCTGCGTTCAGCTTTCTTTATAGTCCAACTCTCACATTCATACGTGACCACTGGAAAAACCATAGCCTTGACTAGGCAGAACTTTGTTGGCAAAGTAATGTCTCTGCTTTTGAATATGCTGTCTAGGTTGGTCATAACTTTCCTTCCAAGGAGTAAGCATCTGTAGGATGAAAATAAACAGATGAGCAAGATCTGGTCCTAAAAGAGCTGTGTAAGACATCAAGGTGAGGAGGAGGTCTGACCACAGGCAAGGTGAACTCCCAGGTGAATTTCACTATTACCCTACTTGGGTGGGGACCTAAGGTCCTTCTTTTCACTTGGCCTGCCTTTTTGAGCTTCCCTTGTCCCCTGTGAGAGAAGAGTGCCTCAAGAGGTGGTGGTCAGGGACCAACCATCCAGTGCCCGTGTGAGGTCAGGCATGTCCGGATGCTCAGGTCCCACTGGTTGGTTGGTTGGTGAGATCCCCTGAGAGGAGCCCTTCGTGGGCCCTGAAGCTCAGCGGCCTATTGGCTGACGCCTCCCTGGGGTAACCAATGCAACTTGCTCAAAATAAGCTCCTTCACAAGGGATCTGGAGCCCCAGATTAGTCATGAACCTGGGCTTGAGAAGTCCTCTGCCTGTGAGCTCTTGTCACTGAAAATAGCCACCAATGGACCATGAGTATCTGCTGGAGGCGAGGTCCTCTGGAGGTGCAAAGGTGGGGCGGGGTCACAAGCTCTGCACTTGGAAAGCA
>NW_011494764.1:676436-716086 GCF_000754665.1 Bison bison bison
AGAAACATGACACACAAAAAATATCCACATGGGCACCTGTGTTTACAGAAATAGAGACTGGAGGGGAAGACATCAAGAAGTTCACAGTGATAGGTGGCCTCCAGATTATCCAGTACACATGCAGAGCTTAGGCTTACTGCAAAAGGTTTGCTTGTTTTAATCCAGGACAGCCTGTGGTACAGGGCAGTGCATGTCCCCTCCTGTGAGACTGGTCCAACCAAGTGTGCCAAGCGTTCAGAGGAGGAGGGCTTGGTAGGCTGCAGGGCCCCGGGAGGCTCTGATGGGTGGTGGGCTTGGGAGTAGGAGCAGGCTCTGGGAAGATGGAGGAGGACGCATTGGGAGGGCAGAAAGCAGACTGTCTGTGTCCTGGCTCAGTGGACACACCAGAGGGTCAGAGCTAGAGGTCGGAGCTGGTGAGGCTGGGCTGGATGTTTTCTGCTGTCTACTCATCAGCTAAGATTTTACTTGCTTAGTTTCCCACTGAATGTGAGCTCCTTGGGCAAAGAAGCTGGTTTCATTTGACATGGAATTGTTAATGCAAGACACAGAGTCAGTCACTGAAGGAGAAATAACAGCAAAAATAACTGGTTCCAGTGGAACAGTCAGTTCGTACCTGGTTACCAATGGAAGTCAACTGGCCAACCAGGTCCCGACCCAGTTGTGAGAAATGGACCACCTGAGTGCCGGCGGCTGGCGCTGGGCAGCCCAACACCTGGTTTGATGGAACCGATCAGATACTTTGGCATCCAGTCTGGGTTATCCCCATGATGCCAGGACAATCAATCATTTCGGCTGAGGAAAGAAATAGAACGGCCAAGTCCATTTAGAGTGCTCTGCACTCTGAACACCTGGTCACTGTTTTCCTCTTTTGCTTTTTAATTGTGTTGGGTGTCACAAGCTCAGGTGAGGTGAGGGCAACTTGCCACTGCCTTTTGTCCAGTGTAAATGGAGAGTGGAATTCTCCCAGGGCAACCCCGAATGGGGTGTGTGGTACCACGGATACTCCTGACACCTTTCTGAGGATTCTCCCTGCAGCATCCATAACATCAGCCCATCTTACAGGTCAGGAGACAAGGGTCGGAGAGGTTAATCACACCACTGTGTGGTCCAGCTAAGACTTGGAGCTGGTTCTTCTGACCCCAAGTCCTAGTTCCTTTCATCACAACTCATATCTTGGAGCGCCACATTTTTAAAATAATCTGGTTAGGCTTTGGGCTAAAATGATGGCACAGATTACATCTATGTAGCCAATAAATCTATCCCAGACTCAAGTCCTTAGGTTTTTTTCTGTGCTCATACAGGTGCAGAGTGAAGTGGGTGAGAGCAAAGCCTCCGAATACAGACCTCGTGGGTTGGAATCCCAGTTCAACCACTTAGAACCTGTGTGGCCTGGAGAAATCTACATTACCTCCCTGTGCTTTCCTTTCCTAACATGTCAAAGGGGACTAATCATAGCACAGCCAATGGATTGTTGTCAGGATTACAAGCCATGTAGATTTGCCCATGGAGAACACTCAAAACACATGCCCTGACTTGGAGCTAGGCACCATGCACTCATGGGGGATGCGACACCGGGGCATCTGCACACAAAGAACCCGCCAGCAGTCCAGAGGAGGACTCACATGCATCATCAGACTTCTCCAGCCTTTTGTGTCTGTGGTCATATATGCCAGTGGTCATGTAAGTGAGGATGCTCAGAGGTATTTTGCTCTAGTTATTATGACGAGATTTGGGATGCTGTGAGTAGTTCACCAGCTGCGGGAACTACAACCTGAAGTATGGAAAGAGTAGTAAGTGCAGACATAAACCTGGATTCACAGATGAGTTGAAAGCCAGACATTGTAGAAAATGGTTATTTGTTATTTGTTATACACTTACTTGGACATACATTTAATGAGCTCCGTGAGTTAGTTGCCATGTGACAGACACATTGAAAATACCAGGATGGCAGGGGAAGCTCAGGATTGGAAAGGCAAGAAGGACACTTGGCATTTAAGTAGGCTTCAGTGGGGTGAGTACAGTGCTGGAGATTTGCATGGGGAATGTGGAGGATGAATGTCCAATCTCTACCTGTGTGTGTGTATGTGTGTATTGGCAGTGGTGATGGCAAGGGAGAGCTTCTTGGAGAAGATGATATCCGATTGAGTGTTAGAAAGCAAGTTGGACTTACTCAGGGCACAGGTAGGAGGGAGCTGGTTAAAAACTGTCCAGAAAGAGGGGCAGTAGCAATGGAGGCAATGGGGTGATGGGACAAGGGTCCTGGCATGTACAGTTGGAGGATGGGGTGAATGAGGGGATATTATGGGTCTTGGTGAGGAGTTTGGATAATGATATGGGCAACAGGAAACCTTAGCATGTATAAACTGCTTGACATGGCCAGATGTAAAATTCTGATAGTTCTTACACCATTTCTGAAAGGTCTGGGCTGGGTGGCAGAAGCTGGGAGTGGGAAAACCAGACTGAAGGGAATAGTAAAGGTTATTGGAGGCTGTGGTCAACATCTGGGGGAAAGTGGAGGGTGTCTAGAACCAAGCAAATGACAATGGGACAAGTGGGGGAGGAGGAGAGCATGGATTTGGGACATCAAGTGTGCTCCAATGTTCAATTGCTGGAATGCAATAGAAGAGTGAGAAGTCAAGGACAACTTGAGGACTAAGTGGACAAAAGAGCCACAAGTGGAGATCTCAAGTGGGGAGAAGGGATAGGTTTAGGGGTACCTGTGAAGCAGGCAGTGGGATACTCAGCAGATGACTAAACTTTGAAGACTGAAGCTTAGGGGACAGATCTGGGCTGAAGATGTGGACCTGGGAGTCTTTGGAAAGAGAGTGAAATCACGGAGCATGGAGAGTGAGATAACAATTGGTCAAACACAGAACAATGGGGCACCAATATTTTTGGGGTGGACAGGGGAAGAGCGGGGAAGAGACTGAAAGAAAGAGTAGTGAGAGCAGTAGGTGGGAAACAGAGAGTGGGGCTATAGAAGTCATGGAAATTCTGCATTAGTCAGGATGTGTTATGTTATGCTGAAGTAACAAGCAAGCCCCACATCTCAGTGGCTTGCCCAAACAGATTTATAGTGTAAGCTACTTGATCACCTCTGGTCAGCTACTGCCCTCTCTCAGGACCCAGCCTGATGGTATAGCCAGTCCCTCTAACATCACCAGCCTCATGTCAGAGACAAAAGGGGACATTAAAACTGTGTACTGCCTCCTGAAACTTTCACTCCAAAGTGACAGATATCAATCCTATTCACATTTCATTGACCAAAGTCAGACCCAGGTCAAGTCTGAGGTCCACAGGACAAGGAAGTATAATCCTCCCCAGAATGAAATCACAGATACCCTGAACCACAAGTACACTTGACCACAAATAGAGAGTTCAAGAAGAAATGAAAGATCCATCGTGTAAAACACAGCCAAAAGAGTCAGGGTGATAAAGATTCAAGACACTGTCCAGATTTGGTGACAGGAGGCTCTCCACTGTCCTCACTGAGTCAGGCTGGGTAGGGTGGTGTCTGTACCACAGTGAGGACAGGGAAGCAGCCAGGGCAAAGACAGTGAGTGTCAACTGCTTTTTTGAGAAGTTTCCTTTATTTAGTTAATTTTTAAATTGGAGGATGATTGCTTTACAATATTGTGCCGATTATTGTTTCTGCCATACAACAACTTGAGAAGTTTCCAATGTAAAGAAGGGTAGTGGCTGGAAAGAAATGCTGAACAAAAGAGAGGGATTTCATTGATTCTCCTGCTTTTGTGTTTTCTCTCAAATGTATATATGTGGCAGATCATAAAGGTGCCCCAAATTCTTCCCTGTTTCATCTTCATACCCATCTAAAATTTAGTATCCATGCCCATCTTATAGCTTCTCCTGCAAGGAGAGTCTTTCTTTGTCTCTAGAATCTAACGGCCCTGAAACTTGCTGTCATCAATGGACAAGCGCAAACCTGACACAAGGGCTTGAAAAGTGCTTTCCATCTCCCTGCTCTTGGAACCCAGAGACACCTGTGCACAAGCCCGGGCTAGCCTGCTGGGTGATGAAAAACCTGTAGTCCAGCTGCCCCCTTCCCTACTCCTCATGGCCCCAGCCAAGAGCCAGTTCACCTCCAGGAACCTCCACCCTGCTGACCTGCAGCTGACCACAGACACACGATGGAGCCCAGCCCAGATCAGAAGACCCGCCTGGCTGAGTCCAGCCCAGAGTGCCAAATTATGGAATCATGGAGCTAAATAAATCATTATTTTAAGCCACTAACTTTGGGGGTGGTTTGTTGTGTAGAAAAACCCAAGTAACATACTCTACATAATTCAAATTCCTAGCGATGAGCAATATATCTGTAAGTTTGTGTTAGAGTTCATGAGTCTTTCTTCTTGGGATGTCTACTTGATGGGAACTACTTAAGGGTAGGAAGTACCTTTTATTTGCTTTTATTTTTTATATCACATGAACAGGAGCCCAGCATGTAGTAGGTGCTTAGTAAGTGTTTGTAGAAAGAATAAGTGAATTTCACTTACAAACTTGCCACAAGGTGATGGGCTTTGGGTGATACGGATGTGTCGCTGTAGGTTCAACAACTGTAACCAGTGTACCAGTCTGGTATGGGATATGGACAGGTGGAGAAGTTGTGCTGGGGGTATGGGGACTTTAGACTCTGCTTAGTTTTGCTTGGAACCTAAAATTGCTCTAAAAATGAAGTTTATTAATTAAAGACACACACTTATACACACACAAATCACCAGAGCTTCCCATTGGGTACTGGAAGCTGATGTGGCAATCAGCTAAGTCTCCACTTTACTTATGAGTAAAGACAGGAGCAAGAAGAGAAGTTCTTTTTAACTGAACGATGTAAAGAAATAGAGGAAAACAATAGAATGGGAAGGACTAGAGATCTCTTCAAGAAAACTGGAGATATCAAGGGAACATTTCATGCAAGGATGGGCCTGATGAAGGACAGAAACGGTAAGGACCTAACAGAAGTAGAACAGATTTAGAAGAGGTGGCAAGAATACACAGAAGAACTATTACAAAAAAGATCTTACTGACCTGGATAACCACAATGATGTGGTCACTCACCTAGAGCCAGACATCCTGGAGTGTGAGATCAAGTGGGCCTTAGGAAGCATTACTATGAACAAAGCTAGTGGAAGCAATGGAATTCCAGCTGAGCTATTTCAAGTCCGAAAAGATGATGCTGTACACCAGCAAATTTGGAAAACTCAGCTATGGCTACAGGACTGGAAAAGGTCAGTTTTAATTCCAATACCAAAGAAAGGCAATGCTAAAGAATGTTCAAACTACTGTACAATTGTAGTCATTTCACACGCTAACAAGGTTATGCTCAAAATCCTTCAAGCTAGGCATCAGCAGTATGTGAACCGAGAACTTCCAGATGTACAATCTGGGTTTAGAAAAGGTGAAGGGACCAGAGATCAAATTGTCAACATTTGTTGGATCATAGAGAAAGCAAGGGAGTTCTAGGAAAACATCTACTTCTGCTTCATTGACTACACTAAAGCCTTTGACTGTGTGGATCACAACAAACTGTGGGAAATTCTTAAAGAGATGGGAGTACTAGACAACCTTGTTCCCTGAGAAACTTGTATGCAGGTCAAGAAGCAACAGTTAGATCCGAACATGGAACAATAGACTGGTTCAAAATTGGGAAAGGAATATGACAAGACTGTATATTGTCACCCTGCTTATTTAACTTATATGCAGAGTACATCATACGAAATGCTGAGCTGGATGAATCATAAGCTGAAATCAAGATTTCAGCTTGATTCAATCTGCTGTAAATATTTATCAAGGATAGATATTTACAACCTCAGATACACAGATGATAGCACTCTTTTGGCAGAAAGTGGAGAGGAACTAAAGAGCCTCTTGATGAGGCTGGAAGAGAAGAGTTGAAAAATCTAGCTTGAAAATCAACATTCAAAAAACTAGATTGTGGCATCTGGTCCCATCACTTCATGGCAAGTAGAAGAGGAAAAAAGTGGAAGCAATGACAGATTTTATTTTCTTGGGCTCTGAAATCACTGCAGAAGGTGACTACAGCCATGAAATTAAAAGAGACTTCCTCTTTGGAAGGAAAGCTATGGCAAGCCTAGACAGTGTATTAAAAAGCAGAGACATCACTTTGCTAACAAAGGTCCATATAGTCAAAGCTATGGTTTTTCCAGTAGTCACGTATGGATGTGAGAGTTGGACCATAAGGAAGGCTGAGCACCAAAGAACTGATGCTTTTGAATTGTGGTGCTGGAGAAGACTCCTGAGAGTCCCTTGGACAGCAGGGAGATCAAATCAGTCAATCATAAGAGAAATCAACCTTGCATATTCATTATAAGTGCTGAAGCAGAAACTCCAATACTTTGGCTACCAGAGTATTGCTAAGAACCAACTCATTGGAAAATATCCTGACGTTGGGAAACAGTGAAGGCAAAAGAAGGGAGCAGCAGAGGATGAAACGGCTAGGCTAGACAGCATCACCAACCAGTGGACGTGAATTTGAGCAGGCTCTGGGAGATAGTGGAGGACAGAGGAGCCTGGTGTGCTATAGTCCATGGGGTCACAAACAGGCGGACAGTACTTTGTGACTGAATAACAACAATGACAAAGAAACAGGACCAGACCCGTGTCCTCTGCCCCAGTGCAGAGTCCTGATCAACCTCCGCCTCCATCTCTATGCTCTGTCCAATCCTCTCCACTAGGGGACCAAGGTGGCAGGCAATTACACTGAAGAGATGATGGATATGAATATTTTATCTTCTCTCCCATCTTGTCAAAACCTACAATATTGCTTTCCATAAGTCATTTTCATTCAAGCACTTTGTTTGGGGGCATGCATGCCTTAATGTATTTAGTCTTTGATTCGGTCTCTGGCCTTCCTTTATGAATAACCTTGCTCTCAGAGACCCTTCAGAGTGGGGACATTTGGATGGTAAGTGGGCAGCTGTCTAACTTGGGCTTCTCATCAACTTCATTGCTTTTACATTAAAATCATCATTTTATCTGGGGCGGTGGAACCTGAATGTTAGCTGCTTAATTGCACCCACTTTTTAAGCCCTCTTCTCGAAGATTGATTCCAGGGCTTTCTTAGCATACTACATGCCAGCGTCGGTAAAAGCGGAAAGCAGCAGCTCTCTTAACTGGAACAGAAAAGTCAATTGATGCGTTTCTCCTGTTAAATTTACTGGCTTTATTGAAAGGTCTTTGGGGAGTTGCTTGCTCATTAAATACACCAAATACAAAATCTCTCTTAATACATTATTATCTGGGTAATATAGAAGACTTCCCCAGCACGAGCTCAGAGAGATAGAATTGTCAAAGCTTTTCGGAGGCCACCTCGTAAAGGTTGCCCTTCTCCTCCTAAGCATCCACTGTGCGCTTCTGCGATTCAGGGTGTCTTACTCTGCTTGTTCTGATCCAGCCCATCAACCTCACTGCCTGACTCCCTGCCCATCATGGTCCAGGCCAAAGTGTGGCAAGAGCTATGGCAGCTCCCAGAGTAGTAGAAAAGGTGATGTCAGATCTCAACGGCTTCTTGAATTGAAGAGTTGGAAATGATTTAGAAACAGCAGCATCTTACTGTGATTTATGCGCACGCGTGCACACACACACACACACACGCACGCACGCACACTTTCTCTCTCTCTTCAGCCAGGTGTCTGCCTTATCTTCAGATAGTGGCAAGAGGATTAATTGGTGGTGAAAGTGGAGAAGAGGACAATGGCTGGCTGGTCCCATCTCAGACGTTCTGGAACCCGCAACCCTCATGAGAATGTTGAGTTAGACCCTGGCTGCAGCCAGCCGAATTCTGCTTCCCGTGGGACATCGTTGGGGTGTGCATAGAACCACTCCCCCCGCTGGACCACTGGCCCCGGAGAGTCCTTACTTGATGTGAGATCTTTACTAAGTCAATTCCCAAGTTCTGACTGTCAGTTTCTGAGTAAAATCAGGTTAAAAATGCCTTTCCCTCTTTACAAGTTTTGTTCAAAAAAAAAAAAAAAGATTCTATCACTTTCCTAAAAGGATATGGGTCAGCTAACAGCACAGGAAGTCTTGGATAATTTTAACAGAATAGAAATAGAAGGGAAAGCCCAGAGTGAAGGGGAGGAAGGGGAGCTTGCACATGCTTAGTCAGGGGAGGCGTGGGGCTCCAAGGGCTTCGTGAGCAGAGGACCAGCCAGTGATGCCTGGGGGGATGTTACATTTATAACAGGGTACACACACAACCCCAACATTCTCGCCCGCCTCCCCCTTCCTTTCAGACTCCAGTTTTACATTGGGCACTGTACTTACCGATTGGAGGTGGGGCTCTTAACTTCTATTGTGCTAGGGATCCACTGGCAGTCTCAGAATGATGCTTTAAATGCATAAAGTCTAAGATATGGCCTTGCAAAGGCAGCCAATTATATAAAAAGCCAGTTATGAAAATATTTTAAAAATTATTATCTAGTGATGGGCATTTGTTGGCCTATTATGTAATATGGCAGATCTAACAATGCTTTTTGAAGCAGTGATAAGCAAAAATGCTTTTCTGATGTATCTGCAACAACTGTGGCATGACTGGAAAACTGTCTATGCTTTCTCTTGGTGACAAAGTCACAAGGACTGGGGACACCATTGCAATTTGTTGCCTGTGTTTGAGAACTCCATGGACAGAGGAGCCTGGCAGGCTATAGTCCATGGGGTTGCAAAGAGTCAGACATGACTGAGCGACTAACACTTGCTTTTTCAGGAATGAACCCAAGTGCACATCCTCTCCTGTGACCAGACCATACTTTCCAGAAAATAGAAGGGATGCCTTTCTCATTTCAAAACCTTTCGGTCATTTCCATCTCATGCAGCAACTCACAGCAGCTGGTAAGACCCTGTCTCCTCACTTATACTTTCCCTGGCTCCACCCATAGTCCTTCCGGCCACTTTCCTGGAATTCCCTGAGCTTACTCCTGCACAGGACCGTTGCACCTGCCGTGCCCCTGCCTGGCACGCTGCCCATGCGTGTGTCTCGTGTCTTGTCCCTGCTTTATTTTCCTTCCTGGTCTGTGCTGCTATATGAAGTGGCAGTGTGTATGGATTCTCTAGTGTGTGGTCTGCTTGCCCAGCCGTGCTGTGTATCCCACGAGGGTGAGGACTCTGTTTCTTATTTGCTGCCCACATGTACCTCACATGTAGTTAGTGCTTGAAAATACTTGCTGACTGTGAAAAGACATTTTGGAGAATAACTGAGTAAGAACTAGGTATTAGACAAAAAATTATTGTTAATTTGATTGAGTGTGATTGTGTTATTGAGGTTACAGTGAAATAAAAAAAGAAGCTGAAGTATTTATGGGTAACATGGCATCCTGGGATTTGCTTTAAAATATTCCAGTTTAAGGAAAAATAGGAGTTGATGAAGCAAAAATGGCCAAATGTTGATAACTATTCAAATTAGGAAATGAATACAATGTGGGTTAATTACATTACTCTTCTTCTTTGGTGGGGAGGGGGTGTTGAACATCTCCATAATGAAGAGTTAAACACGCTTGTTGACCTCAGGGGTGAGGGAGCGAATAGTGTATAGAATGCACTTAGTCCACATCCTAGCACAGGACACACACTTACTAATATTAGCTTGTAAAATTATGCATAAAAGTAATGAAGAAGCAGATAAGAAAGAGCTCTGGCGACTGGAGCAGCCTGGACTTTGAGGGGGATGACAGATACCATTGCTGCTGATGCTCTTGAAAAGCAGCCCCCGTCTGCCACACTCATACCAGAGCCTGGGCAGGCGGGGTGAGTGTATCCTGTCCCCATGGCCAGTTCACCCTCCATGGCTCCCAAAGGATGTGCCGTGGCTGAGCCGGGTTGAGCAGACTCGGAGGGTGGAAGGCTCAGTGAAGCTTTCAGGACGTTTGTCCAGCAGCCACACCACACCTACTCCATGGCACGGGGGCTCTAAGAGGCATGGGGTGAGCTAAACGGGCCCTGGCCTGGGCAGGATGGGCAGGGGCGCCACGGAGCCACACACTTACGCAATGCTGAGTCATGGAGGTCCTGAACCCATGCGGTCCAGGTTCTCTCTGTCCACTTGGGGAGTCAGGTGCCCTGGGGAGGAAGGCATGTTGTTTGTGTAGTCAGATGGGCAGAGGGAGCCCCAGTGGCTTTCAGTGGGGCCAGGAACACCAGCAAGATAGGACTGAGTCTATTGCCTGGAGTTTCCTGCAGGTCAGAGCTGTAAAGGTAGAATTAGTGCTCCTGGAGGTAGGCGGAGGTGGGGGCGGCTGCACAGCCCACCTGGCTGAGGGCCTGCTCCGCTCTGTGGCTCTCCTGTTTGGCCACAGAGCACCGATGGTTGGAGGGCAATAGTGCTGGGTGGGGATGTCAGCTCACCCTGTTACCTCTGCAACTTTGGGCCAGCCACTTCTCTTTCTGAGCCTGTTTTCTAGTCTGGAAAATGATAGTCCCCATTGGGGAACCCTTCTAC
This sequence comes from Bison bison bison, assembly GCF_000754665.1. NCBI lineage: Eukaryota > Metazoa > Chordata > Mammalia > Artiodactyla > Bovidae > Bison > Bison bison. Next base: position 686,902 of record NW_011494764.1, read on the forward strand.
ACTGCTGATGGTACAGCCTCTATGGAGAACAGAATGGAGGTTCCTTTGGAGGAGGGCATGGCAAAACACTTCAATATCCTTGCCTGGAGAATCCCATGGATGGAGGAGCCTGACAGGCTGCAGTCCATGGGGTTCCAAAGAGTCGGACATGACTGAGCGACTAAGTACATGAAGGTTCCTTTAAGAACTAAAAATATGACCCTGCAATCCTGCTCTTGAGCATATATCTAGAGGAAAACATGATCCAAAAGGATACATGCACCCCAATGTTCATTGCAGCACTGACTTAGCATAGCCAAGACTTGGAAGCAACCAAAACGTCCATCAACAAAGGAATGGGTAAAGAAGATGTGGTACATACAATGGGATATGACTCAGCCATTAAAAAGAATGGAATAATGTTATTTGCAGCAACATGGATGGATCCAGAGATTGTCATACTGAGTGAAGTAAGTCAGACAGAGAAGGAGAAATATCTTATGACATTCTTTATATGTGGAATAAAAAAAGAAATGATACAGATGAGCTTACCTACAAAACAGAGAGAGACTCACCAACTTAGATAATGAACTTATGGTTACCAGGGGGAAGGTACCGTTAGGGAGTATGGGATGGACATGTACACACTGCTATATTCAAAATGAATAAGCAACACGGTTCTACTGTATCTTGAGCACATGGAAATCTGCTCAAAGTTATGTGGCAGTCTGGACGAAAGAGGAGTTTGGGGGAGAATGAATACCTGTATATGTACGGCTGAGTCCCTTCGCTGTTCTCTTGAAACTATCACAACACTGTTAATTGGTTATACCCCAACAAAAAATAAAAAGTTAAAAAAAAAATTGATGGTCTCCACTTAATCAGGCACAGTGCTTAAGGGAGGCGATGTGTGTACCATGCCACACGTAATGCCTGGCCATAGCAAACACCCTCTTCCAACAACACAAGAGAAGACTCTACACATGGACATCACCAGATGGTCAATATAGAAATCATATTGATTATATTCTTTGCAGCCAAAGATGGAGAAGCTCTATACAGTCAGCAAAAACAAGATCAGGAGTTGACTGTGGCTCAGATCAGGAACTCCTTATTGCCAAATTCAGACTTAAATTGAAGAAAGTTAGGAAAACCACTAGGCCATTCAGGTAAGACCTAAATCAAATCCCTTATGATTATACAGTGGAAGTGACAAATAGATTCAAGGGATTAGATGTGATAGACAGAGTTCCTGAAGACCTATGGATGGAGGTTCATGACATTGTACAGGAGGCAGAGATCAAGACCGTCCCCAAGAAAAAGAAATGCAAAAAGGCAAAATGGTTGTCTGAGGAGGCCTTACAAATAGCTGAGAAAAGAAGAGAAGCGAAAGGCAAAGGAGAAAAGGAAAGATATACCCATTTGAATGCAGAGCTCCAAAGAATAGCAAGGAGAGGTAAGAAAGCCTTCCTCAGTGATCAACAGACAGTAGCTATTCATTACTGTTGGCTTGGGGTGGGGGGCAGAACTTCACAAATATTTCTCAAGTGATCCAATTTGTTTCACTTATTGCCCACTATTCCCCTGGAGTGGCAGAGGGTTGGTTTTTACTGATAAAATTGGGAGCAGTTATCAGGAGAAGGGGAACGATGCCGGGGCACTGCTTCCCAGCTGCTCATCTCCCAGCCCCGTGTGGCCAACCCTCCCTTGTCATGATGACCACCATGGTCCTGCTGAGATGCACAGCAGGGACTTCCTTCTGCAGAAGGGCTACTCTTTGAGTGCTTAGTCCACATTGGCACCAGGCTAGGTGCTTCATATGTGTGATCTTATTGAACTCTATGGCAATGCTATAACTTAGATATTCGTATTATCCCCATTTTAGAAATGGGGAAACAGAGGTTGCTGGAGTGAAATACTTTTCCTGGTAGAACCAAGACTTGACTGTAGATAAATCAACTATGAAAGTGAAAGTCGCTCAGTCATGTCTATCTCTTTGCAAGCCCCTGGACGATACAGTTCACGGAATTCTCCAGGCCAGAATATGGGACTGGGCAGCCATTTCCTTCTCCAGGGGATCTTCCCAACCCAGGGACTGAACCCAGGTCTCCCACATTGCAGGTGGATTCTTTACTGGCTGAGCCACCAGGGAAGCCCTATACCCCCAATATAAAATAAAAATTTAATTTAAAAAAATTTAAAAAGAGACTTGATCAAAGAATCTGAGGGATCAAACACTTGTTCTCTTTCCTCTGGGCTGGTTACAGGGGAGACTCGATGCCTGCAGGGGTGGGGTTCACCCTGGAGGGGCTTGGAAAGGTGAAAGCATAAAAGCCGCCTTGCCTTGGACCCGAACCACATTCTTGAGGGGAAGGAGGACTGATCATGACAGATAAAAGAACACCTGCCTCACTCTCTGGAAAATAACGTTTTCCTAAAGTACCATGGGGCTTCCCAGGTGGCTCAGGGGTAATGAATCTGCCTACCAATGCAGGAGACTCGGGTTTGATCCCTGGGTTGGAAAGATCCCCTGGAGAAGGAAATGGCAACCCACGCCAGTATTCTTGCTTGGGAAATCCCATGGACAGAGGAGCCTGGTGGTCTACAGCCTATGGGATCAAAAAAGAGTCTAAACAGCAATAACAGCAAGGTGCGGCAGCCTTGGCTGAAAGCATAAACTGGTCTGTGATTGAACATCCGATGATGCATCCTCCTGGGCTCCAGCAAGAGCAGGTAGGACTGTGAGGACTGGGGGTGTCCCAGGATGAGTGCTAGCCTAGAAGTTCCAAGCTCGGCTTCCAGGTCTAACACTTAGAGCCTCCATTGCCCTGGCTAACCTGATGGGACCCAAGCCAACCCTCAGAGACAATCCAGGGTGTGCTTGAGTGACCAGGGTGCAGCGCTGGGTCTCCCTCCTCCTGGGCTCCAAGCCCAGAGGGGAACATCTGGATCAGCTATAGCCCCCTTGCCATCTGACAGGAGAACCTGTTAGAGGACAAACCCCGCAAAAGCAGGAGAGCTGAGAGATGGGAAAAGATTGTGTGGATCCTGGGGACACCATTAAGCTCCTGGATCAAGCTGTGTCTGAAGGCAAACTGGCTGTGGGCTTGTCCCTTAATAAACGCTGGCTCCTTGCTCTTTTCAGTTCGCCACTCTGGGTTCTTGTTTTCATCACTTGCAAACCTAATGGCTCCAGCATCACTGGAAGTTTGAACACCCATTTGAGGGGACCATGCGGAGCCACTGCATGTTTTTGAGCTGAGGAAAGGCAAGCAGTGAGCCTCACTCCAGAGAGTGTCTAGGGGGGCTTCTAGGAACGGGGAGAGCGTGCTGGCCGCACCTGTCCTGGCGGTGCTTCGTGCCTGTCTCTGCCTGTTGCCTCCACCTGCTGGGGAGAGCGAGGCTCTGAGCATCCATGTGCCCTAGCGCTGGCTTCACTCACAAGCATCTTCTCTGTGAGAAAATGAGCTTCACATCAAAGTGTTTCCTCAAACACAACAGCCTTCCCCTCCCCACTGCCTTGCAGAGGCAAGAAACCTCATTTAACCACCTGCAAGTTTCCATTCATGGTCCCGTTTCATTACGGGAACGCTTTAATGGGGGCTGGGCGGGCCTGGGAGAGATGCCTGCCACCATTACAATTAACTTGTTAGGAACAATGACGCCCAGCCAGGGCCCTGCCGGCTTGGGGTGTCGGGTGGGTGTGATGAAAGCGTGGGCCCACAGAGGGGGTCTGCAGCATGGCCAGGCCCTGGCGCCGCAGGAGGAGACCATCTAGTGGGGGCCCAGCTCCCTGCTGGCTCTGGGAACATGCCCATTGGTGTCCTAGTACAAAGGGACCATGTGTGTCACCAGACACCAAGCCATCTTTTGTGACTTAACCAGGAGGCTAAAAGCCTAGCATTTGGCGTCAGACAGCTTCACCACTGGACTGTCATCAACCCATGCCACTTTCCTGAGCCTGGTTCTTACTGGTAAACTGGAATGGAGGGTGAATGCTTGTAACGGGGATAGCAGGGTATGTGGGCTCTGTGTTGGCCACTGTATCCTTATTTAACAAGGAGTGGGCTTCCAGTCCAGGAGTCCCGGGAGAGTAATGGGTCAAATATCACCACCAAAATCACAGTGTAAAATCTCAGGGTCCTAGGACATGGGCTTGGGCTCCCTCCCTTAGCAGGGCAGTCCCCCTGGTTGGGGAGGGGCGGTGATATCCCCCACCCCCTCCCCAACCCTTTGACTCACAGACTCAGGGGCATCCTGGGACTTAAGGACTGGGAGGGTCCTCACATTCCTCAAGGTCAGTCCGCATCACCCCCAGCCAATGCTGACTCCTGGGTCACTCACTCCTGCCTTGAAACACACAGCTTCGAGCCCCATAAGAAGTCCAGTCAGTCTCTGTGGTTCCTGAAAACTCAGGGTTTGCGGGGCGGGAGGTTGGCTATCATCTTTGGGTCACTGCGGAAATGTCTTATTATTACTCTCGTTCACCATCACCTCCTCCAGGCAGGCGCCTGAGAGCTAAAGTTAAGCCTGTCCTCTCCATAGATCTGGCTCTCTGCCGGCCCTCAGGCTTGCGCCCAAGCAAGCGTGGGTTTTAGAGGAACATGGGTCCTCCATCCTTGCTTGTACGGATGGCTCTCTTGGCACCTGACAGAGAGCTGGGGGTGGGGAGAGATTGGCAGGGAAGGAGTTGAGTTGTGTGTCTCCCCTCAGCAGCACCAAAGCAGCCCCGTCACTCTCTCCCTTTCCTGGGCCCTCACCTGGGGCTACTCTCCCAAGAACTTCCTGCCGGACTCCCTGTTCCCAGCCCATCTCTCTCCACGAGCCTGGCTCGCTCTGGTGTCGCCTCCTCGTGCCTGGCATTGTTGCCCCTGTAGCCCCATTTCGGGCCTTTGCACATACCGTTCCCTCCACTGGGGCACACAGCCCCTCACTCCGACTCCCGTCTGTTCCCCTGAGGCCTCCTGTGGCTTCCCCATCCCCCACTTTGAAGCAGGGGCCTCTCCCACTCACCCTTAGCCCGCCCTGAACTAGTCTTTCCCTGTCGTTAGCTCTGATGGCTTCTCCCCTGCATCTTCCCAGCACCCAAGGTGCCTCACAGAGATGCGGGGCGCTGCTTTGCTCCCCTTGTATCCCCGACCTCTAGGTAAAACCTCCTCACCTGGCTTGACGCCTGGCCTGCACTGCCAGGTAACCAGGGAGACTCCGAGTAAAGGCCCGACGTCTGGGTGAACCATCCCGGCTTCTCCCCAGCGCACAATAGCACCTAATAATTAACTCTCCAATTAGGCCCGTAATAAAGGCTTAATCTGGGGCTCGCTGGTAATGAGGCTGTTCACAGCCGGCCTTTCATCCTGGGCCCAGGCCGGGGCCCAGGCTGGGGCTCCACAGCCCCCACCCTGGCTGCGCATCAGAGCCACCCCCTTGTTAAGCAGGGCCTCGGCCCTCTCCCTACCCTGAACCCGGAGCCCGGAGCCCAGGGCTGTGCACCTCACAGGAAAGCCTCTGTCTGTCTGCGGGGCCAGGACCAGCTGCTGGGAACGTGTGCCCGGTGGGCAGAAGGCCCTCCTCGTTATGGAGACGGGGACACACCAATTGGCACAGCCCGTGAAAGACTTCAGGTCTGTGAATGTTAAGACTTAATTGCCTTATGGACGCTGAAAGAATGGAGTGGCTTCTCCAGGGAGCAGTCCTCGCCTGGCTTCTTTCCCCCTCCCTGCTGGATCATGACAGGGCCTGGGACAGACTAGAGGAGGGAGACAAGCCCCCCTGTTGCAGGCTAGTGACAGGTTCCACCTCCATTTAGAGCACATCCCATCCCCAGTGACTCGCTTCCTCCCTGACTTCTCAGAGGTGATTCTTCTTCCCTTTTTAAACTGGAGTATAATTGCTTTACAGTGTTGTGTTAGTTTCTGCCATAAGGCAAAGCAAATCATATTTACGTAGATCCCCTCCCTCTTGGACCTCCCATCCCCGACCCCATCCCACCCCTCTAGGTCATCACGGAGCACAGAGCTGAGCTCCCGGTGCTCAGCAGCTCCCTATGAGCTACCTATCTTGCACATGGTGGTGTCTATGTCCATCCCAATCTCCCAGTTCATCTGCTCACCCCCACCCCATCTCCACATACCCATTCTCTATGTCTGCGTCTCTATGCCTGCCCTGCAAATACATTCATTTGTACCATTTTTTCTTGATTTTGCATATCTGTGTTATTATATGGTATTTGCTGTTCTCTTTCTGGCTTACTTCACTCTGTGAGACAGACTGATTTTTAATTGCATTTTCCCAGGCAGAGACAGGGCGTTGAGATGCGGGGCAGCGTGGGCCAGTCCCGGGCACTTTCCCAGCATCCCCCGTTTAGTGGGGCTCACTTACCTTGCAGGGCTTGAGTTCTCAGTAAATCCGTGGACGGGGTCAGTGTGAGGAGGAAACCGTGGCACAAAGCTTCGTTGGCTTGGCCTTGACCTCCAGGCCCTTTGGAAGCGCGTCTGCCTCTGCAGACCTCACCCGGGCCCACTCCCTGCGCTGCTCGCTTGCTCCCTTCTCGCTGGCCATGCTGACCTCGCTGCCCTCCCGCTCATCCACTCCAGGCCTTGAGTGCTGCGGTTCCCCTCCATGCAAAACACAACTCCTTGATCTCTGCATGGCTCACCCCTTGCTATCATGTAGATGTTGCTTCCAATGACACAGACAACCCGCTCTGTACACCGTCAAGTTCACCCTTCAGAGGCATCCCCTCACTTTACTCTCACACTCTCAACGTGTCATTAACATGTATTCAGCAAGCATCTCTCTCCCTCACTGAGACGTGCCTGGGACCCATCTGTCTGTTCACTGTGGTTTGCCTGGTGCCTAGCTCTGTGTCGGTATCTAAATATTTGTGGAACAACAAGGCAGACCTTCTCCTTACCGACCCACAAATGCTCTTTCAGCCCTGCGGGTCTGGTGGAAGACCTCTCCATCCTCGTCAGGGACACACCCCTGCGAGGACTTCGCTGTTGACAATGGTGCCTTCTTGAAGTCACCTCCATTTCCACGCTGGCCCAGTGGGGCCAGGATAACGAAGCTGCTTTAGCATAAATAATTTGCTTCCGAGGTGTAAGAAATGGGGAATATTTTTAGAAGGCCTGCCCTCCTAGGGGAAGTAAATGACTTATGAAAACGGGATTTTTCAAAGTGGCCTTCAAGAGAAAAGGGAGCCGTGTGTGATGGCCAAAATGGAATTCTATGAATTAGTGCGACTCATTATTCTGGCCGTGCGCACACAGACACACACACACACAGGCACACACACTCACTCGCTCACTCACTTTTCCTCCCTGCCTTCCATTTCATGGTCTTAGCTCGAATCTGAAATAAAACCATCGCAGCCCTCCTCCCCTGGCCCTCAGCGGCGGCCTGTCTGATTGGATCCCTCCCACAGCCCTGAAGACCGGAGCTTCAAGGAGGAAGCTGTCGGGGACACGCTGAGCCCTCGCCTCTTAAAGTGCGCGCCGTAAGTTACCTTGAAATGTTATTTTATTTTATTTTTTTAAAGTATTTTAGGTTCAACAGACACTTGGGTTCCTGTTAACAACTCATTTAAGGAGAAAGTGGGGGGAAGGCATTCAGATCAAGGCTCCTTTGACAACACGAACCTCCTTACTTTGAATCCTTACACTGGGGATCGGATGAAAGATATCGCGGAAGCGCAGATGGGCAGGCGCGGGTGAGAGAGGACAGATGTTAGCCGCAACGGGGACGCGGGCATCTTGGGACGGTCTTTGTCTGGCCAGTAATGGAGAATAGATTTTGGAGGGAGGGGGCGAGTTGGAGGCCCAGAAAACCAAGACACAAAAAACCCTACTTTTGTGGCCATTGTATTTCCACTGGAGTCTTGATCTACGGAAGATGTACTGTGGGGAACTAACAAGGCAACCAGCTCCTTTGAAGAGGCACGTCTGCAAACCAAGGTCTGGAGGAGTCATCCATTGCTGACTCCTTGGGTTCTTTCTCCCATTGTCTACAAAATCTGGCCTCCAAGCGGGCATGGATCTGTCTGCCCATCACTCCTGAAGCCCCAGACGACTGGCTCTGGACTCCTTGTCTGGAAGGTCATGGTAGCTTTCCATTGTTCACAGGCTCAACTTCCAAGTCCCAGGCTGGTCCTCCGTGAAGTGAGTTGGGTGCACTCTGCCTTACTCCCCAGTCCCCACACCTACCATGATCTCTACTCCCATCACACCCGCATCCTCGCCCATCCCACTTCATTCTTCCCTCTTCCATGGAAGGCCCCCTTCTCTGAGCAGTCTCTTCTCCCCCTGGCTGTCCAAAGTCTACACATCCTGGCAGACCTAACTCCCAAGAGCCTCCTGAGACTAGCCCATCCTCATTGAACTCCTTGGTGAGTTCTCACACACTGATTCCAAATGCATTCGACCCACCTCACTGATTGTCATTCTAGTTTACTCTCCCCAGAGGACTGTCAGCTTCCTTGGGTTAAGGATTCGGCCTTGTAGGTGGCAGCACAAGGCACAGGACATACAGAGTGGGCCCAAGAAGTGCTGGCCTCTTGTAAACTGGGAGAAGTGGCCAGGCTGTGGGCAGGAGAATGCAGCCTCAGCACCTTCTCCTGGGGATTTTCCATTCCTGAGGCTGGGGAACAGGACTCAAAAGGGGCTGCCACCCTCTGCCAACTGCTCTAGAGAACTGATGATCCCTGGGGCCAGACTAAAACTCTCAGCTTCTCAACGTTGTTTCAACTCTTTCTGTTCTGTGACAGCTCACTCCATCGATAAAGAATTGTTAAGTGGCCCACAATGTGCCAGGCACTGGTGGATATGCCAAACACTGTTCCCCATTCTCTTAGGACTTACCATGAGTTGAGAGCCAAAGACAAGCTTGATTACAGTTGTGATAAATGCAGGGAAGGGTAGGTAAAGGCTGCTCCAGGAGTATTCTGATGGCCCTAAAATTGCTTCTCAAGGACATTGTTTTCCACGTGGTGGGTGTGAGCCAGCTGTGCAGCTGTGGAGGATGTTGAAAGCCCTGAGTTGTCTTGATGGACCTCTTGATAGGGTGCTCAGTGTAGCGAACTGATGGAAGGTCAGTTCTCACTGAGAGTCTCTGGTGAGGCCGGTATTCTGAGAACGTATTGCCAGAAGCAGGGCTTCAATCAGACTGAGGCCAGAGAGGCTCCGGTGTTCTCTGATGCCAAGTACTGTCTCCTGTAAAATGAGGCCCTTCTCCCAAGTGCCATGTCCTTCAAAGCCTCACTAACGTCACCCTAGTGGTAATCGATTACTCCCTCTCTGTATCTATCTCACGTCCTTGATTTTTCTGTTAATGAAACTAGTGAGCTACCTTGTATCATGGCTTCTTCTGCAAATGTTCATCCACTCTACCTCACGGAGAACTTTAGGGGAATTAGAATTACATCTAGTTCTCTGGGTAATAAGGATTCTAGGTGAGGGCATAAACCAGGTACAACAAGTGTCTGGCAAGCATGCTATCACCTCCTAATTCAGTGGCCGTGACAGACATTATTAATCAATCTTGATTAATTTCATTTAATCTCATTTATGGGCTTCTCTGGTAGCTCAGCTGGTAAAGAATCTACCTGCAATGCAGGAGATCCCAGTTAGATTCCTGGGTCGGAAAGATCCGCTGGAGAAGGGATAGGGTACCCACTCCAGTATTCTTGCCTGTATAATTCCATGGACAGAGGAGCCTGGCAGATTACAGTCCACGGGGTCACAAAGAGTCAGTCAAATCCAATTGAGCGACTTTCAGTTTCACTTTCAATCTCATTTCTGCTATACTTAAGCAGGATTTAAAAGTACCTTCTCAGAAACATCTTCTCTGATCACCCTCCAAAGGAGGTAATCCCTTCCCCAATTGTTTTCTATGAATAAACCCATTCTTTACAATGCTTGTCACACTTAGCCATTATGTATTTTTAACTTACTTAATGCCTGTTTCCCCAACTACCCTAAACTCCATGCAGTGGAATTATGTCTGGTTTTGCTCATCACAGAATCTCACAGCTAAGCAATCTTTGTAACATAGGAACAGCCGAGTAAATGTTTGCTGCAAGTTGACTGAATACTTTAGGCCATGAATGATTTATTAAAGAGAGAACCCAGGCTTCCTCATCAAAATGTGTGTCTGTGCACACATGTGCTCAGTCATGCCCAACTCCTTGTGATCCCATGGAGTGTAGCCCACCAGACACCTCTGTCCATGGATTTCCCAGGCAAGAATTCTGAAACAGGTTGTCATTTCCTTCTTCAGGGGATTTCTTTCCAACCCAGGCATCGAACCTGCATATCTTGCATTGGCAGGTGGATTTTTTACCGACTGCGCCACTTGGGAAGCACCCCCTCCTTGTCAAAAAACTTGGGATGAATCCCAACTCTGCAACTTCCTAACCAGGTGCACTTAGCCAGTCCTGCCTTTCTCCTGGCCAGGGCTCAGACTGGTTAAGAGTTTAAGCTGTTAAGGCCTAAACCTGCCATCTCAGGGGTTTCCTGCAGATCTGGGACAAACCCTGTCCCTTTGAGCTTGGTAACCATGGAAATTTGATCTTGAACCTGAGAGTTGGTTTACTTTGGACCTAGTGGGCTGGGGGTCAGTGTAGGCTCAGGAGACGTGTCCTGGGGGCAGGGAGCAGAGTTGCAGCTCCTACTCTCCCACTTGGGTCTGTGGTGGGACTCCCTGCAACTCCTGGGACCCTTTGGGGTGGGGTCCTCGGCTCCCAAGGACTGGGCTCTGCTGGCAGGAAGCGTGGACTTGACTCTGGCCCTTGATTATTGAGGATGCAGTAGTACCATTCTGCCTGGATCCTAATTTCCTCTCTTCCTCTTCCTCCATCTCCCTTCTACCAAGGTGGGGGTGGTGAGAAGGATGCTGTGAACCCCCCTTTGTTGCTTCTATGGCTGGGGCCAGATGGCCCCCTCTGCTCTGGAGATGTGAGTCCTACCCTCTCAGAGCCTATTTCTCTGCAGACTCACCGTGCTCTGACCATTGAAGCCTGCCTAATGCGTCCTGGGGGAGGCAGATGCCTTAGGCAAAGCAGGTCCCCTGGCCCTGCAGCCTGTGGGAAATTGCATGTGTTTCTGGGGAGCGGAGTGGGGGATTGGGGATGGCCCTGTGGGGTGGTGGGCCCCCGCCTGGCTGCCTGCACCCCCACCCGCCTCAGCTGGGGTGGAGGGCAGTGGCCATCAGGAGTCCAGTCTTTCTTCTGGAATGGCAGGCCCGTGATCTCTCCCCCTGGGGGACCAGTTAGCTGGGGGAAAGTGTGTCCTTCCAGCAGAGAAACCAAGCAGAAAGCCCAGGCAGGCTGGGAGCAGGCAGCCCTTGGGTCGTTTCAAAGGCTTTCTCTTCAGCAGAACTGACTCCACTCTCCTGCTTTTGCCTGGCCTGCCCTTCCTCCCATCTGCCCGGTGAGCTTCTACTTATGCTCGAGATCCAATTCACACGTCACCTCCTCAGAGAGCCTCCTGTGACTCCTCCAGCCGAGGTTACTTGCTGCCTCTTTGGGTTCCTACCCTCTTCGTTCCTCTTCCATTAGGGGTGGGGGGTGCCCTCAGCTGAGTAGTTACTAATCAGCTCTGACGTCTTACCTTCTGCCTCTAGACAGCGAGCTCCAAGGGCATCATCCTTGTGTGAGCATCTGTTCTTTCTGCTTATCTTACCTCCTAGTGCGGCGCTTGCAGCAACCAGTCCCGTGATGGCCTCTGTGACTCTCGACTCCCGACCACGGGTGGTCCCCTCCCACAGTAAATAAGGCAGAGCTGTGTGACCAGCAGATGTTGCGTTAGTGATGGTGTGTGTGGCTTCAGAGGTGGAAGCATCAGGGGCAGGATGCTCCTGCCTTGCTCAGAGGTGGTTGGTGCCATGTCATCAGGATAGGCGAGCGGCCCTAGGGAGAGAGACCAGCGTGGAGAGGAACTGGACCTCCTCCCCGTCACCAGCACTCACCAGCCACCCATGTGAGTGAGCCACCTGGGCAGCGGGTCCTCAGCCCGGGCCACACCTTCAGATGACCTCAGCTGACTGACTGCTTGATTACAACCTCAGGAGCCATGCCAGCCAAGCTGCTCCCTGATTGCTGACCCACAGAAATGGTGAGACAATCTCTGTTAATTATTGTTGGAGGAAAACCCTTCCCCAGCAATAGATGACTGACAGCGACTTCACTTTGACTTTTCACTTTCATGCATTGGAGGAGGAAATGGCAACCCACTCCAGTGTTCTTGCCTGGAGAATCCCATGGACAGAGGAGCCTGGTGGGCTGCTGTCTATGGGGTTGCACAGAGTCGGACACGACTGAAGCGACTTAGCAGCAGTAGCAGCAGCAGCAAGGCCCCCAGATCCCCTGGGGGAACTACCTTCTCCCTTGTCCGCTGCATGTGGACTTGTTGGAACCGTCTGTGAGGGTGTTGCATCTTCCCTGGACCAAGGGATGCAGACCTGATCTTGGAGAAGACAATCAGACCCTGAAATCTGTCTGTCAGGCAGAAATACCAGATCAGGAAGTGGTTAGGGTGATCCTAGTAACCACTTGTGGAGAAGGCAATGGCACCCCACTCCAGTACTCTTGCCTGGAAAATCCCATGGACGGAGGAGCCTGGTAGGCTGCATGGGGTCGCTAAGAGTCGGGAATGACTGAGCGACTTCACTTTCACTTTTCACTTTCATGCATTGGAGAAGGGCATGGCAACCCACTCCAGTGTTCTTGCCTGGAGAATCCCAGGGACAGAGGAGCCTGGTGGGCTGCCGTCTATGGGGTTGCACAGAGTCGGACACGACTGAAGCGACTTAGCAGCAGCAGCAGAAACCACTTGATACCACCCACCCCCACATACACACGTGCTTTTTGTGAGTGTGTCAGAGTTGGTTACTGGCAATCAAATAACGTGGACTGGCACAGCTACCTTGCAGTCATCATCCCCCGCCCACCATGCCGAGAGCACACACCATTCCGTAAGTGTTCAACCATTGTGTGTAGGATAAAAAAAACCTGGACGTATGAATGCTGTCAGGGCTATCTATGGTGAGTTTAATTTGTGTTTTGTTTGCACTCTTGGAGAAGTTAAAAGCCTGAGAATTCTGTGTGCTTGGCTCTCTGCATTTCTCCCTCCACACCTTCCTGGAGGAGAGCAGCCCTGGGTTACCTGTGGCCAGGCCGGGAGCAGCAGGTGTCTGCAATCCGCGGGCCCGCCTGCCTTGGCCTGGAAGCCTGGGCTCTTTGAGGTGAGTTCTGGGGTGACAAGAAAGCACAGGCAGGAAAAAGAGGGCCAGCCCAGCCTTGACGGCCAGCACGGCCAAGATGCACAGGTACCTTTGTTGCTGTCAGCACCTTGGAGGTGCCAAGCCCCTTCTGGGAGAGCCAGCAGTGTGGCCCATCTCAGGAGGCAGGACTGTGGCTGTGGGGCCTCCCAGCAGAAATCCTGGAGCCCACTCGGTGCAGAGCCAGTGGAGCTGTCCACCTGCAGGGCACCTGTAGGCTTTGTGGGCTGTGACCCCTATAACTCAGCAATGAATAGTGTAGATTGGCACCAGTCTGCACCTGTACCACTCTAGGTAACGTCTGGGCTCCTGGGGGAAGCCCTACCCATGACTGAAATGGAATTTCCCACCAGACCAGCAAGGCAGAGGCACAAAACTTAATCCACAAAATGAATTCATAATAATTGAGGAAAACATTCCATTTCTTTTGCACCTACGTTTGTGGAATAAGACTCAAAGCTACTAGAATGTCAGCTCCATGGTGGAGGGAACTTTTCTTTTTCTTTTATTTATTATTGTATTACAGGGTTTGGTACGCTGCCCAACACACAGTAGGTGCTCAATAAGTATTAATGTATAAAGGCACAGGTAGAAAATAAAGTAGTGGGCCGCCCAATAAGTGCTCTGCTTCCTAGGTGGCATTAGTGATAAAGAACCTGCCTGCCAGTGCAGGAGATGTAAGAGATATGGGTTTGATCCCTGGCTTGGCAAGATCCTTTGGAGGAGGGTGTGGCAACCCACTTTAGCATTCTTGCCTGGAGAATCCCGTGGACAGAGAAGCCTGGAGCGTTACAGAGGAGCCTAGCGGGTCACACAGAGTTGGACATGGCTAAAGTGACTTACGAAGAAGGCAATGGCAATCCACTCCAGTACTCTTGCCTTGAAAATCCTATGGGCGGAGGAGCCTGGTGGGCTGTCGTCTATGGGGTCGCACAGAGTCGGACACGACTGAAGCGACTTAGCAGCAAAGCGACTTAGCAGCAAAGCGACTTAGCACACAGCATGCAGCACTACGTGCTAGAGACTTATGGAAACTCCCTCGAGTTTCTTTCCACGACGAGCCTAGAAACCTGGTATTCTCAGCCACATTTTCTCTTCCTTCCTTTCTTTCCTTCCCTCCTTCCTTGCTGTCTGCCTCCTCTCCTCCCCGCTCCCTCTTTCCTTCCTAATCCCATTCCGGCTGTCCCAATGCATTTATACATGTTCTTACAGTGCACTGTTTAGACATATCTTTAGTGTATATGATGGTTAGCGTGTCACATCTCATCCCACTCCCCACCTTTCCCCCCACCACATTTTGCCATCCACCATCCCTCGTGTGGAGGGCCTCTAGCGCCCAGCTACCCCATCAACACTGAGTGAATATCCTCGAACGTGTCTCCAGTGACAGACCTTGGGAACATACACGCAGGCGCAGAACTGCTGGTCACTGCAGCGTCTGTGTGTGACTTCACCAGGACGGGCGGCGATGATCTACAGTACCTACATCAAGGTTTGAGGCTTCTTTCATTTCCATATCTGGACCAATCTTGGCGTTCCGTGGCTAAGTAGTATTTTCTTGTCTCATTAGGTATAGAGTAATTCAGGGAGTTGGTGATGGACAGGGAGGCCTGGCGTGCTGCGATTCATGGGGTCGCAAAGAGTCAGACACGACTGAGCGACTGAACTGAACTGAACTAATCTCTCATTGCTGCTTTAAATTGCATTTCCTTGCCTTCACCTGGGGGGCAGGGAAGAATGGCAGCTTCAGAGAAGTGACATGCCCAGGGGCTCTCAGCTGGTGTTAGAGCAGCTGGGCTTCACCCGCCCACTCTGGGTTCAAGCTGCAGACGCGGTCCAGCGGCCCTCGTCTGGGCTGAGGGCTCTATCCGCAGCGGGTCACACTTGAGCAGATGCGCGTCTTCCGCTGTGATCGAGCCCCACCTGGTGGGGCTGAGAGGGAACTGCCTCTGTAGCGGGGACGAGAGCGGACGGGAGGGGAGGGCACCTGAACTGATTACTTTTCAGGCTCTCCTTGATTTCTGTTTTTAAATTTTTAAAATTGAGATATAATTGACACACAACATTATATTAGTTTCAGATGTACAACATAAGCTTTTCTTGTGATGAGAACTTTCAAGATCAACTCCCAAATACACAGTACCCCATCATCAACCACAGTCACCATGCTATACGCTAATCCCCGAGACTTATTTATCTCATGACTGGGAGTTTGGACCCCTGCCACTTCCACCTTGCAGGTGAAGAGAAGCTGAACTGTGTCTATTTTGAGGCTTCTATTGTTTTTAGCAAATAAAACTAGAACTCTCACCAAAACATTTAGTATACCTTTTCTTAAAGGGACTTTCAATAAAATACAATATACCAGCATAAGTTATGACCAACCTAGACAGCATAGTAAAAAGCAGAGACATTACTTTGCCAACAAAGGTCCATCTAATCAAGGCTATGGTTTTTCCAGTAGTCATGTATGGATGTGAGAGTTGGACTATAAAGCTGAGTGCTGAAGAATTGATGCTTTTGAACTGGTGTTGGAGAAGATTCTTGAGAGTCCCTTGGACTGCAAGGAGATCCAACCAGTCCATCCTAAAGGAGATCAGTCCTGGGTGTTCATTGAAAGGACTGATGTTGAAGCTGAATCTCCAATACTTTGCCACCTGATGAGAAGAGCTGACTCATTGGAAAAGACCCTGATGCTGGGAAAGATTGAGGGCTGGAGGAGAAGGGGACGACAGAGGATGAGATGGTTGGATGGCATCACTGACTCAATGGACATGAGTTTGGGAGTTGGTGATGGACAGGGAGGCCTGGCGTGTTGCAGTCACAAAGAGTCGGACACAACTGAGCGACTGAACTGAACTGAGCATAAGACACAGATACCAAAGGTACAGCTCAGTGAATTTTCACCAGTGAACACTTGTGTAACAAAGGCTCAAGGCACCCCTTCCAGCCCCTCCTGCCACCATCCTGACTCCTAATGCTGGAGATTCTAGATTCCTTTGCTGGATTGACTGCTGTATACTTGGAATTAGACATCTGTTCCTTTTTCTGTCTTGCTGTTTTTGTACAATATTGTGTGTGGATCATGCATCCATCTTCTGTACAGTATTCCATTATGTGAATATACCACAAGTTAGCTTTCTCACTGTTGATGGATATTTGGGCTGATCTGAGAATTTTGGCTCTTTTGAATAAAGCTGCTATGGACATTCTACCACAGATTTTTGTTGCAGCTAGGTATACAGTTCTATTATGTTTGTGTCTAGGAATGGAAACTAGAGAAGGAAATGGCAACCCACTCCAGTGTTCTTGCCTGGAAAAGCCCATGGACGGAGGAGCCAGGCAGTCTACAGTCCACGGGGTCCCAAAGAGTTGGACACGACTGAGCCAATTCACTATATATAGGAATGAAAACAATGGAGCGTGGGGAAGGTGTACATTCAACTTTCGTAGACACTGCCAGTTTTCCAAAGTGGTTGTGCCAAGTTGCCATCCCAGTGGCTGTGTGGTGTAGGTTGCTCTGCATTCTCCCCTACCCTTGTCCTGTTTTTAGCCATTCTGGTTGGTGTTAGTGGTACTGCTTAGCATTTTTATTTTTTAAAATTATCATCATTATTATTTTTGGGCTGCCCTGGGTCTTTATTGTGGCACGCGGGCTCTTTGTTGCAACCCTTGAACTTTTTCTCGTTGTGGCGCCCGGGCTTCTCTCGTCGCAGAGCAGGGGCTCTAGAGCATGCAGGCTCAGCAGCTGTGGCACACAGACTCTAGAATGCGTGATGCCTAGTCTTTAATTTGCAGTCCTGATGACTAATGACATTTCTTATGTTTACTGGTCACTTGACTAATCTCTTCTGTAAATTGTCTTTTGGCCACTTTTCTGTTGAGTTGTGTCCTGTTTCCTTACTGAAATATAGGACTTAACACATGTCATCTGGATATGAGCACATTTTTAGAAATATTTTCTCCCACTTGGGTCACTTGCCTTTTCACTCTCAGTGATGTCTTCTAATGAGTAGAAATCCTGGCTTTTACTCTAATATAATTTATTAATATCTTCTCTTACTATTAGGGCGTATTGTGTTCTATTAACATTTTTTCTTTGCCTATGCCAAGGTCATGGAGATTGTCTTCTGTTTCTTCTAAAAGCTTTCACAGTCTGCACCCATCTGGAACTGATTTTTGCATCTGGTGGGAGGCAGAGGGTCAATACTTTTTCCATATGGATATTTAACTGGCCTGATTTATGGAAAAGATCCCCACTGACGGCAGTGTCACCTTTGTCATAAACCAGGGGATGGCACCTGTGTGAGTCTGTTCCTGGTGTATGTGCCTGTTTCTTTCAGAAAATGCAGTGTCATGGTCCCATACATGAGGTCATTTCTGAGTTTAAACTATTAGAATACAGCATGCAGCAGGTGGGATTGTCTGGCTTGAGCTTGCTGACAAGCATTACTTTTTCTTTGTTATCTTGGGGTTCACTGGGGCTCATTTGACCAGAAAGTCAGGAACCTGACTCAGTGCTCCCTGTAAGGTTCCTGGACCCCCAGAGGAACACTCATGGGTCCCTAGAAGCTGGGGTGAGGCGAAGTCTCTTCCCATTTCCCCATCCATGCTGGACCCCAGGGAAGCCTACACCCAACCATGCAGGGGCACCTGGGGTCTGAGAGGTGGGGTTCCCATAAGGACTCCCCACCTGAGGGTCTAGGAGCACCAATCAGCCCCTTGAGGATGTGGCATTCCTCTCAGCAGGGGCTGGAGCTGCCCTCCTGCTAAGATTACTTTACTTTGTGCAAAGGGGTTGCATGTTGATAAGAAAATCCAGCAACCAGGGCCTGGGGGCGTGGTGGTGGGGGACCATCTCCTGGAGGCCCTGGCTCTCTATCTCAGAGAGTAGCAGCTCTGGTCCTGAGGCCACCAACCTGGGGCCCAAGCTCTGGGATGTCCCCTGGCAGTAATGGGCAGTGTGGGCAGCAGGGTATAGTGGGAGGGCTGGGTCAGGGGTGTGGGTATCACAGCTCTCATGAGCTCAGGGAGCTCTAGATGAACTCCTCGCCCCTCTCTAGGCCTCTAACTCCTCATTCTGGTCTCTCTGTGTCGTGGGTTGCATTGTGTCCCTAAAAGGATATGTTGACGTCCCAACCTACTGGAACCTAGGAATGTTACCCATTCGGAAACAAGGTCCTTGCAGATATAATCAGGAAAGATGAGGTCATGGCTGGGCCCTAATTTAATCTGGTTGGTGTCCTTCCAGGAAGAACAGAGACATACAGAGAAGACAGGCATGTGAAGATGAGGACAGAGATTGGAGTGATGCTTCCATGTGCCTGGGAGCACCTGGGATCACCAGAGGCTGGAGGAGGAGGGGAAAGACCCTTCTCCAGAGGCTGCAGAAGGAAACTGGTCCTGCTGACACCTTGATCTGGGACTTTCATCCTCCAAAACTCTGAGAAAACAAAGGTCAGTTGTTCTCAGCCAGCCACTCTATGGTGTTCTTACAGCAGCCCTAGGAAACAAACACAGCCTGTGTCTGGGCTGGCTCTGCCCACCTGTCCATCATCACATCGCTCTCCTGGTGAACACCTGTCAGTTCAGTTCAGTCACTCAGTTGTGTCCCACTCTGTGACCCCACGGACTGCAGTACTCAAGGCTTCCCTGTGCATCACCACCTCCCAGAAATTGCTCAGACTTTTGCCCATCGAGTTGGTTATGCCATCCAACCATCTTATCCTCTGTCATCCCCTTCTCCTCCTGCCTTCAAATTTCAGCCTCAGGGTCTTTTCCAATGGGTCAGTTTTTCACATCAGGTGGTCAAAGTATTAGAGCTTCAGCTTCAGCATTAGTCCTTCCAATGAATATTAAGAACTGATTTCCTTTAGGATGGATTGGTTTGATCTCCTTGCAGTCCAAGGGACTCTCAAGAGTCTTCTCCAACACCACAATTCAAAAGCATCAATTCTTTGGTGCTCAGCTTTCTTTATAGTCCAACTCTCACGTCCATACATGACTACTGGAAAAAACCATAACTCTGATTAGACAGACCTTTGTCAGCAAAGTAATGTCTCTGCTTTTTAATATGCTGTCTAGATTTGTCATAGCTTATCATCCAAAGAGTAAGCATCTTTTAATATCATGGCTGCAGTCACCATCTCCAGTGATTTTAAAGCCCAAGAAAATAAAGTCTATCACTGTTTCCATTGTTCCCCCATCTATTTGCCATGAAATGATGAGACCAGATGCCATGATCTTAGTGTTTTGAATATAGAGCTTTAAACCAGCTTTTTCACTCTCCTCTTTCACTTTCATCAAAAGGCTCTTCAGTTCCTCTTCGCTTTCTGCCATAACGGTGGTGTTATCTGCATATCTGAGGTTATACATATTTCTCCTGGCAATCTTGATTCCAGCTTGTGCTTCATCCAGCCCAGCATTTCACATGATGAACTCTACATATAAGTTAAATAAGCAGGGTAACAATATACAGCCTTGACGTACTCCTTACCCAATTTGGAACCAGTCCGTTGTTCATGTCCATTACTAACTGTTGCTTCTTGACCTGCATACAGATTTCTCAGGAGGCAGGTCAGATGGTCTGGTATTCCCATCTCCTGAAGAATTTTCCACAGTTTGTTGTGATCCACATGGTCAAAGGCTTCGACACAGTCAATAAAGCGGAAATAGATGTTTTTCTGGGACTCTCTTGCTTTTTTTTCTGAGCCACAGTAAGCTCCCAGTCTTGTTTTTGCTGACTGTATAGAGATTCTCCATCTTTGGCTGCAAAGAATATAATCAATCTGTTTTGGTATTGACTATTTGGTGATGTCCATGTGTAGAGTCTTCTCTCGTGTTGTTGGAAGAGGGTATTTGCTATGATGAGTGTGTTCTCTTGGCAAAACTCTGTTAGCCTTTGCCCTGCTTCATGTTGTACTCCAAGGCCAAATTTGCCTGTTACTCCAGGTATCTCTTGACTTCCTACTTTTGCATTCCAGCCCCCTTTGATGAAAAGGACATCTTTTTTTTTTTTTTTTTTTGGTATTAGTTCTAGAAGGTCTTGTAGGTCATCATAGAACAATTGAACTTCAGCTTCTTCGGCATTAGTGGTTGGGGCATAGACTTGGATTACTGTGATATTGAAAGGTTTGCCTTGGAAACGAACAGAGATCATTCTGTCATTTTTGAGATTGCATCCAAATACTACATTTTGGATTCTTTTGTTGACTATGAGGGCTACTCCATTTCTTCTAAGGGATTCTTGCCCACAGTAGTAGATATAATGGTCATCTGTGTTAAATTCACCCATTCCAGTCCATTTGAGTTCACTGATTCCTAAAATGTCGGTGTCACTCTTGCCATCTCCTGTTTGACCACTTCCAATTTGCCCTGATTCATGGACCTGACATTCCAGGTTCCTATGCACTATTGTTCTTTACAGCATCAGACTTTACTTCCATCACCAGTCACATCCACAGCTGAGCATTGTTTCTGCTTTGGCTCTGTGTCTTCATTCTTTCTGGTTATTTCTCCACTCTTCTCCAGTAGCATTGGGCACCTACTGACCTGGGAAGTTCATCTTTCAGAGTCATATCTTTTTGTCTTTTCCTACTGTTCATGGAGTTCTCAAGGCAAGAATGCTGAAGTGGTTTACTATTCTCTTCTCCAGTAGACCACGTTTTGTCAGAACTCTCCACCATGACCCGTCCTTCTTGGGTGGCCCTACATGGCATGACTCATAGTTTCATTGAGTTAGACAAGGCTGTGGTCCATGTGATCAGTTTGGTTAGTTTTCTGTGACCAACCACAGAACACCTGCCAGTGGTGGCCCATTGAGACCACTAGAGCCACTGAGACCACCGAGAATGCTGATGGAGACTCCCACCTGACCAGCCCAGCTGAATCCCTGGCCCCTGCCCAGCTCATTTTAGGCACACTCAACAGTTACTCCAGCCAAAGGATGGCTCAGGGGCCGTCCTTGACTCCTCTCCCTCATGCCTGCATCTAACTCAGTGACAAATTCTATCAACTCTGCCTCCAAAGTGTATTCTTGGTTCTCAGTTCTTTGCTTCCACCATGATCACAGTATTTTAAGACTGCAACTGCTCTTTCTTGAACTACATGACAGCTTCCTGTGGTAGGTTGATTGAAAAAAAATGGCTATAATCCTTTATTCCCCTCTATGTGCAGACCCTTGGCAATGTGGCTTTGCAGTGCCTTCCTTGTACAGGCAGTCTCCTTCTCCACCCCGAACTCTGAGCTGACTTTGGAACTTGCTTTGGCCACTGAGAACATGTGGTGACAGCATGGTGAGTGTGCCAGTTTTGAACCTAGATCTCAGGAGACTCTGTGCACTTTCTGGAACACTGCCACCACCATGCACACAAGCCCGGGCTAGCCTGTTAGAGGGTGACGTGCACAGAGCGGGGACTAGACATCCCAGCCAAGGCCACTGTAGACCAGCCAACCCTCAGGAAATCACTAGCTAACCCACAAACACATGAGCCCAGCCTAGACAGGCCAAGCCTGGCCCGTATAAGAATGGTTCAATGGCCAGTCAACTCACCAAGAATGAGGTTCTTTAAGTCAGCAGCCCTCAACCATTTTGGCTCCAGGGACCAGTTTCATGGAAGACATTTTTTTTTTTCCCACAGATTGAGGGAGGGTGGGAGATGGTCTGGGGATGATTCGAGCACCTCACATTTATTGTGTGCTTTATTTCTACCACTATTATTACATCAGTTCTACCTCAAAGCATCAGGCATTAGATACTGGAGGTTGGAGACCTCTGCTCTAAACCATGTTTTGAGTAATTTGTTATGCAGCCATAGCTAACTGATACACCTCCTTAACTAGTCACCAGGCTCTCCCTTCCCCTCTCACAATGTTCTCGCCTCTCAGAAACAAGAGTGATCTCTCCTCTATTTATCACCCTCCAGTGATTTCTTGTTGCAATTGAATGAACTCCAAACTCTGGACTTCAGACTCTGCTCTTTAAAGCTTGACTGATTCCCTCCTCTCCTTCCTCATTCTCCTTCAGTCACAGTGACCATCCTCTCAGTCCCATCCATGTGCCTTTGGTCTTGCTGTCCCCTCTGCTGGAGCAGACCCTCCTATGTCTGCACATGGCTGCCTCCTCCACAGCCATGTATTAACTCAAATATTTCCTTGGAGACGCCAGTCTAGCCAAAGACATCCTTCCTCCCCATCCTTTGCCCAGTTCTCTACTTTCATTGCACCCTTTTTATTTCCTCATCAGTTGCTGAAAGGTGTTGAGGGACATACTAACTCCTTTAACTAGAACATAAGCTTCCCTGGTGGCTCAGATGGTAAAGAATCTGCCTGCAGCACAGGAGACCCAGGTTCAATGCCTGGGTTGGGAAAATCCCTTGGAGGAGGGAATGGCTACCCGGTCCAGTAGTCTTGCCTGGAGAGTTCCTGATGGTCTACAGTCCATGGGGTCGAAAAGAGTTAGACATGACTGAGTAACTAAACGTGAGCACAAGGCAACAGGAAAGCAGGAACGGTGTCTTTTTTGGTTTAATGCTCTATTCCCAGTAATTATAGTTCCTGGCATATAGTGAGTGCTCAATAAATATTTGCTAAATGAGCAAGCCCAAGAGGAAAAAAACAATCTTTGTGGCATAGCTTACAAATCCTTTGTAAGCATATGATTTCCTGCTGCTCTTCTCGTCAGTTCTCTGCACCACGCAGACAGACTACCTGCAGTTACTCCATCACGCTGCCCCTGACCTCAGAGCTTTCTGTATACGCTGTTCCTTTGGCCTGCCCTTCCTTCCCATACAAAAATATTGGTGACCATTTCATCATCATTGCGTTAGAAGTTTTGTCCTTCAAGAAGCTTTTCTTAAAAATTTTGGTGTTAGCAGATGTAAATTATAATATATAGTCCTACTGTATAACACAGGGAACTATATATTCAACATCCTGTGGTAAAATGTAATGGAAAAATGTATATATGTAAAATAAAATGTATATATGTATATATAAATACATAAATGTATGTATGTATATATGTATATATAAAAATGTATATATGGATATATAATTCTTGCTGTGCAGCAGAAATTAACACAACTTTGTAAATCAACTATTTGTTGTTGTTCAGTCCGTTAGTCATGTCTGACTCTTTGCGACCCCATGGACTGCAGCAGACCAAGCTTCCCTGTCCTTCACCATCTCCCAGAGTGATGCCATCCAACCATCTAGTCCTCTGTCATCCCCTTCTCCTTCCACCTTTGATCCTTTCCAGTATTGGGGTCTTTTCTAATGTGTCAGCTCTTTGCATCAGGTGGCCAAAGTATTGGAGCTTTAGCTTCAGCATCAGTCCTTCTAATTTCTGTTCTTCTAAATTCACGATTGCTTTCCTTTAGGATTGACTGATTTGGTCTCTTTGCAGTCCAAGGGACTCTCAAGAGTCTTCTCCAACACCACAGTTCAAAAGCATCAATTCTTCAGCATTCAGCCTTCTTTATGGTCCAACTCTCACATCCATACCTGACTACTGGAAAAACCATAGCTTTGACTAGCCGGATCTTTGGTAGCAAAGTAATGTTTCTGCTTTTTAATACACTGCCTAGATCTGTCAACTCTACTTCAATTTAAAAAGAAAAGAAGGGATGGATTTGCCTGGTGATCCAGTGGCTGAGACTCTGCACTTCCAATGCAGAGACTCTGAGTTTGATCCCTGGTCAGGGAACTAGATCCCACATGTAACAACTAAGCTCATATATGCTGCAACTAATATCTGATACAGAAAATTGCATTTAAAAAGAAAGAAAGGAAAAGAAGAGAAGCTTTCCTCTGTGTCTCCCTCCCAGCCCATGGTGGGGTCCTCTTCCTCCAGGTCTCCCTAGGCTCTCCACACGCTCACTGCTCTGCGCTGATTGACTGGCTACTCCTCTGTCTTCAGGACTGTATACTCCCGGCTGGCAGGACCTGCCCTCTTAATGACTGAGTTCCTGATCCACCCATAGGACCTGGTGGGATTCTGTAAATATGTGATATGATCAGAGGCAGATGAAGCAGGTGAACTAAAGTTCTGCTCTTTCCCTGGTGGTAGATCCAAACCTTTGAAGCGTCAGGGAGAATGTGGACTCTGGTGGATTTGAGGAGCTGGGTGATGCAGTGGAGATAGTTACTGGAGTGTTGGAATCACAGATGTGCTTCTATGAATCACCTGACCACTCCATCAGGTGAGAGAGCTCCAGATTAGAAGTCGGAAGGGTGGCACCTCCCCTGGCCCCTTTGTGACACCAGAAAAGCTGGGCTTGCCTCTCCCTGAGCACCTCCCTGCATCTGGGCCTCCTAGTGAGTCATGGACAAAAGGCTGATGTATAGCTCCAGCCCTGCAGAAAAGGAGCCAGCAATCTCAGTGGACCACAGGGGGAATACAGAAAGCTTGCCATATAACACAATTGGTGAGGGGAGAGAAAATGAATGAATGAATGCAATCCATAGCCATCTTAGAGTCAATCCTTCCTGAGTTCCAGAAAGGAACTCGGTCTTTGGCATCTTGTTAGAAAACAGGGCTAGACCCATCTTCATTAATGCATTTTAAGAGGGCTATGGAAAGGAAACTGGAGAAATAATCAAATGGAACTGTATGCCAGAGAGCTGAAAAAAATGGTCATTGTCATATCAGAGACTGCTCTTATTGATGCATCTGACATTTAACTTCTCCGGGCCTTTCATCTGTTCATTTGTTCCTCAGTACACATCCTCCAGAATATGAATATTTATCAGACAATGAAGACCAGCTTCTCCTCTCTTTCCACTGTGGCCCAAAGGAGAGAAAATAGGCTCACACTGCAGCAAGGGAGAGGCAGATTAGACAGGCAGAAGGACTTCCTGGAGGCCAGGACCCTTGATGCAGGAAAACAGTTGGCAGTGCTTCATGTAGACCACTGAGTCGGCAGGACAAAGTGGATGTCTCTGAAGATGCTTGTGGGCTCTGATTTTAAATGAAACAACATGGATAAAGTGCCTGTCACTCAGTAATGCTCAGGAAATACCTTTCTTTCCCATTTTTGAAGAGCTGGTTCTCCCCAAGAACAGGTACTTACTGGAGAGAAACTATTACCTAATCATTTACAACTGGTTTCTTGACATTCTGGCTGTGGCTTCTGTCTAGGGATTACCAGGGTGTGGTGCTCTGCGCATGTGTTTCTGACCTGCCTGCAAGCCTAAGGGTCTCTGCCTTCCCTTAGGAAGTCCCTCAGTGGGGACTTGAGTGGGTGCAGGGTGGTGGGCAGGAGAATTGGAAGCCTCTAACTGTAATCTGACTCCTAAGGGCAATGACTCTCAGCGGAGAGAGCCACTCACTTCTGAGGGGTCGCTTTGGAGCTGTGAAGTGGGGCACGGAGATTTAAAAAGCATGTGGTGGAGACTTCCCTGGTGGTCCAGTGTCTAAGGCTCTGCACTCCTCCAGCAGGGGACAGGGGATGTGAGTTCGATCCCTGGTTGGGAACTAGATCCTACATGCTGCAACGGAGTGTGGATACTGCAACTGAAAACACCATGTACTGAAACTAAAAAAGGAAAAAAGAAAGGATCCCGCATGCTGCCATTGAAAGATTCTGCATGATGCAACTAAGACCCAGCACAATCAAATAAATAAATAAACAAGTATTTTTAAAGTAAATCCATATTTTAAATAAATAAAAAACATAGTGTAGGGGCGAGGTGGGATCCAAGCCCTTTTTGAATATGGAAGCAGAAAGTAAAGCCTGGCTAGTGAGGCCCGTCTGGAGCATGGCCACATGTCACCCTCTGGGGTGAGCGCTAGCCCCTGGGGGCTGAGGGACAGTTTAATTTTTGGACATATCACAAAGGCCAGGGGTTTAGAATCAGCATCCTAGACTCAACACCAATCGGCCCCGTTTTCAGGACACCTTCTGAGGAAGCCAGGGCTGGGAGGGCTGAAGCTGCTCCTCGTCCACCTCAGGAGCTGTGGGAGCAGCACGCGTTTGCTGAGCTCCTGTGTGTCATTGTCTGTGCTTTTGCTTCACACATAAACTTCTGTTTCTTTTTCTCAGGATCCTCCCTCAGCAGGTTCTGTCATTAGCCCCATTTGACAGATGAGGAAACAAAGGCCCAGAAAGGGAAGGTAACTTGCCAAAGTCACACAGCTAGTCAGTGGGGCCGTTGGCATTTGACCTTACTCGAAATGCTTGCAGGGGTGTCAACTGGCATTTGCTCCATGGTGGGAAGGAAGTGGCTCTGAACCGTCCCGCGGGATTTGCCAGAGACTCCACCACAGAACGGGAGACGAGGCGAGGACAGTCTTCCATCCCAGCCTGCTGCTTCTTGCCTGTGTGCCTCTGAGCCAGCTCCTTGCCCTCGGTGACTTCTTGGAGTAACCCATGTTTACCTGAACAGACTCCTCCCTCTTCCATTCTCCCAATCCACTCTCCACCCTGCACACCAGAGGACCAGCTTCCCACAGAGTCATGTTCCCCATGAGACGTGGTGGGGATGGTTGGACAGACCTGGAGTGTGTGTGTCCCTAACAGCCCCTTACCAGGTTGTTCCCCGTGAAATCCCTCTGGAGACCCTTGCTGTTGTTCAGCCACTAAGTTGTGCCTGATTCTTTTCAACTCCATGGACTGCAGCATGCCAGGCTTCCCCGTCCTTCACTATCTCCCAGAGTTTGCTCAAACTCATGTCCATTGAATCGCTGATGCCTTCCAACAACCTGATTCTCTATCACCCCCTTCTCTTCCTGCCTTCAATATTTCCCAGCATCAGGGTCTTTTCCAATGAGTCAGCCCTTCACATCAGGTGGCCAAAGTATTGGAGCTTTAGCATCAGTCCTTACAAAGAATATTCAGGATTGACTGCCTTTAGGATTGGCTCGTTTGGTCTCCTTACAGCCCAAGGGATTCTCAAGAGTCTTCTCCAGCATCACAGTTCAAAAGCATCAATTATTTGGCAGTCATCCTTCTTTATGGTCCAACTCTCACATTCATATATGAGTATTGAAAAAACTATAGCTTTGACTGTATGAACGCTTGTCAGGAAAGTAATATCTCTACTTTTCATGCTGTCTAGATTTGTCATAGCTTTTCTTCCAAGGAGCAAGTGTCTTTTCATTTCATGGCTGCAGTCACTGTCTGTAGTGATTTTGGAGCCCAAGAAAAGAAAATCTGCCACTGTTTCCATTTTTCCTCATCTATTTGCCATGAAGTCACAGGACCAGATGCCATGATCTTAGTTTTGTCAATGCTGAGTTGTAAGCCAACTTTTTCACTCTCCTCTTTTATCTTCATCAAGATGCTCTTTAGTTTCTCTTCACTTCCTGCCATCAGGGTGGTATCATCTGCATATCTGAGGTTATTGATATTTCTCCCGGCAATCTTGATTCCAGCTTGTGCTTCCTCCAGCCCGGCGTTTCTCATGATGTACTCTGCATAGAAGTTAAATGGGCAGGGTGAATATATACAACCTTGATGGACTCCTTCCCAATTTGAAACAGTCCATTGTTCCAGTTCTAACTATGCTTTTCGACCTGCATACAGGTTTCTCAGAAGGCAGGTAAGGTGGTCTGCTATTCCCACGTCTTTAAGAATTTTCCACAGTTTGTGTGATCCACACAGTCAAAGGCTTTAGCATAGTCAATGAAGCAGAAGCAGATGTTTTTCTGGAATTCTCTTGCTTTTTCTGTGATCCAGTGGATGTTGGCAATTTGATCTCTAGTTCCTCTGCCCTTTCTAAATCCAGCTTGAACATCTGGAAGTTCTCAGTTCATGTACTGTTAAAGCCTAACTTGGAGAATTTTGCACATTACTTTGCTCGTATGTAAAATGAGTGCAATTGTATGGTAGTTTGAACATTCTTTGGCATTCCCTTTCTTTGAGATTAGAATGAAAACTGACCTTTTCCAGTCTTGTAGCCACTGATGAGTTTTCCAAATTTGCTTGCGTATAGTGCAGCACTTTAACAGCATCATCTTTTAGGATTTGAAATAACTCAGCTGGAATTCCATCACCTGCACTAGCTTTGTTCACAGTGATGCTTCCTAAGGCCCACTTGACTTCACACTCCAGGATGTCTGGCTCTAGGTGAGTGCTCACACCATCGTTTTATCTGGGTCATTAAGACTTTTTCTGTACAGAGACTGGAGACTTTGGACTCCCATTTCTCACTTCTAAAATTTCTTTTCTAAGGAGTGTTCTTTGGGAGGTGGGGAGAAAACCCATAGTTTCTCCTGTGTTGGTTCTGACTTGATGACAAGGACAAAATACTACATCAACACAATGATGCAAGCAGTCTAGCCTTGTTTCCTAATTGCTACCGTCTAAAGGGGGTGGCCCAGGTCTGAAGGGCCAGTGTGGTGTACCAGAGGGTGGCATCTGGAGGCTGAGGATCCAACAGCAGAGGGAGCTCGAGGCGGCCAGGGAGAGGGGCTCTTTAGAGGGCTACACTGATGTTTTGGTTGAACACCTTTTTAGCATCTATCTCTCCTTCGATCATGTGGGGGTGGATGTCCACATTCATTCCCGCATCCTTGCACAGCTTGAGCAAGGTTCGAATGTTGTTCTTGGATAACCTCAGGTATCTGTGCAAGACAAGGCCAAACAGGTCAGTTGAGGGTGGAGTCACCGCAGCTCCAAACTTTATTGAAAAGAGCTTAGATTTAAGCAGCGTCAGTGTGGGGACCTCTGTAAGGACTGGCTCTCCAGACATTTCTGGAGCTGACAGAGGTCTCATAAAAGACTTGGTGGGAGTTTTTACCGGCATAACTCTTTAAAATTTGTTTTTAATTGAAGAATAATTGCTTTACAATGTTGTGTTGGTTTCTGCTGTACAACATGGATCAGCCGTAAATATATACATACCCACTCCCTCTTGAGCCTCCCTCCCACCCAGCCACCCCATCCCACCCATCTAGGTCATCACAGAGCGCTGAACTGAGCTCCCTGTG
>NW_011494764.1:716186-743821 GCF_000754665.1 Bison bison bison
AGTTTACATATGGTCGTGTGTATGTGCAAATGCTGCTCTCTCAAACTGTCCCAACCTCTCCTTCCCCACTGTGCCCACAAGTTCATTCTCTACATCTGTGTCTCTATTCCTGCCCTGCAAATAGGTTCATAAGTAACATTTTTTTCTAGAAGAGAAAAACAAATATCGTATATTAACACATATATATGGAATCTAGAAAAATGGCATAACTCTTTTGGAAATAAATTTGGCAACGTTTATGCCAAACAAGTTGCCTCTCCACCCAAAAAAGTTCAGTGTTTTTGATTCAGTAATTCCACTCTGGTCCTCAGCTTATCCCAAGAAGAGAAGTCAATGGAAGAAAATCCATATCAATAAAAGTATTTATTTTGGGGTTATTGACAATAAGAAAATAATAAATTCCATCAGTAGAGGAATGTCAAGCAAACAATGGAATATTCATTTCAAGAAATCTTCTTAATGTTAAAATATCATTTTCGAGAAGAAGGTGCAATACGGCTGTGACGTCATGCCAAGTGGGGAGGAAAAACCTGAATGCAAATTGTGAGGTGTTTTCTCTTGTCACTGCCGCGTGTGTATAATCTGAGTGAGGCCAAGGGCTGGGGGAAATACAGGACAGTGGAAATAAAGGCTGAGAAAGTTGTAGAAATAGAGGTGAGTATTTTTTAATAGTATTCAAACAATTAAAATTAAAACATCATTTTAAAATATTAGCTAAAGCCCCAGCGTTCTGACTTGTAACTGAAGGATAGGACTGATGCCGTCTCTGCCATGCGGTTTAGAGAGTATCTCTGCCATCATGTCCCTTGTCCCACCATTAACCTTGGCCTTGCTCTCAGCTTTAGCAAAAGGAGGGAGGCCCCGGACTCAGGCTGCTTTTAGGCCACCTTCTGGTTGGTTACTTTGCTACACATGGTGGGGAAAGAGTAGTATATTGCAGGCACTGGGTTTTCCATCCATTGGAAATGGTCTCCCGTCTCTTTCCTTTTTTCTGACCGTACCCACAGCCCACAGGATCTTAGTTCCCTGACTAGGGATCGAGCCCAGGCCCTCAGCAGTGAAAGCCTGGAATCCTAAGCAGTAGGCCACCAATGAACTTCCCTTCTTTTTCAAGATCTGCCCAGAGCTTCCTTGGTCTCACTGTCAGCTCCCACCAGTCCTGCCTTTCCCTGATGGCTCCAGCCACAGTCCACCCCGTCCCTCCTTGACCAGCCCAGCCCCTGGGGGGAGGATCTCACACACAGCTACCTGTGCCCCCTCACTAAGATCACAAAAGACAATCTCATCCTTCTTTTGGATGTTTTTCTAATGGCTTGTTTTTTGCCATCTCCAAATACTCTCTCCCCCCTACGCTGTCCAAGTCTCATTTCTCCCCGCAATGGAACCCAGGAAGACTATCTTTGGCCAGAGTCAATTAAAACCATGCTATCAGTCTGAAAGCCATGGCCAAGTCATTCAGCCATGGAAGTGGCAGGAGGCAGAAACCCCCTCTAGTCAACAAGGCTTGCTGCCCATCTTTTAGCTGGTTAGCCATTCCACCCATCCACCCACCAGCCAGTCAGCCAGCAGACCAGGACTGTGTGGTGGGGCCTGTGGATGCCAGGTGTCTGAAACCTGCAGGTGAGTTCGCTGCTGTGAACTCTACAAAGATGACTACCTTATTCTGCTGTCCTATATCCTCTACTGAAGTTTCTGAACCGTGTCAGATACATCTTTACAGTAAAGAGTAACATCAAGCTGGGGAGGGACGCTCGGATTGGGGGCAGAAGCCTTGCTGTTTGGTGTTGCTGAAAACCAGTGGGTCTTGTAACTAGGACAAAGAACAGCAAGAAGGGAGACCCCTTGGTGACAGCATACATGCCAAATGGTTTCCGACTTTGTTTATGGTCACTTTAGAGTCTGAAACCCCAAACATACAGCAGGCAGCCCCTGGGAATGGTGGCTACTGTCCCAGCAATTTGACAGCATAAAGGAACTTAGGGGAGTTTCCTGTTAAAGGGAAAGGCCACAAACAACTCATTCTTTCCTTTGTGAGTAACAGTCATGGTTTCTTCTGTCAAACAGAAATTTGGGGAAAGATGTGTACGTGTCCTAAGGCAGGGCATCAAAACGCCAGCACCTCAATGTTGTGTTCGTTGGTGGACCCGCCGGCTTCAGCTCTTTGGGACTCAAAGCGGAGCCCGCACATGCCGCAGCCACCCTCCCTTGCTCTGGGCTCAGCCCAGGTGTCTGAGCCACAGACCGCCGTGAGCAGAGCCTGGTCTTACAGGGAGCACCCAGCCCTACCCACGCAGGGCTGCTTACCGGCAGCTCAGCACCTCTTCCGGCTTCAGCATCTTCATTATCTCCATCTTGGGCTCTGTGCCCTTCTCCATGAGGCTTTTCAGCTTACGCTCATAAGAGGCATCAGGTATCTTGCCCCCCCACTCTCTGAAGACGGTTGACTTCCGCTGGGCAAAGGCAGTGTCCTGTAATACGGGTTCTATGACGCTTTGTCGACGGTATTGCATTGGGCGCTGAGTGGATTCTTGAGCGACTGCATCCTTGATGTCTAAGTCTGAAATTAGATGTCACCAGGGAGTTAGGTCCTGGTTGGAGTGGTGGTAAGGTGGACAGGAAGGGGATGGGGCCTGGAAGGCTGCATGGGCTTCAAACCTTACCGGATCTAACGTCTTGCCAAGAACTTGGCTGCTTCTCATTCAGCATTTGTTTAATCCCTATTCATCTTATCCTCCTTACTTTCTCCTTGTCTCTCATTCTTCTCTACTCTCTCCCTTTTCCGCCTTTCATTCATTTCCTTCTCCCAATCTTCTCTCCTTCCCTAGAGAAAATTCACCTAAAGTGAACTTTAGCCTAAAGGGGGTTTAGAAGAAGGTATCAGAGGAGATTAACTTTGAACTGGGATTTTAAAGGACGAACAGTTTATCATATGATAAAAAGGAAGGAAAGTACTGCAGGCAGGAGGAGGAGCATGGCTGGGCGGGAGGAACAGTGTGCAGAAAGGCACACATAAATTAAATGAAATAGTGAGGGTCTGCTGCTGCCCAAATATGGAGTTTGTACTGAGGGGAATACTGCTGGGACTAGAGCTTGGCGGCCTTAATTATTTTCTTGTTAAATATACTCTTCTGTATTTTACAGACTTTTGCTTGCACGAGTATTTTCTTCCCATTTCTAACTGGTGGGACTGGTATACAGAAAAGACTACTGGTAAAATTTTTGTTTTTCTAGTACACAAACAACCACATCATATAGTATCATTTTGGGCCTAGAATTTCTGGAGTTTTGCAGAAAGACAGTCATATCAGGAGAAAAATGAAAACATATTCCCCTTAATATTTGTAAAAATTATGTACTCTTCTTGACATGTTGCATTTGACACTCTCCAAAACAGTGTCAATAATGATGAAGGAAGTCATCCTTCATTTTGTTTCTGATTTTAATAAAGTGATTTAACATTCCATCATTTAGAATGATGTATGCCAGAATTTTTAGAATGCTTTGTAATATTCAGCAGTTTTACTCTTAGTCTACATAAGGTTTTTATTAGCAATAATTGGTTGTCTGTTTATTGCTTTTCTATCATCTACTGATAATGATCATATGGCTTTCCTTTAATTTATTGATAAATCGTATTATTAGATACCTTGATATCCTAACCATTTGCAAGCTGCTATAATAAATCCTACTTGGTCATGGCTTATTATTCATTTCATAGATGGATATATTTGCCATATTTTCAAACATTAGGTCTATTTGCTAAAGTTTTAAAAATAACTTTGCATCCATATTATTGTGAGGTTGGCCTGCTTTTTGCCTAATATTTTATTTTTTTTAATTTTATTTTTAATTGGAGGATAATTACTCTACAATATTGTGATGGTTTCCACCATATAGCAACATGAAACAGCCATAGGTGTACATATGCTTTCTCCCACCCAAACTTCCCTCCCACCTCCCTCCTCATCCCACCCCTCTAGATTGTCACAGAGCACCAGCTTCAGGTTCCCTGCATCATCCAGCATGGTGGCTTGTCAAATTAATGCAGAAGTACCTATATTTTCTTATTTTTAAATTATGAAAGTACAGTAACACATTTACAGGAGACTTGGAAAATACAGAACCAAGTTACATATGGTTCCACTCTATATTACAATTCTTTTTTTAAGTAGATAAATTAAGACTTTTAGTTGAAGTTTCACTATCAAGCTCTCAAAAATTAATAGAGTGAACAGACAGAAAAGTAGATGGATATAGCAGACCTGAAAAGCACTATGAACCAATTCAACACAATTAAGATTTATACAATTTTCACACAACAACAGGATACAAATTCTATTCAAGTTCCCATAGACTATAAATCAGGAGACCATAAACTGGAACATATCCAGGAACATAAAACAAGGTGCAAAGATTTCATGATCTGAATGACTGATGCTGAATCATACAGAGTCTGTTCTCTTCTCACTGTGGAATTATGTTAGACATCAATATCAAAAGATATTCAAAAATAACCTACATATTTTCAAGTGCAATGTGACATTTACCTTAGCCATTGGAAGCCTCAATAAAGTTAAAAGACTGAAAAAACACAGAGGGTGATTGCAGAGAAGAAAGAATTTAAGTGAGAAATTAATATCAAAATGATACATTATATTAAAAATACTTAAAAAACTATGTATTTGAAAATGAAATGTGTTGACCTGTATGTAGAATGTAATTTCTAATTAAATTGTTTTTAAAATACTAAAAAAAATTAATTAACTGAATCTCCAGCAAAAAAAAAGAAAGAAAATGAAATGTGCACTTTTAAATTACAGACCTTTATCTAAAAATCATAACAAGGAAAATGAGAAAATAAAAATGTCTATGTTTATGTAGCCTGAAATAGCTGAAGTAACACTGGGATTATTTGATTTTTAATGTTAGGTAGAACGTTGTGTGAAACCATTTGTCCCTGTGCCTTTTTAGTGGGAAGGTGTCTCCCATCTTCCAATTTTTACCTCAGGAATTGCTCTAGTCAACTTTTCCACTCTTTATTATGTCCATTTGATAGTTTATAGTATGAGAAGAAATTATTCATTTATGTTGGGTTTTAGTTCAGTTCAGTTCAGCCACTCAGTCATGTCTGACTCTTTGTGACCCCATGGACTGCAGCATGCCAGGCCTCCCTGTCCATCACCAACTCCCGGAGTTTACTCAAACTCATGTCCATGGCATCAGTTATGCCATCCAACCAGCTCATCCTCTGTCAACCCCTTCTCCAGCCTTCAATCTTTCCCAGCATCAGGGTCTTTTCAAATGAGTCAGTTCTTTGCATCAGGTGGTCAAAGTATTGGAGTTTCAGCTTCAGCATTAGCCCTTCCAATGAATATTCCAGACCGATTTCCTTTAGGATGGACTGGTTGGATCTCCTTGATGTCCAAGGGACTCTCAAGAGTCTTCTCCAACACTCTATTATAATTCACTTAATATATTTCTTACCTTTGCTTATGCACCCTTTCTCATATAAAATCTTGTATATTTTTGACTCTTCTTTTGACAAGGCTTATGATATACATACTGTTTGTCACTTGTTTTTTTAAAAAGCTATCTTTGGATTTTGCTTTTAGCTACTTTTAATTTTGTATTTCATTCATCTTATTTGGTATTAAATGGATGAATTCTCTTTTTCATAGTAATTATTTCTTCTATGTCATTAAATTAATAAAAGTATTACTTTTTTATTTGTTTTAATAAAGACAAGAACCATTGCTTTCAGTTTTCTCTGTATATTTTCTTCTAGGCATAGATTTTGCCTTTATCCCATAGATTTTGGTATGAAACAGTCTTATTTCCATTAGTTTTTAATCTTTGAAATCATGGTATTTGGGAAGTGTGTTTCTTAATTTTTGTTGAGATTATCTTTTAATTTAAATTTTATTTCTAATTATTGAGTTGTAACTGGCCCTAAAATCTTTACTATTTTGAATGTTAAAGTTTTCTTTTGGTGAATATGCTTTGGCCATATAAAAATGTGTGTTCTCTATTCAAATATAAAGTTGTGGTTTGTTAATTGCATTGTTAAATTCTTCTAGGCACTTTCTGAAATTATCTATTTGATCTGTCTTGAAAGAGGTATATTGCAGTCTCCTACTGTAACTATTTTTGTCAGACTTACTTTGCATTTCTAAATGTTTATTTAACTACTGTTTTTGGTGTATGTAGGTTTACAGTTTACTCTCTCTAGCATTTTAAAATCTCTCTCTTTCACCCTGTTGTTTGTTTTAGCGTTAAATCCACCTCATCTGTTTGCATATCTCTTTGCCTATCCTTTTTCGTTCTTTCTAAAAACACATGATTTTAAGTGCATATCAAGATTTTTATTTTTAAACCAACTATTTCCTAATTTGATGTCTCTGTTCTCTTCTAGACCATTTTCTTTAGATAAACGAATAAGTGGCTGAGAAACTCCCTAGATTTCTGACTTTGCAAATATCTTTCATTCACCCTAACAGTAACTTATATATGGACTAAGAATATGATTGTGAGATTGTAATAATCAGTAGTCTATAAGTGTCATTTCTAGATTGATGCTAATCTGACTTTTTCTTTGTAAGTAAGTTGTTCTTCCTGTAAACTTGCAAGAATTCATGAATAAAATGCAGAAATTTTATCAGAATACGTCTGGGAAAGTCTAGACTTTCTATAACATAAATGGAGGGACAACGGCCTAGAGAGAGGCTCTGACTTGCCCCAGGGCTCACAACGAGTCCGTGGCTGAAGTGGGATCTTTGTGTCCAGTACAGCTCTCTAAACTGATAGCAGGCCCCTGAGAGAGTGATGGAGTCAGGAGGGATCAGCAGTCGTTTATGCATGGTGGAAATTGCTACCATGTTCCAAGAGAATCGTGAGGTACACATCTCCATTGACACAGATGGAAATCCCTTGGAGAAAGGGCCATGGACTTTCTTGAGACATTTGATCCTCTTCTGGATCAAAGTAGGTCTCATGCAGGGAAAATGAGTACTAAAATGAATGGTAATGAGAATTATACATATTGGCTAACACTTATTGAGTAACTCACATTTCAGGCAGTTTTCTAAAGGCTTTCTAGGGAGGGGGCACTACAGTCTTACAACCATATCATGCCCATTGATCAAATAATAAAGTGGAAGATCAGAGAGATTAAGTCATGTGACCAAGATGCCAGGAAAATGTGAACCCAGGTTATCAATGCCTTTTTCTGGGAGCCTGTCCTGGCTACCCTTTTGGACAAAATGTCCCATATTTCTGAGACCATGGCTGAACAAATACATTAGGTTTCTGGTGAGCTGTGTTTGGGACTCCAGGCGTTGACTCTATAATCACCCAGAGACAGAGGGGGTAACTGCATCCCAACCCTCTGCATTAGGAATACACACTTGCCTGGCATTGATAGAATGCCCTGAGCATAGGTGGGCAAGAAGAGAAAGCCAAATGAATTCCATTTTCTTAGCCTAGATGCTCAGATTTTGTCAAGATTTACTTTGCAAGTGTGTTCCCAATGCTTTCCCAGCATCTTTTAGTGGCCCTTAGCCACAGTCACCTTTTAAGAATTCAGATCCAACTTCGTAAACTTTTTCCATGTCTTGTGATTGCACTCACTTAGGGCTGTGTTTTGGAAAGGCCAGTCTGAGATTTCTGCTTTCAGCCAAGGTGTGGTAATAGGAACTAGATTTACCTGTCCGTCTCAAGCAATTAAACATTGGGGCCTGATAGGTGAAATGGCATTTTTCAGACGTTGGCAATACAGGGCAGTGATCCTTTAGAAAATGAAACAGAAGGGGTGAGTCCCACGAGAGCCCCAGCTGATGGCTGGAAGATGCTTTAGGGTTGCAGCATGGGTAGAGAAAACCTAGACAGGAGTCTAGCCATTTCTCTGAGTTGAGAACAGAGAATAGGCAATTCAGCTAGAATCTACAGGGCAGAGTAGCATGGAGAGCTGCAGAAATCTGCACAGGCTTCTCTAAGCTGATAATGGGATGTGCAGAGAGGAAACTACACAGACAGAACTGGTGGACAAGACCCTAAAACAGCTGGTTCTTGAAAATGACGCCATTTGTTTGGGTGCTGAGTGGGGCTGAGGGAGGTTAGTAAGAGATGTTCTGGCTAGAGTATTTCTCCTTGTTTGGGATCGATAGGTACACACTGCTATTTTTTAAATGGAAGACTAACAAGGACCTACTGTACAACACAGGGAACTCTGCTCAATGTTATGTGGTAGCCTGGGTGGGAGGGGAGTTTGGGGAAGAATGGATACATGTATCTGTATGGCTGAATCCCTCTATATGTATTCTGTATCCCCATATATGTATTTGCTGTCCACCTGAAACTATCACAACATTGTTAATCCACTATACTCCAGTATAAAGTAAAAAGTTTAAAAAAAATTTTTTTTAAAGAAAGCTTTTTCTTGATCCACACTTATCCTTCTTAGACTTTTGCCATAGCCCTTAACTCCCTCTACACCCTTCCTAGAGGCTGCTTTGTCTTGATCTTGACTCCCAAACCAGATCCTGCTCACTCATGTCTGGCCTCCTGACAGCTTTCACAGTACGTTCCCCTTGCTGTGCCCTGACTCAGTCCTGGTGCCACACGTGGATGCCCGGGTGGTTGCTGGATGCCTATGAACAACGGCCCACTTGTCTGCGTGAGCTCCTGCTGACCCCCAGTGGCCATTGGTTGTATTACATTTGGAGAGGGACGCCTGCTCTCCGACAGGGTGGCTTTGTGGGGGACAGGGCTGGGCAGATAGATGCAGGAGGCACTGCAGAGGACCAAAGGGCTGGCGAGTCAGCCTGCCCTGCTGGCATCCTTGTGCAATGAGACGGAAAAAATATCAACTTGTGTGAGAGTTTCTCTTAGAGAAGGAACTGCCTTTGTTTAGGAAAATATCTTTTTTCAGACTACATTGAAAAAAATACTTTTTTTCACAGACTACATTGAGTGTGGAATGAGACAGTGGAACAAAATGATCCCTTGAGGTAAGAAGGCAATGGGAATGTGTGGGGCAGGGAAGGCAGAGGATAGAGGAGAAGGGAGAGGAAAGAGAGAAAAAGAGGGAGAGCTGGGCAGAACCAGGACTAGAGTGAGACGAACAAGGAACTTAGGGGGCGAAACTAACGGAGGTGTTTGCTCTCAGGCTCATGCAAGGGCAAGGTGGGCCTGAGAGAGACCACCTTCTTAAATTTTGTGTCCTGCGTGCCTAGCTTGTCTGACCCTAGTCCTAGTCTTGGAGTTGAGCAAAGCATCTGGAAACCAGCCCTGCAGGAAATGGAGCCATCAGGGAAATCTCCTGATGGCAGGGGACAAAGGACTTTGAAGAACGAGAGGGCATCATAATAGACTTCTAATACGTTTGCTGTGGACATCTATGATGTAATTATTTACCTTTGCTGCCCCAAACTTTCAGTAAAGTTTGCTGACACACAATGGCTTCATGTGAGAGGTCTGGGGAGAAGGGATGTGTTCCCTGTCTGGGTTGGCAGAGAGCAGGGAGAAGGAAATAGTCCTGGAAGTGAGATCCACAGATGCTCAGCCTCCCGGCAGGACCAGGACAGGGAGAACAACAGGACACTTGGGGAAGGGGTGGGGCTTCCCATAGGGCATAAGTTGAACTCCTTCCACTTATTTGAAAATAAACTTTTTATTTTGGAAAACTTTTAGATTTATAGAAGAGAAGAATTGCAAAGACAACTCTTACAGACAGCTCCTATACATCCCCCCCACCCAATGTTAACATCTTACATAAGCCAGGAATGACAGATTAACATGGGCATGTTACAGAGTTTTTTTTCCTGGATTTCACCAATTCTTTCACTGAATAACTAGCCTAGGATTCAGTCCTGGATCTCGCATTGCATTTAGAGCCAATCATATTTAATTCTAACTGGCAAGTCACCACAGTTTGGTTACAATGGCTTTGGTACATTAAATGAAAAAGAAATAGGAACTTTTTGTTGGGCAGAGTGGAGGGAAACACAGGAGAACTGGCAACCCCTACTCCAAGGCTCTTGCCCCTCTTCCTTTGAGCTAATTGGAAATCCCCTCCAGAATTTTTTTTTTTTTTAACCATATACCTCCATCCCAAGAGGCCAGGTACAATAAATGCATTTGTTATTCCAACACAGCCCACCTGAGAATGTTAGCAAAATGTTTACAGGGAAGTTCCATATGCTTCCCAGGTGGCTCAGTGGTAAAGAATTTGCCTGCAATGAAGGAGGTGCAGGAGACGCGGGTATGATCCCTGGATTGAGAAGATTCCTTGGAGTAGGAAATAGCAACCTACTCCAGTATTCTTGACTGGAGAATCCCATGGACAGAGGAGCCTGGAGGGCTGTAGTCCACGGAGTCACAAAGAGTCGGACACGACTGAGCAACCAAGGCCGCATGCAGCCCCTTGCTAACATCTACTCTGCATCTGGTGGAGGGTGGTCTGTGCCTCGACTTGCTAAAATACCACACTATACTGTGAGGCTGGTTGTGTAATTGTCGCATTTTGCGGATGTGAAAACTAGACCCCATGGATGGAGTGGCTTGCTTGGGATTATGCAACTCTGAGTTTGTTACCCATCAGTGGGGCTGGGACTCAAACATCGTCAGTCTTAGCAATAAGTATCTGGCATAGCCCAAGCCCACTTCTTCTTGGGTACTAGCATCACCTGGCAGGTTTCGGGCCAGCAGCTGTGGTACCTTCTGTAGTGCCTTGTCACAGTATCTAAGCTAGTTAGATCATTTGGACCTGAGGGTGATGTCACCAAAATGACTTCAGGAAGCCTGGGGACAGGATACTAGCTTCCTGAGAAGAAACGCCCCCATCCCCCTGGTGCCAGCTGAGGCTTGACACCCACTTGTCTCCTGTCCAGGTCACACCCCTGATGCTGTGATCCCTAGTCATGGTGGCTCCTGCATCCACAGAGTGGGGCTGACATAGACGGTGTTGCCTTGAGGATGGTGCCGTCTCTGGGCCCCTCTGATAGGAAGGCAACGGTGAGGACAATTCTGGCATCCCCCCACCGAGGTACTTCCCTTACCAGATCTCCTGGGTGTGTCCTTGGGGTTGGTGCTCGGGGTCAGGCTGCTGAGGCGTTTTCCCTTTGCTTCCACTCTGTAGAGCCTTCGGTAGAGGGCAGAGGTTTCGTCCTCCTTGGAGTTTTGCCCTGAGGCCTGGGAGGAGATCTGGAGAGATGTTATAGGCTAGGTAATGGGTTCTGGCTCTGCTTCCTTCATTCCCCAGTGAGTGAGTTCAAGGGTTGGCTGAAGGGCAGATGAGGGGGACCCAAGGAGAGGCTGACTCTAGGTGCTGGGTCCCTGGGATAGGAGCGCACACTGGTGTCTGCTCACCAACTTCTTTCTTCTGTCCCTAGAGCTCATGAGGGACCCTGGAGACCACAGCCATCGCTGGTTGTCCCCCCTTTCCAATGGCACTCCTGAGTGGTTTAGGGGAGGGAGGTGGTGCCCAGGAAGAACGAGCCCTACAGCAAGGGTGCAGGTCTTCCCACTGGGATTGCACAGTGTGTTGGGTGGGAGCTGGCTGGCTGGAGGGGGTGGGTGATCTATGTGGGTGCTACTGTGAGGCAGGGATGAATTTTAGAGCCCCACACTTAGAAGAAAAAGTAGCCAATTCCGTGCAAAAGCAGAGTGGGCACCCCCTTCTTCGTGTGGAGGGGCTGGGGTAGGCGGGGTGATGTCACCTGCTCAGAGAACGCCACCTGTTGATTCCCTTGGCTCCTGCGGCGGGCTCCCTGATGTTTCAGGGCAGTTTTGGTTTTCTTTTCTTCCTTCGCAGGTTCTGCCGAGGCTATCACCACCTTGGGTTTGCTCTTCTGAAACAACAGGGAGAAAAGCCCTGTGGCCGCCTCAGTGGGCACAGACTGGTCCTGCACGCCACAGAGGGGAAGGAGCACCCAGCCTGAGCACCTACTCTCGTCCTCCTGTTCCCCTTGTGGCCCCTCTGCCTCCAGACACACCTGGCGTCCTCATCCCACTTCCAGCGCCAGGCGTGGCTGTCCCTCTCCACTTCAGAGTCCATCACTGGCTCCCTATCACCCTCCACAGGAGGGCCCCACCCTCCAGCCTGGGAGGAATTCCTTCCAGCCCTCAAATGGCCTTGCTAGCTGCCACTTCCCTACATGACCTCCAGTCTTCAAGCCCAGCCAGGGTGCTCCCTCCTCTCTTCACCCCAGCCCCATCCCATCTTGTCCTCCTGGAGCGGTCATCACAATCCTCCTGCCTTTTTCTTTCCCTAGATGCTCCAGTCTGCCTGGTGGAAGGCCAGGCAAGTGCAACGAGTCCATTCGAGGCATGTATGCTTGGCTCTCACAGCTGCCAGGAGAACCCGGTAAGAGAGTAAGTTTCATTAGTAAGTTTCATCACGGCCCAGGAGGGGAGGGGCCCACAAAGGTGCGTCCAGGCCCATCCTTAATGAGTAGACTTGGGGTGCTGGAGCCTGGCAGGGAAACTGAACTGACTGGATCTCCCCTTGGGGTATGCTGCGGGTTCTGAGGGTTGTGCAGATGACTGAGCCTGGTCTCCAGGGCTGATGGCCTGGCTTGCAATCCTGCTCTATGGCTGTCTGGCCGAGTGACTTTGAGCAAGGGACGGCTCTCTGTGCAGTTTAGTTCCCTTATCTGAGGATGGGGATGGTAGCAGAAGCTACTTCATAGGGTTATGGTGGGAAATAATGAATTACTGTGGGGAGGTGCTTAGCGCTCCCTGATTGTTAGCAGCACTCTGTGAATGGAAGGAGGGTTTTGATAAGCCAGTCTGGGTGTGTGGAAGGAAGCTGTCCAAAGACCATCTAAGAAGCAGGTACTAGTTACCTTCAGGGTTTTGTGGGGCTTAGTGGGGGAAGGGGTGCAAGCTGGGTCCAGGGCTGATACTCCTAGTTGATTAGAGAGAAACTAAGTCCAGTTACTCCGAGAGTGGCCCACCTCCCTCCTTCCCCTCTCAACCTTCAACCTCTCTTCAACAGCTGCCCGAGTAGCTAAAGTCCCCTCTTTTGAAGGAAGCTGAGTGGAACTGATTTGGTACCACAGACCCATCAGGAAACTGTCACAGAAACTGACTTGGTAGGCCCTGTGCCCGTGACCTTAAATCTCAGGGGTCTTCTTTTATGACAGATGTTCACAAGGAGCACAGCCCTCTGGGTAGACTATAACCCAGAGGTTATAGTGCTGAAGAGGGGAGAAGCCTGGACTGCCAGGAGAAGGGAGACAGGGCCACAGAGAGCCCCCCCCCAGCTGTCTTCAGTAAAGGGTCCCCTGCCACCTGCCATCCGAGACCTGCCACGGAAGCATCACCATCTCTGTCAGGAGCTTCTTTCAAAATCCAAATGCTTCTGGAAAGGGTAACGATGCTTGAAGATTCAATTGT
Organism: Bison bison bison; assembly: GCF_000754665.1. Lineage (NCBI taxonomy): Eukaryota > Metazoa > Chordata > Mammalia > Artiodactyla > Bovidae > Bison > Bison bison. The sequence continues at coordinate 729,582 of NW_011494764.1, forward strand.
ATTTTGAAAGTAAGTTTGTTCCCTTTCTGGGTCCAAAATTATTTACAAGAAAAGCCACATAGAAGCAACAGCTGTGAAAACATTATTAGAATATAAACTTAGCAGGAAGAGATGGGATCAAGTATGTTCATCAAAGGAGTGAGTAAGATTTCTGTAACTGAGTTCTGAGAGGCCCAGCAGTCAAGCCCTAACACCTCCCCCCGAAAATGAGGAGTAATTGGTAGGGTAGGTAAATCCTTAGAGTAAAATACGTTTGTCAGATGTGTTTACGTGTATCTGATGAAACTAGCACTCCAGACCGCTCTGATTGTGTGTTAGTCGCTCAGTTGCGTCCGACTCTTTGTGACCCCATGGACTGTAGCCTGCCAGGCTCCTCTGTCCATGAGATTCCCCAGGCAAGAATATTGGAGTGGATTGCCATTCCCTTCTCCAGGGGATCTTCCCAACCCAGGGATCAGACCTGGGTCTCCTACATTACGGGCAGATTCTTTACTATCTGAGCCACCCTCAGTAAATGACTATAATGATAAATAAACACATAACCAGAACAGAAGCTCCCGTGAAAGGCAGGGGCGGATGAGCTGGGAGAAGCAGGAAAGGACAGGTGGTGGCAAAGGTGTGTGGGGGGTGGGCCTGACAGCCCGTGAGCTGGGAACTGGATACGTCTGAGTTTGTGCCCTGGCTTCGACCCTCACTAGCTCTGTGAGCTCCTCTTCATTTCAGCTTCCTTATCCTTCAGCTGGTGGGTAAGATCAGTGTCTACCCTGTAGCCTTGCTGGGAGCAGCTGACCAGACAACTCACTACAATGCCAAGCACAGGGCCTGGCACGCAGCAAATGCTTAGTAAAATATATCACTGTTGTTAGTAATGCCATTTTCATCCATTTTTTTTATCTGGGGGCCAGGGGAGTCAAGATCAGGTGGCCTCCTCTGCTGAAGAGACCACTTTCCAAGGGTGTGGCTTGACCTTCTGTAGATGAAGGAACCAAAGGGGAACTCTTGAGGGCAACTGGGGCAAAACTGGTTGTTCCTGGAGAAAGAGAGAAAACTGGTGTTGCAGACTGTTTCGTGTGCCCCCTCCCCCTAAATTCACATGTTGAAATCCTAATTCCTAATGTGATAATGTTGGGGAGGTGGGGCCTTCGGGAGGTGGTGAGGTCATGAGGGTGGAGCCCTCATAAATGGGATTAGGACCTTAGAAGAGAGGCCCTGGAGAGCACTCCTGTCTCCTCCTCTTTATGAGAACATAGCAAGAAGCAGCCATCTATGAACCACAAAGCAGGCCTTCATCAGATATCAAATCTGCTGGCACCTGGATCTGGGACTTCCCAACCTCTCAGTTGGGAAGAAGGAAATTTCTGTTGTTTCTAAGCCACCTGGTTTATGGCATGTGATTGTAGCAGCCCAAATGGACTAAGACAGGCAGTTAAACTAAGTTCTGATGAAGGATAGAAAGGAAGAGGTTCCCAGGTGGTGCTAGTGGTAAGGAACCTGCCTGCCAATGCAGGAGATGGAAGAGACACAGGTTTGATCCCTGGATAAGGAAAATCCCCTGGAGGAGGGAATGGCAACCCACTCCAGTATTCTTGCCTAGAGAATCCCATGGACAGAGGAGCCTGGCGGGCTTACGGTCAATGGGGTCCCAAAGAGTCGGACTCAACTGGGCGTCTGAGGTTTTGTGTTAACAGGGGTCTCGAGGACAGTGGACGTGGAAGATGCCCTTTGACCCTGGGGCTACAGCGAGGCCGGAAGTGCCTGGGGACAATGGGAAGGACACATCAGCAAGACCCTAAAAGCAATTGTCCCTCAGCCCTTCTGAAACGCTGACAGACACAGCTTTAATGTCTCTCATTAAGTGAAACCTCAGTGAAAGCAGACAGGATTCTTCCTGACAGTAGACCCTTGACCTCCCCTTTCCTAGAACAATTTCTTTAGAAAATTTACACTTGTAAATTCTTTTTCTGCCCCTTTGAGATATAAATCTTCTCTCAGCCTCTCGCCCAGGTTTACGATCCAGGAATGTTTTTCTCCAGATGCTGGGTCAGGAAGATCCCTTGAAGGAGGGCATGGCAACCCACCCTGGTATTCTTGCCTGGAAATTTCCACAGATAGAGGAGCCTGGTGGGTTACAGTCCAGGTTCGCAGAGAGTCAGACACACTGAGCACAAGCAGGCCAAGAGCCATCCTTTGAAATGCGAACATCGGGAAAGACAGCATCCCCACCTCCCAGTCTCTGGGGCAGGGTAGGAGCTTAACTACGTGGGGATCCTTAGCAAACAAGGACGGCCTGATCCCATGGACAATCTCCCCCACGCCCTCCAGCACTCTTTTACTGGCTCACCTCCATGCTGCAAATCCACCCCTCACCCCCATGCTGCAAATGCACCCCTCACCTCCGTGCTGCAAACCCGCCCCTCGCCCCCGTGCTGCAAATGCACCCCTCACCCCCGTGCTGCAAACCTGCCCCTCACCCCATTACGTCAGGCTTCAGTCGCCTTGAATGAAGCCTTGCTTGCAGGTTTTTGGTGACAGTACACACCTGGAGAGCTTGCTTCTTCTTCCCCTGCCTCCGTTCCAGCCACTCCAACACTCGAGTCAGGTCTGACATGCGCCTCTCCTCAGCCGACCTCCACACAAGCTTCCTCTCTGTAGGCAGGGAGTTCTTCAGGTCCTCTGACTGCTCTGTCATCGTGGAGCCCTGGCCCTGCCGTGGGTGGGAAGGTGGACCACTCCCACTTTGTTGAACCCTCTGCCTCCGGTCGCTGGTCCTGGATGACTCAGATGGTACGGTGTTTTCCTCTAGACCTGAACATATATGCGAACATAAAGGGCAGTGCTGGGGCAGAGCCGGGGATACTGGCCTCCAAGGGTAGGAGGTCCAGAGGCTGATTGTGAGGTCATTGTCAGGCTGTCGGTGGGGGTCAGAGTGGAGCAGGCTTCCCCATGTGGATCCTGTCCCTCTGTTGCAGCCATGGGTTCTGGGAAACAAACTCTCTGAGAAGGACAATGCAGGTAGCGGAGTGCAGTTTATTACACCGGCGGGCCCAAGGCAGAGTCTCCTCTTAGCCAAGGACCCCGGCCAGCTTTTGTGAAAACCTTATATACCCTAAGTGTATAAAGTCCCCTGAAACTAGTCTGAACAAAGGAAAAAGAAAGATACAATCAAAGTTCACCCGTGATCATATGCTTTAAGCCTAGGTAGTTAACAGTGGACAATTATCAATAGGCCTGAGGTCATACCCCAGTAAGCATAATAGAATGTATGATTCTGTCTGGTTACACAGATAATTAGGGTATTCTTTTAGGCGAAGGAGAACCCTGGGGCTCTTCCTTCCGGGGGCCTGGTTTTCCAGTTGGTATGTCATTTCCATAGATACTGGACATATAGCTCAAAGTCCACAATCCGGCCCGAGATGGAGTCCTGCTTTCAAGACAGAGCCTGTTCTGTTTCCTCCTTCACCTCTTTAGTCACTGTCCATCTCCTGGATTCTGCCACAGCCTCCAGTATGGGCTCTCCACCTCCATTTCCATAGAGATCTTCCTAAAACAATTGTCAACTCACATCTCTCCTCAAAAACCTTCAGTGGCCCCCTGCAGCTTATACAAAAATCTAAATTTTTTAGTTTGGTAGGCTTTCCCCAATGTGCTCTAATTAGAATGAAGATTTGTATAGGCTTAATTACTTTTATATTCATTGACTAGATATCGGATGCCTACTATATGCCAGCATGGTGCAGGGGATATAAGGCAAGATAAAAACATCATCAGGACTCCTAAAACATATGGGCTAGTGGGAAAGACAGTAGTTCAATAATTACTCTGTGAATCCATAAGGAAAAATTAAGAGGAGCACTCTGAAGGAAAGAAATATAATTCTAAGAACTAAATAAAAGAACTAGACTTGGATGGGTTAGTGGGTGGATCACACTTGGGGAGTGGCTGAAGTTAAAGGGTAAACTGCTCTTAATGGGTCTCTGGACCAGGAGGTTGAGCATGTGCAAAGGCCGTATGGCAGGATAGAAGCAGGGAACACTCACACAATAGCAGAAGGCCAAGGTAGCTAGTGTTGTAGCCATGCATTCTGGGAAACAAACCCACTCAGAAGGACAATGCAGATAGTGGAGTTCAGTTTATTACACCGGCGGGCCCAAGGCAGAGTCTCCTCTTAGCCAAGGACCCCGACTGACTTTTGTGAAAACCTTATATACCTTAAGTGTACTGCTCAAGCCCACATCCCCAGATTCTTCAAACCTAGCCTGGAAAGTGTTAAAGGGAGATACAATCAGGTTACAGCCATGATTCATAATCAGAAGGGTCAGCTGGTTATACATTGTAGCCTACACCAATGGGTGCCATGAAGATTACAAAGGTGATTGAATGCACAGGGGATTATCACATTGTTTTTGGCGATGGGAAATCTTGGTATGGAATCTGGTGTTTATCAGTCTGGGAGGTCAGTTCAGCTGTAGGTATGTTATCCCCATGGCTACTAGACACATAGTCCAAAGCTCACTGAAAGTGCGAGATGGAGTTTCCTTCTTTTTCAAGACGGAGGCAGCTCGGCCTGTCCCTTTCCTCCCACACTAGATTACAAGGCAGTGAGAAATGACGCTGGGGGGCGGGCAGAGGCCACACCAGGAAGCGCCTTGGAGGCCACTGTTCTGCTGAGTCTGGAAAGGAAAGGGAAGCAAAGGGAAAAGAAAAGGGATTCAAAAGAGGGGAGGGAGTGACATGGCCAAGCTTCCTTCTTTGTTTTAGTAAATTTTATTGATTTAAACTACATGCAGAAACGTGCCAGAATCATAAATAACTAGTGCTCCAGAATTTCCCCGCTATGGCCCCTGCTAGTCACTACCTCCCTCCAAGGGTAAACACCACCCTGGCTTTTAATTTCATCGATTTGTTCTGTCTGTTGGAATTTTATATAAATAAAATCATATACATGTAATCTTTTGTATCTGGATTCATTTGCTTTATATTTGCAGAATTTTAGCAACAAAATCTTTAGTCTGTGTATGTGGAAATGTCTATATTTTCCTCTTCGTTTCTGAAAAAAAGATTTGCTGGATAATAGACTTCTTGGTTAACAGTTTACTCAGCACTTTGATGCATGATTTCGTTGTCTTCTGCCTTCCGTTGTTTTCTATGGGAAGTCAGCTGTTAGTTGGGTGGTTGCTCCCCTACATATGTCATTTTTCTCTTGCTGATTTTTCTATTTTTGTCTTTCAAATGTTTACTATGATGAGTCTAAGTGTGAATCTCTTTATATTTATTCTACGTGGGATTTGTTGAGTTTTTTGATATGTATTTAATGTTCTTTCATTAAATTCTGGAAGATGTTGGCCATTTTTTTCCATTATTTTTTTCTGTCCATTTCTCTGCTTCTAGACACCCATGCTTAATGTTGTCCTCTTGGTCTCTAAAGCTTTGCTCATTTTTTTTTCAGTCATTCTTTTCTCTGTTCTTCAGACTGGATAATTTCTATCTATCTATCAATCTTCCCTCTGCCATGTATAATCTGTTGGAGAGTCTTTCTAGTGTAATTTTCATTTCAATTGTACTTTTCAAGTCCAGAATTTCACTTTAAAAATGATTTCTGTCTTTTTATTTAGAATCTCTCTTCGTTGATTCATTATTATCATATTTTAAAATTTAAGACATGCTTTACTTTAATTATTTGACCATATTTTAATAACTATTTAAAGTCTTTCAACATCTGGGAACACTCAGAGAAAGCTTATAATGACAGTTGCTTTTCTGAGTACAGTTCACACTTACCTGTTTTTTTGTGTAACTTGTAATTTTTTGTTGAAAATTGGACATTAAGAAATATAGTAGCAACTTTGGACTCTGATTCACCTCTACCCTCACTCCAGGTTTATTGTTGCTACTTTTTCATTTGGTTATTTTTAAAATAACTTCTCCAGGCTCTATGAATCGGGCAATTCTTGGCTGATATCCTGTTTTCTCTATGGTGTGAAGCTGCTGAAGCTCTGATTAAAATTTTTATTTTCTTGTTTTTGTATTTAAGTCTAGCTTCCAAAACATTCTCTCTGTGTCTATATTTGCATATCTGACTGGACAGAGATTGTGCTCAAAATGCCAACTTTCTGTCCTCTGTTGATTAGTCTGTCTGGGTAGGGAGCTGTATCAGTTACCATGTTGCTACATAACAAATCAACCCAAAATTTAATGGCTTAAAACAAAAAACATTACTATTGTACTCTTTTGTGGGTCAGCAGTCCATTGTACGCTTTTGAGGGTCAGAAGTCCGGGTACACTTTAGCTGGGTCCTCTGCTACTGCTGCTAAGTCGCTTCAGTCATGTCCGACTCTGTGCAACCCCATAGATGGCAGCCCATTAGGCTCCCCCGTCCCTGGGATTCTCAAGGCAAGAACACTGGAGTGGGTTGCCATTTCCTTCTCCAATGCATGAAAGTGAAGAGTGAAAGTGAAGTTGCTCAGTCGTGTCCAACTCTTAGCGACCCCATGGACTGCAGCCTTGCAGGCTCCTCTGTCCATGGGATTTTCCAGGCAAAAGTACTGGAGTGGGGTGCCTCTGACTCAAGCTAAATCAAGGTGTTGACCAGGTTCCTTGGCCCAGAAGCCTTGATTAGGAATGGAGCTGCTTCAAAGCTCCTCATTTGGTTGTTGGCAGGACTGGGTTTCTTGCAGTCCACTGAACTGGGTTCTTTCTTTGCTGGCTGTTGGCAGAAGGCCACCCTCAGTTCCCTGTGACATGTGCTTCTCCATAAGGAATTTTATAATATGGCAGCCTGCTTCATCAGAACAGCAAGGGAGAAGAACTAAAGAGAGAATGAGAGCAAGAAAGAAGTCAGTCTTTTATAGCCTGGCCTTGGAAGTGACATCCATCACTTCTCCCATGTTCTATTTACTAGAAGCAAGTCACTATGTTCAGACTATGCCCAAAGAGAGGACACTAATTTTAGAGGCAAGGGGTATTGGGAAACCTTTTTAGAAGCAGCCTATCTCAGGAGCACATTCAACATTCAGGCCATCTTCACATGTTCCCTGTCTTTTACTTTCTGCTGGCCTATTTCCTGTCTCCTTTACACACATGCACAGCCTCGGGGTTGGCCAGGAGCTTGTGGCTTGATCAGTCTCTTCTAGTTTCTGAGGCACATGCATGCAGCTTTAGCCAGAAATATATATGCCCAATCACAATTGGAAACTTAGTCCGGTGGAACTGTTGGTTTTCATGTTTCTCTGACTTGGAGATTTTCCCTTAAACCGATAATGTTGCCAAGAGTGAGTGCTACTTACTGATCAAAATCCACTGAGCCCCCTTTAACCAAACCAGAGAAACTGCCCCACCCTGGTGGAAACTCCATTCTGACCGAGCTGGGAGGAAGGGAACAGGAGAAGACTCAGGCTAAAATGATATCGATCCTCACTGTTACTGCCCAGATTTCCAGTTTCCAAGCACAGATGTTGCTCCAATTGTTATGTGCCTTTGGTTGATGTCCAGAGTGCTACATGGTTGTTTTCATCAATTTTGCCCAACTTTATAATTGCTTTTTGGGGAGAGGATTTACCATCTCTTCACTCAGCCAGAGGCAGAAGTGCTCTGCCAATGCACCCTTATGTAACACATTTTGTAAGGGGTTTGCTATCTTGCAATAAAATTCATATACAACTTAACCTATTTGCAGATACATACTTCTAAAAATTACTAAAATCTTCCAAACCAAAAAAAGAGAAAAATTTAAAAGATATAATTTTCCTTTGGATGTATTTCAGTATTTTAATGCATTCTCACAACTAAAAGCTGGTAAAGAATCTGCCCGCAATGCGGGAGACGTGGGTTCAATCCCTGAGTTGGGAAGATCCCCTGTAGAAGGGAAAGGCTACGCACTCCATATCCTGGCCTGGAGAATTCCATGGACTATATAGTCCATGGGGTCACAAAGAGTCGGGTATGACTGAATGATTTTCACTTTCACAACTAAAATAGAAGACACCCCCCACTCCCCATTTCCCAAATACCTCTTAAGTAATAGTACAACTCCACTGAAAACCAATGAAATAATTAATTGCAATCAATCAAGAATGGTCATGATGGGTGGAGGCAGGCAGGGTGGGATCAGAGAAGACACCACCGAAGTAGTATTGGAGCTAAGTAGGTCTTGAAGGATGCAGAGGACTTTGACAACAAGGATTATACACTCCAGCTGGAGGGAACTGCACACTACAGTCACACTGCCTGTCCCCTTGCAGCAGGGGGGCTATGGGCTGAGGAGGCAATGATAAATAGGCATCAATACAGTGAGCAGGTGAGTGAACAAGTGAATGGACAATACCTGGGGACTAATCTCAAGCCTCTTTATCCCAGGTTTCTCTTCCGCAAATCTCCAGTAGAGGTCGGTGGCCACATGTTTCTAGAAGCCCAATTCGGAGGTTGAAATTGGGGTCGCAGAACTCTACTCTTGTGAACATAAGTATTAGCGCTCTCAGTCATCTGACAGCCGTCACTGTCGTTTTCGGAGGCCAGGGGACAGGACCCAGGCCCCAGAGTATCATCTTATGGGACAGAAGCGTGTTCAAATCAAGGAATATTTAAACTTGTGTCTCTGGCGCCAAGCACCATGCTGGGCTCTGAGAAAGGAGGAACCCCCAGATGAGGTAGAGTCAGCCCCTGCGCTCATGGAGATTATTGTTTCCTTGGGGAGATATTTACAAAGCCCTGTGGGCACTGTTGTATCTCCCCAAGCTTCCTCCACTGCTCCCCCTCGTGGTTTGGGTGAGTAAACATTCCTCCAACTTGAGGGAGGGAACCAGGTTGGTCTAAGCCAATCAACATGCAGTATTCCCCAGCCTACAGTGATTGGCACAAGAGAGGCCCAATCAGCATGGAATAGGGACAGCCCTGTGTGGAAGCCGACTTTCTGTGAATTGTGGGAGATTTCGACCGTGAAGCCTGAAATAGCAGTGGTCATTTTGTACTGATGAGGGAAGGAAGCTACCATTGAAATGAACCTCATTCAAAGAGCAGGGCAGAGCCACCAGACTCACTGAAAAATTAAACCAGTATCTTAAGCTTTTCATAGTGTAACTCAGCCTGAGTTGTGTCTTTTGTTACTTGTGATCAAAATCTTTTATGTGATACAAATAGCTAAAACAGACAAGATGGTTAATACTGTTGTGGGCGCCCAAGAGAGGGCATGGTAAAGTCTGTTGGGATCAGAGAAGACACCACCAAAGTAGTACTGGAGCCAATTTGGTCTTGAAGGATGCAGAGGACTTTGACAACAAGGATTATACACTCCAACTGGAGGCAACTGCACCCACCAAAGCATGGAGATGTACAGGGAGGAAATAATCTGTGTGTCTGAAGAATGAAGGCCTGGGGAAGCAAGTGGAGAATTAGTTTGGAGCAACTGGGAAAGAATACGTCAAGGCTGTATATTTTCACCCTACTTGTTTAATTTATATGCAGAGTACATCATACGAAATGCAGGGGCTGGATGAGGCTCAAGTTGGAATCAAGATTGGCGGGAGAAATATCAATAACCTCAGACATGCAGATGACGCCACTCTAATAGAAGAAAGCGAAGAGCAACTAAAGAGCCTCTTGAAGGTGAAAGAGGAGAATGAAAAAGCTGGTTTAAAACTCAACGTTCAAAAAACTAAGATCATGGCATCTGGTCCCATCACTTCATGAAAAAAGATGGGGAAAAAATGGAAACAGTGACAGACCTTTATCTTCTTGGGCTCCAAAATCACTGCGGATGGTGACTGCAGCCATGAAATTAAAAGACTCTTGCTCCTTGGAAGAAAAGCTATGACACATCTAGACAGCATATTAAAAATCAGAGACATCATTTTGCCAACAAAGGTCTATATTGTTGAAGTGATGGTTTTTCCAGTAGTCATATGTGGATGTGAGAGTTGGACCACAAAGAAGGCTGAGTGCTGAAGAATTGATGCTTTTGAACTGTGGTGCTGGTGAAGACTCTTGAGAGGCCCTTGGACAGAAAGGAGATCAAACTAGTCAATCCTAATCGAAATCAACCCTGAATATTCACTGAAAGGACTAACGCTGAAGCTGAAGTTCCAATACTTTGGCCATCTGATATGAAGAGCTGACTCATTGAAAAAACCCTGATGCTGGGAAAGATTGAGGGCAGGAGGAAAAGGCGCTGACAGAGGATGAGATGGTTGGATGGCATCACTGATTCAGTTGACATGAGTTTGAGCAAACTCTGGGAGATAGTGAAGGACGGGGAAGCCTGGCGTGCTGCAGTCCATGGGGTTGCAAAGAGTCAGACATGACTGAGCAACTGAACAACAAGGGAATGAAGACGCCAGAATGTGCTGCTTTTGTTTCATTCAACCAACCACTCTGGACTGCTTCCGATGGGCCAGGTGATACGAACGGAAATAGGGGCAGGTAGGGAGGAGAGTGGGCAGGCTGAGCTGGAGAAAGCCAGGAAGACACCTTGCATATGTGGAGATAGCATCCAGTAGAGCACTGTTGCTGGCAAGCCCAAGTGCCAAGCCTAGACTGGACCTGGGATTGAGTTGAGGGTTGGCAGAAAGAAGTGAAACTTGGGAATTTGGGGGTGAAGTAAAGAATAATGCCCTGCCATTGCACCCCCACCCCCAACCATTGGCATGATGTTCATCAAGACTTTAATAAAAGATGTTAGGAACAGTGGTGAAAAAAAAAAAAAAAGGCAAAAAAAGAGAGAGAGTATAGTCAGGGGAAGACAGTGTTTTTATATGCTTTCTGTCATCAGAAGCAACATGCAGTCCTGCTTCTGGGCTGGCCAGCCCTTAAGCTCACTCTTCCTGGCTTCAGAGCCTGGCTGTCTCTTATGAACAGTAAGTGGTGGGTGGGTTAAGAGAGACAGAGACTCAGTGACTGGTACCCAGGGAGATTCAAACAGCTTCTCTCCTCTTTCCCTGTCTCCCTCCCTTTAACAAATATTATGGCAGAACCTAAGTAGTCAAGAGGCTCTTGGACTGCTATTAGAGAAAACTTTGCAAGATCAGCTCCCGGAGGCAGTCTGAGGGTCAAAGCTGGAAATGCTCCTGGAGCCCTCCAGTGCTCGCTCTCATTTCACAGATGTGGAGCCAACCAGAGCCCAGAGAGCCCAAGAGACCTGCCCAAGATCAAAGCCAAACAGTGGGATCCAGAAATTCCATTAATAATAATGAAACCCAGAATCTGTAGACTTCCCCCAAAGACTTCTCATATCTATTGCATTAAATCGGGGGTCTCAAATTCAAGTGTGAAGGAGGTAACATAAAGAAGTGAAGCTGGCTGGGTACTGGAAGTCAGGAGTGGGTGGTGTCGGGGGAACAGGCAAGCTGTCACTCAGCTATGGCCTGTTGTGACCACATGGGAAGGTCAACCCTGTGCAGCCAGATCTTCTTATTTTTCAAGAGAAGCCAGAAATCCAGATGTTTATGTGAAATTAGTTGGAGACAAACTTAAAAAGAAATGCTGATTGGGCAAAACCCATGTGGCCTTGCTCACGCCTGGGGATGGATACCCGTTTGTAGCCTCTGCTTCACTGGAGCTTCACCACAGCTGGGTGTGTGTCAGCGCAGAGGACAGAGGATGAAATTGAGGCGGGTGGGAGGGCAACTTGCTCACATCTGCTGAGCTGGGAATATGTCCATCCAGGACCGGAACCCAGTTCTTCTGACCCCCAGCACCGTGAGAGCACTGTGGAGTTCCAGGAGAAAGGAGTCTGAGAAGCGGGGCTCACGTAGCCGCCCCCCCACCCCCTTCCCTACCGCAAGAGTCAAGGAGGCCTCAAGGGCTGAGATAGGTTGGAACACAACTCCAACCTTCCCGGCTCAGACTAGGGGATGCCTGGGGGTGAAATCCACAGGGAGTTTTTAGCCTGGTGCTGAACGATTCCTGCAGAAATGAGCTGATGGTCTTTTTTTTACTGTGTCTTCCTTTCTGGCATTTTAGGACTCAGTCTCCTTGCAATACACAAGGGCCATTTAAAAAATATATAATCTTATTAGTGAGAACCGGCTTCCCTCTTGCTGGTTCAAGTTCCAGAGAACAGCCATCAGTTCCCTGTCTCGGCGGGGTGTCCGCGGCGGGTGGCTCTGACTCTCAGAGCGCCACATCTGCCCTAGTTTTTGAGGACACTCCAAGCAAATGTCTCAATTAGGCCTCAGGATGGATGTGCTATGATGTACATACTCAGAACCCTGCAGTGTCCTTTGTCCTGGGAGTGTCCTTCCTTTGCTCTGCAGGGCTCCCAGGAGTTCACTGCTTCCCAGGGGCACAGACCTCAGGCTGGATGGCTCAGAGGGTGCTGAAAACCGCCACGCAGCATGGAACTGGGGAGAGCGGACTGGTTGGGGAGCCAGAGGGCTGGGCTGAGGCTCGCCTGGCTCTGCCTGGTTGGCTGTGCGACCTTGGGCTTGCTGTTTGGCCTCTTTGCTCTTCTAGCAACTAGGACTCCATTAGGAGTTACAAACCGGTGCAAGTGACATTTGGTCCACAGAGGTTTGTTATTCAGTCTGCAAAGTGTTTTAGAAATCAGGGCATTGCATTAAAAAAATCAGATTTCTGATTTGTTTAATAAATGGTGATCTGGTACGACTGGGCTGGCATCTTTTCCCCTTGAGATGGAGGTATGTGCCATCTATTGCCACAGCTCTTACCTGGCCAACTTCACCCACTTACCTGATCTGTTTGTCTCCTGATGACACGTGAGTTTGTGACCCCTGACCCCCTAGGCAGTAATTCTAAATAAACATTTTACAAAGTCACAAAAAAACAAATGTATTTCCTCCTATCGGCTCAGTGGTGAAGAATCTGCCTGTAATGCAGGAGACCCTGGAGATGTGGGTTTGATCCCTGAGTCAGGAAGATCCCCTGGAGGAGGGCATGGCAACCCACTCCAGTATTCTTGCCTGGAGAATCCCCCATGGACAGAGGAGGCTGATGGGCTATGGTCTGTAGGGGTCACAAAGAGTTGGACATGACTGAAGCAACTGAGCATACACGCACACACACATCCTTGATCTGGATAAGTAAGGATTCTTATCCAATTCCATAGGTGTAGAGCCCAAGATTTGAAGACCTGAAGTGGTCTGGGCCCTAGGCTGTCTGATTGCTCTGTAGTAGGGCTGGGGTCCCACCTGTCTGATCACACTCTCAAGCCCACCCTCCTTCCAGGTCTGTATTAAGTAACAGATTGATCCCCAAGGGCTTCCTGGGATGACTGAGGCTAAGGGTTCTTCCAGATCTTATTGGTAATGACACCTCCAAACTCCACTGCTCTATCTGGGAGGAGAGAGGGGAAGGGTTGAGGGGCTGGGAACAAGTAGCATGTTCTCTGAGACTCAGGTCTTGTATTCCCCCAGGGGACTAGGAGGGCACAGGAGACCCCTGTGATGAGGGATTCCCAGAGAGGCTGGGCTGGGTGTCAGGGGGTTGACTACGTCCCTTCTCTTTTCTGAGGCTTCCTGAGTGCATGACCACAGGGAGGCTGATTCTCCATAGACCCTGGTTTCCTCATCTGTAAAATAGCATTAACCTCAACCTCACCTTGATCATGGGGATTTGGGAGGAGCTCATGGCACAATCAAGGGTTTTGAAAATTTGCAGAAAGTTGGGGCATAAAAGAGTGTCATATTATAGCATCATAATTAAGAGTATAGACTCTGTAGGGGAATCCACCATGTGCAAGCTGTGTGTTCTTGGGCAAATCATTTAAACTCTCTGGTCTAAGTTTTCTCTTCTATAAAATAAAGCCAATTATAATTCCTGCTCCAGCAACTGTAAGCATTTGATCAACTATCTGAGTAAAGTGCTTACTTCCAGGCATACAGTAGGTGCTTAATACATGATAGCCACGTGTATGCAGTGGACAAATACATGAGTCTATGATAGCCAAAGGTGGGAGTGGTGTAGTAACACTGATCCCAAGAATAATGGGCAAGACCCTTAAGGGCAAGACCAAGGGGCCCAATGCAAGGGAAGCAGCCAGGCCATGGTCTCCCCATCTTCCTCCTCTACAGGGGCACTGAGGCAAGAATCAGCAAGGAGGACAGGTTTGGCCTGGGCTCTGGGGGCTTGTCCTGCTGCCCAGAAGGACAGCTCAGGGCTCATTCCTCTCTACCCTCCCCCCTCCCTGCAAGGAAAGCCAGCCTGGAGGCCTGGCCCAGCGGGTGGACAGGAGGTGGCTGATTGCATATGATGGGCAGCTGATTCCAGATGGGGGCGGTTTCAGCCTGGTTAGG
>NW_011494764.1:743921-759212 GCF_000754665.1 Bison bison bison
ATGATAATACAGAAAACAATGAATCCCCTGCTCCCAGGGGAGTGTCAGGAGCCTGTGGGGCTGCAGGAAGGGGGAGCATGCTGTGAGAGCTAGCTGCGTTCCCCTCCGCTGTTCAGGAAGCAATCCTGCAGCAGCTAGATTTTCAAAGAGCCCTGGATGTGGAGGTGCATGCCCAGGGGTGGGAAGGGAGGCTAGGCTGACACCTGCTCCGAGGAACAGCTATTTGGCCACTTAACTCTCTGATACATGTGCTGGGGGTAGGAGGAGGGGGTGTTCAGGCCCACCAGCCCCAGGGGAGCATCTCAGATGTGATCCTAGGGCTGACACGGGTTCCTGAACACTATTATCTCATGTGCCAGGCACTATCTCGAGGTTAACAGGTATTTTTTCATTTCATTCTCCCACTAAACCAGCCACAAAGGTATTATTAATCCCTTGTGGTACTGGAGACAGGAGTAGGAACTACGATGGGCTTTATTTTACAGAAGAGAAAACTTAGACCAGAGAGGTTAAGCAAGTTGCCCAAGGATACACAGCTGGCACATGGTGGACTCCCCTGTAGGGTCTGTACTCTTAATTATGAGGCTATAACCATGACACTATCTTACACCCCAAGTTACTGCAACTTTTCAAAACCCTTGATTGTTCCATGAGGTCCTCCCACCATCCCCATGATTGAAGAGCTGAAGTCTCTTGTGAAGGTCCCACCACTGGCAGGCAGGGAAGCCTGGGTCCCTTCTGTTTTCCAGGGAAGTGGGTGTGACTCTCATTGGGTAGAAAGAGGAACCTAGGGTTAATGGAGGGACCCAGCGGTCCCACTGCTGGGCACTGGAGGGTCAAGAATTTAAACAAGCCCTCAGCCTTGGAATCCAACACCTTCTCCAGGTAGCCGAGCTGGGGGAGGTTCTCAGGGTGCAAACCCGGGTCCCTCTGTGAAGAACTTTCTGCAGGTGCTTTCTCCATGTCGCTCCCAGAGCTGTCTCCTCCACTGCAGCCCCGCAAATGCTGAGGACAGCCTGGACAGCTGTTCTGCCCTCTGGTAAGGTCAGTGGAACATTCCAGGCAGGAGAGTGGACTCAGAGGCCAGACTAGTGGGATTCGAATCCCGGCTCTGCCACTTGGCATCTTCTGCAAGTAAACAAACCACCGCCACCACCACCAAACCCTCAGTGCCTCTTTCCTCACCTGTGAAGTGGGATAAACGGCGTGATGGATCTCATAGGTTTCCCTGAGGAATTATTGGGTCAGGGCTCACACAGTGCCTGGCACAGGAAAGGGCTGTCTGCTGGTACTTTGCTGCACGTAGGCAGCTCCGTGGGGGCACAGGGTGAACACTGGGCTGGGCCCCACCTGGGCCCTCCTTCTCGGGGTCTGGGTTTTCTTGCCTTCTGCTCAGTTTCTTAGTGCCCACTTACTTCCAATTCCGAGTGTGGGGTTTTGGTGTGCCCCAGGGGTCCCTCAGCACCCTGCACGGACACTCGGCCCTTGCACGCCGTGGTGCCCACACCAGCACATGACTGCCCTCTCACGTGTGGAGCCCACGCCAGCTCTTCTGTGCACCATCACCTTCTTCTTCCCCCTACCCTTGCTTCTGCCCTCCAAGTATCGCGGGAATCCCACGAGGTCTCAGACCCTGCACTGGAGGCCATGACACTTCCTTTGTCTCATCTTCTGTCCCAGGGACTCTCAGAGGGGCGGCTCCTGCCCCTGCAACAGACATTCAGCCATGTCTGGAGACGTTTTTTTGGTTGTGGCAACTGGGGGAAGGGGTGCTACTGGCATCTAGTGGCTGGAGGCCAGAAATGCTGCTGCTAAACATCCTATAAGGCACAGAAAGTGAAAGTGGAGCCGCTCAGTCGTGTCCGACTCTTTGCGGCCCCATGGACTGTAGCCCACCAGGCTCCTCCGTCCGTGGGATTTTCCAGGCAAGAATACTGGAGTGGGTTGCCATTTCCTTCTCCAGGGGATCTTCTTGACCCAGGGATCGAACCCAGGTCTCGTGCATTGCAGGCAGACGCTGTACCGTCTGAGCCACCAGGGAAGGTGCAGAATACCCCCACAACAAAAACTTTCTGTCCCAAAATCAATAGCACTGAAATTGAGAAATCTTGGTCTCTTGGACAACACAGATATGAGAACAAATAGTTAAAATCAAATGTGATAAGGCTATAATAGAAGTCTGCCCAGAGTTATCTTGAGGTCCAGAGATGGGAGAAAATAAATGAATCAGCAAGAAGCAAGGGAAGTCCTTATCTGGACAAGTTGTCTCATATGTGCTCCCTGTGCTCAACTGACCCATCTAGGGTCCAAGTATTGTTCCTCTGATGGTTCAGGCCCTGTCTGCTCTGGTAATTTCATTTGTATTCCTGGATCCCCTGGGTAAGATTGAGGGCAGGAGGAGAAGGGGACGACAGAGGATGAGATGGTTGGATGGCATCACTGACTCAACGGACATGAGTTTGAGCAAACTCTGGGAGTTGGGGAAGCCTGGCATGCTGCCATCCATGGGGTCACAAAGAGTAGGACACAATTTAGCGACTGAACAACAACTCCTGGATCCAGCCATGCCTGAAGTACACCCTGGTTATGTGGCACCTACAGATTTCTTTCTTTCTTACATTTGTATGAGTTGAATTACTTCTACTTTATAGATAAATGTCACAGCCATGTCTGTACACTCAAAGATCTTGTGCAGACTTCCCCTCAGCCTTACACACCCAATGGCCCCCCAGCTAATAGCTGCTTTCTTTTCTCTTCTTGTGGCTGATGCTTCCATCAGGGCTGCAGTACTGGCAGCTGCCGTGCCTGCAGCATCAAAATATCCAAGCAGCAATTGCGTGATTGAACTGTTCCATCAGCCCAGACAGGGGAGGTTGGGGGGGAGCCACGATCAGATGTGGTTTGTGGAACAGCTGCCCGTGCAGGGCTGGCAGTTAATTAAAAGCCCCATGCACTTAGTGATTAACTAATCACAGCATGGTGGCAGCTGGTGATGATGTGGCGACTTCTCTGCGGGAGTCAACTGAAGCTCCAAATGTCTGGCCTAGGGCGGCAAGGCAGCAGGGGGCTTGGGTGGCCCCAGTGTAGACATCCCAAGGAGTCTGAAGAGCAGATTCCCAGTTGTCTCTCCTGCTTAAAGCTCCCAGGAGAAAGAGGCAAAGGGAACCTGGGTGGGCGGGTGAAGATGGAGACGTCACTGCGATGGATGGGGTGGGGGTGGGGCTGGAGAGGCGGGGAGGGGGCGCTGTCAGGCTCTTGGAACCAGTGAGGTGGGATGTCGGGGAGGGGGTCGGTCACAGGGGTCGGGCAGAGTCCTGGGCTAGCTCAGGGAAGGGGGGAATGGACACCCCTGTCCATTTCAGGGCAGTGTGGTACAATGGTTCAGGAATGACTGTGTCATTTACTGCCTGTGTGACTGGACGTGGTTTTCAACCTTTCTGCCTCAGTTTCCTTACCTGTAAAATCTGGGGTTAATAACCATACCTGCTTCCCAGAGTTGCGGCAAGGATTAATTCGTGTGAAAGATTTCTAACACAATAAGCACATGGAAAATATTAACAGGCGCTATTAGTAGCAGAGGGCCACTTCCTCACGGTGAGGAAATGAAGGCCATGAAAGTGAAGTGGCTTTGGCTCCAATGTACCAGGCAACCCCTCCCCCACCTCCCCTAGGAGAAGCCTGGGGACTTTGAAAGCCAGGAGGTTTGGGGCTGGGAGGGCTGGGGTGGGACTTCCCTGGTAGTCCAGTGGTTAAGATTCTGTGCTGCC
Source organism: Bison bison bison (assembly GCF_000754665.1). NCBI lineage: Eukaryota > Metazoa > Chordata > Mammalia > Artiodactyla > Bovidae > Bison > Bison bison. The sequence goes on from NW_011494764.1 coordinate 747,689, forward strand.
AATGCAGGGGCCCCCAGTTAGATCCCTGGTCAGGGAACTAGACCCCACATGGCAGCAACTAAAAAGATCCAGCGTGCTGCAACTAAGACCTGGCACAGTCAAAAAACAGAGAAAGGCAGGCTGTGGTCTCAGGAAGTGGAACTCGGGGAGCGCCTCCAGAAGCTGCATTTCCCCGAGTGCCCTGGGCTGCTGCTCCCTAGGCTGCACCTTACCACCTCTGTCATGCTTCTGGGCCCAGTTCCCCAGCTCCCAATTCTGACCCTGCCCATCAGGGTGACCCCACAGGACTGCAAGTAGCTGTGACTTGGACATCCTGAATGTTGGCCCCCAGACTCCCTCTGACTCAACAGGAAAGAAGCTCATACTTTCCCCACCTGGCTTACAGGGCCCGGAATCTGCTCCAGCCTCTATTTCCGCTTCTGTCTCTCATTACCTCCCTGCTGCCTGCAGACCCCGAAGCTGCCACTTTCTTGGCTGACTCTCTTCCTGCTAAGGAATGCTTTGTCTACCGTCTTCCCACTTCGCTTCTGGAAATCTGAATCCTCGCCTTAAATGACAGCATTGTCTGCAGAGATACACTGCTGTCTCTCTCTCTCTCTCTTCTCTGTCTCTGTCTCTCTCTTGCGTGGTGTGCTGCTTTGGAAAGAGGTCCTATGATGGGAAGGGGCTGGGGGAGCCCATGGAGCTGACCAAGGTCTAGGAGGCTGTAGCCAGGAGGAGAGTGAGGTGAGATCCAGCATAGGAGGAAGAGCAGCAATGGGCCCATGGTAGCGCCATCGTCCCTCACTGGAGTGAGGTGGGAGACTCACCTGCCTTGGGACCAGCTGTGCTGTAGCTTGGCTGGACATCACATGGCCTGTGAAAGTCCAAGCGGGGAAGCTGGGTCCTCAGAAAGTGACCATGCATCCAGGCTGTGTGTGAAAGTGATAGGGAGCAATCTGATTGGTTGAGCTGGCGTCAGTGATCACCTGTCTGCTACTAGAGATACTTGACTAAGCACTCCAAGTGTGTCCTGGGGGAGAGATGGTCTCCAAAAGTAATAGTGGGGTGCTTGTATCACAAGTGGGAAAAACCAACAGATGTGTCCCCTCCACTGCACCGGGTCTAGTGTCTAGGGGGCGGCGCTCAGCTGGAACCCCTGAACAATGCCCTCCCTCCACCCCAGCATCTGTCCTGCCCTCCCCTATGGGGCCAGGCCACCACTGGGAACCAGCAGGTAAGTGTTCCTTCTTGTTGCCCCCAGATCTGTTGCCCAAAGCCCAAGCATCTGGGATGTTCTCCAAATTCTGAGGGCTATTTAAAGTGGGTCGATGCACTGTCTCTGGCTGCTATGTGACTGTGGGAGAGATCTCTGCCTTCTCTGAACCGTTTTGTTCTCACTGGGAGTAAGAGACATAATGGATGAGAAAGCTCTTTGGAAACTATGAAGTGTTGGCCCACATAACTCATGAGTGCTTTTATCTCTGCTCATGGCTTAGGAAGGAGCTGCCTGTTTCCGCTCTTTGAAGTCGGTCCTGCTCCCCTCCCGTTCTGCATCTGTCCTTTCAGTGCCCTCTGCCCTCTCCCCATCCCCAGCCTGGGGTTGGGACCTGTGTTCCTGCTGAGAGTGCTGCCATGGGAGCCTGTCCCATGGCCCCGTCACTGCCTAGCCCACAGGAGATACAGCTGTACAGTCAGCAGACTGGGGCAGGTGCAGGGTGTCTGGGAGGCTGAGGGCCAAGGCGGTGCCAGGGTGGGGTTGAGGGGTCTGGGGAGTGACAGTGTGTGATGATGGTATGAAGGGCATGAGCCCATCCCCACAGCCTTGGAATAAGGGACATTCAGGTCACATTCCCTACAGCAACGTCAGAGGGACTTAATTTCTCAGCCAGAATTCCTAGATAAAAACATCTGGGGCTTGGGGGTCATCATTGATTTGGGGGAACTCTTGGTTATTCACAGGACTGGTCATCCATCAGATAATTCAGTAAGTAAGTCTTAGCTCCAGCTGTTATAACAGAAATATCACAGACCGAGTGGCTTGAAGAACAGAGATTTATTTCTCAGGGATCTGGAAGCTGGGAATTCTGGGATCAGGGTGTCAGCATGGTGGGGCTCTGATGAGACCCTCTTCCTGGTTTGCAGATGGCTGTCTTCTTGCTATGTCTTCACGTGGCCGGGAGCAGAGGGAGGAGGAACACAAGCGTCTCTTGTGCTCTTCAGACAAGGACACGAATCCCATCATGATCTAATTCCCTCTCTAAGGGCCCTACCTCCTAATACGATCACACTGAGGGTTAGGATTTCAACCTACAAGTTGAAGGAAAGTCCATTTTCAAATCCATTTCAGCATGGACTTGGTGGGGTGGGGGACACAAGCATTCAGTCCATATCTCTTACAAGTTTACAAAATTCATTCATGTCTATTTTCTCATTGAGCTTTATCTGCATTTCACAGAGGGGAAGCCTAAAGCCAGAGGGGCCAAGAGACTAGCCCAAGTTCCCACAGCAGTGGCTTAAGCTTGCTAGAAGTTCCTCTCACTTAAAGAAAGTATGTGGTGAATGGTCCAGAATGACTCTTGGACCCAGCTGGACTACAGCCCAACTGGACCCCACGCAGGCTGTGAAAGATCAAATGAAGAGGGAGGGAAGTCATAGGTTGGGTTTCCAGAAATAGACTCTGCACCCAAGACTCCCAAGAAAGTAATTTATTAGGAAATGTTTCAGAAATGACCAGGAGGGGCTGGAAGTGATCTACACAGAGAGAGGCCTTGCCTCTGTGGAGGGGGAGGCTGGGTGAGCTCACATGGTCTGTGTCTTGCTGGGACCTGAACCTCTCACAGAAGTGCGCAGGTGGGTGGGCCAGGGCTGCTCTGGCCTTCCCTATGTCAGGGGCCTAGCTGCCTTCTATCCTGTGCGTCTCCATCCTCCAACATAGCAACACAGGCTCCAGCCATCAAGCCCATCTTTCCAGCCAACATAAAGGAGGAAAGGAGAAGAAAAGGGGTGCGTCAAGGCCTGTGGGTACCCCCAGCTAGAAAGGAAAGCTCAGAAATGAAGGTTTTATTCCAGGCAACATGTGCCAGCTACATTTGGGTTCTGTTACTGAAGAAGGAGAGGGGATGGATGTTGGAAGGAAAGTAGCACCCACTGTTGCAGCTAGAGAATGTGAAAAGGAGCCTGACCGAAGTCCTCGAGATTTCCCTACAAAGGAGCAGAGAGTTGCAGCTGTGGGGAGAAGGGTCTTCTCAAGAGGAGGGGTGGGTTGGGGCTGAGCAACAGCATCTCTGGGTCCCCTGAGGCCTTTATTTGTGGGATAAGACTCCACCCAAGGAACAACTGACTCCAGAAGGACAGTGGTGTTGACAGAGCTCCCTGGAAGCGTCTTGGGTGTGGGCAGGCACGGGAAACTGTATTGGCCTGTATCCTTAGCTGGGAGCTGGGCCCTTGGCTTTCAAGTTCCTGGCTTGCTTGGAATTTTCTCACTAACCTTCGGAAGGCCTCTAACATCCCTCAGGCTCTTTCTACCATGTGTAAGATAGGGACAATGTGAGGAATTCAGGGTCGGACAAGGCAGGAGGTACTTAATTCAGGCATAACATTTAAAAGGGTGTCAAAAAAAAAAAAAACTCAAGAATTATATTAATGCAGTATTTTTATTGTAGTAAAATATAAAAAATTTACCATTTTAACTATTTTATGTGTTCAGTTCAGTGGCATTAAGTATAGTCACACTGTTGAGCAAGCATCACCTTCATCCATCTGTAGAATGTTCTCCTCTTCCCCAGATGAAAGCCAGTATCCTCTAAACACTGACCTCCCAGTCCCCGCTCTCCCCAGCCGCAGGGATAACACTACCTTCTGTCTCTCTAAATTTGACTACTCTAAGTACTTCATGTAAGCGGAATCATGCAGCACTTCATTTTTTGTGACTGGCTCATTTCACTTAGCAAAATATCCTGACGATTCTTCCGTGCTGCAGCACGTGTCAGAATCTCCTCCCCTTTTAAAGGCTGAATACAATTCCATTATGGATATGCCACACTCCATATATCCCCTCATCCATCAGTGGACACCTGGGTTGTTTTCTATTCTTTGGCTATTGTGGATAATGCTGCTAAGAACATGGATATACAGATATCTAAGTCCCCACTTTCATTATTTAAAAAAAAAAATCAAAATTCATGCAAAAAAAGTCTGCAATGAATAAACTATCAAAAAGTGAAAGACGAGATCAGGAGCAGCACAGTGCTGAGCTGCAGGAGAGCCAGAGGCAAAGGGAAGGATGGCTGACACTCACTCTGTATGATCCTGCTCGTGGCGCCCCCTAAAATCTTGTGCTCCAGGTGAGTTCCTCACTCTCTTCACCTTCATCCTGGACTGATGGGGACGAAAGGAGCCTGGCTGAGCACACTGGGCCAGGAGACTCCCTTACCTCCCACCCCTGCCTCCCACGGCTGATTTAGGAACCAGAGTGATGGAGCAGCCTTTAAGCTAGAAAGCTGAAGCTGGGGTTTCCTCTCCCCTTGGATAGATTCATCTTAATTAGCCACCTCAGATACAGTTCCTTCCCAGGCTGAGGGGGCTGAATTATGGAGACAGTTGCTTCGTCTTCCTTTCCTCTGAGTTGTTTTGCCGAGTGACAAACCAAGAGATGCATGTCCCCTGCTCCAGGTTGGCTGGTGGAGCTGGGTGGGAGGCCACTTAACGAGGCAGGAGTCGGGGCTCCCCATCCGTCACCTGCAGCCCGGGCGGGCACTGCTTGGCGCTGTGTGCAGGGAGTGAGCATGGGCACCACCCAGACACCATGTGCAGTGTGCACACGGGGGGCTCCACCAGGAGGAAGAGACGCTCCCTTCCTCAGTCAGAGCCTCCCCACCTCCCCCACCCCAAATACAAGAACTCATGAAATCCCCGTAAGTGAGTGTCTTCCCTTAGTCATTCAAGGAACATTCAGAGAGCACCTACTGTGTGCCGGGCAGTGAGTGAGTAGGTGGGCATGAGGGTTGGTAAAGAGATGGGTCAGTTGTGGCCCTGACTCAGGAGCTTAGAACAAACTGTTTGCTCGTGTATCAGGGATTACGGTGTGTTGGGTTACTGGGTGTGAGGGCGGGCAAACGAAGGGGTGGTGAGATGCCAGCCGACTCTCATCCTGGGGAGTGTGTGCCGTGTGTGTGCTGGGGGGAGGGTGGGAAGACGCTGCCCTGGATGAGACAGACCCTCTCTGAGGCCCGGACCTTGCCTGCTAAGCCGAGACTGACCAGCAGAGGGCGAAAGTGCTGTGGGAAAGTCAGGGACTGCGGGGAGGGAGCGAGCAGAGAGACAGAGACAGACACAGAAAAACAGAGAGACGTCTGTAGAGGCAGACAGAGTATGTTAGTCTCTTTCGGCTGCCATAACGAAACACTGGGTGGCTTGACAAAGAAATTTTCCACAGTGCTGGAGGCTGGCAAGTCCAAGGTCAAGGTGCCAGCAAGGTAGGTTTCCTTCTGACGCCTCTTATCTTGGTTTGCAGGCTGCTGCCATCTGACTGTGTGCTCACAAGGCCTTCTTTAGTGTATGCACGCGGTGGTGTGAGGCGGGGCAGAGAGAGAGGTGGCTTTTCCTGTAAGGCAACCAGTCCTATGAGATTAGGGCCCCACCCTTATGACCTCATTTAACCTAATTACCTCCTAGAGACCCTCTCTGCAAATAGTCACACTGGGGCTTAGGGTTTTAGCCTAGGAATTCTAGGGGGCACAATTCCATCCATTGCAGAGAGAGACAAGGAGAGAAGGAAAGAAGGGGAGGGGGAGAGAGAAAGACAGAGATGGGGGTGGGTGGGGTGGGAGGAGGGAAGAGCCCACGGCACTGGGTGGGATCAGAACTCCTGGTTCTGGCCCAGCTTTACCCCTAACTTTGCTGTAACCCCAAGCAGACACTTCTGTCCTTCGGAGCAGCCACATTTTCGCTTGCAAAGGAGGTAGATGTGTGTCCTACCCCATACCTACCGAAGTAGCTACAAGCTCAGAGAAAGCAACTCTTAAGGGTTCTCCCCGCTTGCCCACTATTTTCCCAATCAGTGACAAAGCAGCCCTATGAGATGGGCATTAACATTACCTCCACCTTTCAGATGAGGTCAGGCAAGTTGGGTGACTGCCCAAGGTCACACCCAGGTCTTCTGACCCTGGGGTCTAGTCAGTCGGGTGAGCGCTCTGAGAGGGCAGGAGATACAACACAGATGTGAAGGAAACTTGGAACTCCTTGGCACGGCTAAGGTGGACTTGTCGGTCTCCCACTGGGGGTCTCTGCCGGGGCTTCCAGAAAACTCTGGAGAAAGGGCAAGTTTGGTGGAGGACGCTTGCAGGGAACACAGGCTTCCTAGTTAATGTTTGGGGAGCTGGTCCAGAGACTTATGAACCCAGAAGAACACTCCCTGGACATAAGGATACCAAATAAAGCTGTCCAGACAGAGGCCCCCGTCCTGCCTCGTTCGCTGGATGGTGAAGCCCACCCAGCTCTTGGCTTCCACTGCGTGGCATGTGGAGGGCTGTGTGCAAAGGAGAATCTTCTCCTTTTCGCTCAGAGACACACGAGGGACGCCTAAATCTAATAAGTTAATCTAGACTCCTAGAAACAAGATTAAATTTTCAAATAAAGGCCGGCTCTGACAGCTAAGGCATAAATCTTTTATTTAAAATAGAGACTAAACCCATTCAAATGCAATCAGCGATGACAGATGCAGATAGAAACAAGCTCCGATAGAACAGACACGGTGCGGATTTGTTCGCTCTCCGTGACACATCACGAAGGGTGACCTTAAGTGCAGCCTGAGTGTCAGCCAACGGCAGGGGACTCTGCATCCATTTCCATGCGGTGTGTTGGCCCAGGACTGTGCCAGTGGAGTTGCCGGGGGAGGTGGGAGGGAGCCAGTCTCAGAGGTCATGGTCCCATTGCTATCCCCTCAACTGCCACAAGAGGGCAGGGAAAAGGGACAGCAGGGTTTAGAGGTAGAACCCGCCTGCCATGGGTCGGGAAGATCCCCTGGAGGAGGGCATGGCAACCCACTCCAGTATTCTTGCCTGGAGAATCCCCTGGACAGAGGAGCCTGGTGGGCTACAGTCCATTGAGTCACAAAGAGCTGGACATGACTGAAGCAACTTAGCATGCACGCATGGGCAGCAGCCAAGGAGCCTGAACGGGAGAAAATGGGGAGCTGTCAAGAGCAAGGGGGAGAAGGTTAAGGCAAGAGGAGAAGGTAGGTAAAGATCATTGGGACATTTCCTGCAGCTGTGGGAGGACAGTCAAAGGAAGCCCTGCAGGTGTCAAACAGACTTCCACCTTGGTTACCTATGGGTGAGCATTCCTGAGTGCCAAACACTATGCATTCCCTACACGAGCTCATCCGATCCTCGCACCAAACACCTTTACAGGTCATAGACTGAGCTCAGCGGGGTTAAATCCATGCCTGAATTGCACAGCCAGTTAGTGATAGCCAGGAGCCCTCCCCAGGCGTGCCGACTCCCATCCCTTGCTCTTCTTGACACTACATGGCTCACAGGCATCCAGAGATGCCAGGGATCTCTCAAACATGCTGGCATCTTTTTTGTTCTGACTCAGGAAAAGAACAGAGAATGACTTCTTCTAAATACCACCCTCTCTTTGAAGCTTTTGGATGCTTGCTGCCAGTTCTCTTCATAGCAGCAGAAACTCAAAGTCACACCACAAACACACATCCCTGGGGACCAGGGAGGTCCCCAAATGGATAACCCCTGAGTTCATGTTTAGGGGCATGTTTTTACAGGATGCTGCAAAAAAAAAAAAAAAGCAAAATCCTCATTCAAGATCGTGCTTGTGTTATATAAGTTTGGGAAACACTGCCTACCATAACGGCTTCTGAGGAGTCACAAAACATTGGAATTTTAGTCTCTTGAGAAGTCCTGCAGAAGAGAAGCCTGTTTAGTCTCATTTAACCTAGCATTTCCCCAACTGATTTGAATATGAAATGTTTGTGTTTCTCTCACTAGACACAAGATCACAATAATCTATCTTCCAAGGAACCTGTTTTGGGAAACACTGATCAAAGAGTGTTTCAAGTTGGCCCATGCCAACAGCTTGGAGAAGCTCCCTGCATCTCCAACAAGTGTATTATGGGACATGAGACTTCACCATTAAATACCTGAAGCAGACGCCCAGAGAAGCCACAGGTGAGAATGGTGGTTCTCAGTCTTTTGAGGATTAGTCTCTCTGGGTAACCTGATGGAAATTCTCAATTTTTTCTTCCCCAGGTGGAGAGATGCATACATGTATATCATGTACATACACTTGAGTGTTGATTTCAGTTTTAGGGGTTCATGGGTTCTCTGTTGCCCAGAGGCCTCAGGTCATGAGCCTGTTTTAAGTTACCACCAACTAAAGTCCTTGGTGCCATTGGCATCCAAACACTTGGTCCTGGGAAGAGGGCCAGGCCTTTTGAGGCAGGGCTGCTGAGAGTGTCTGGGTGAAAGGGCCAAGCATACCCCTGTCCTTCTGAAAAAGGAAGGCTAGAGGGTGGTCCCCGTTCCATGTGTTCAATGTATAGAGACCTCAACAGGATCTGGGGCGGGTGCAGAATGCACCAGGCAGCTTGGTGAGCAGAGACCCTCTCTAGTTCTGAGGACCTTCCCAAAGACCTGTGGGGAGCCTGAAGCTCAGGGCTCTGACATCTCTTAGAGCCCCCCTAGCCTAGTCATGAGAGTCTCTGTTGCTGCTGCTTGCCCAGCACCCATCCCCCATGTCCCTTCTGGGTATAGAACCCTGGTTGTCCTTGGGGAACCACCCTGTGTGTGGTATGGATTGGTCAGGTCAGGCTCATGACCCAGGCTCATGACCCATGCTCATGCTGGACAGTCAGAGGATTACCATCTTTCAGGTCACATGACTTGTTTAGGGACAGACATGGGACCCAAGCTAGAACAATTAGTGCCAAAGGGATAAATGATAGAACTTTTCCTGAGAAAGAGCAGTTCTCTTGGAGATGTAGATAAAAAAAACAGTATGCCCAGAGCTGCTGGTGGCCATCTTGACCCATGAGGGGAGATTGCCTGAAAATGAATCTTCTACTGAGAAGATCAGTTGAGAGATGGAGGGCTGGGGTGTCCCAGTGAGGCTGTTTGAGACTACATCCAGTTATGACTCAGAGTAGTCCTATCCCTGCAAGGTTACATGGACCAACGCATTTCCTTTCTTGCTTAAAAGCATGTGTGTTGGATTCCTGACACTGGTAACAGAGAGAGTCCTGACACACCCCCTGTGGTTAAAAACACATTCCCAGGTTCACATCAGGTAGTTGAATTAGAATCTCCAGAAGTATAGATTGATTATCTATCTATCTATATGTAGATATACATATCTTCCTAGGTAATCTAATGATCTAACAGCTCTCAGTTCAGTTCAGTTGCTTAGTCATGTCCGACTCTTGGCGACCCCATGGACTGCAGCACACCAAGCTTCCCTGCCAATCACCAAGTCCTGGAGCTTGCTCAAACTCATGTCCATCAAGTCAATGATACCATCCAACCATCTCATCCTCTGTCGTCCCCTTCTCCTCCTGCCTTCAATCTTTCCCTGTATCAAGGTCTTTTCCAAAGAGTCACTTCTTCGCATCAGGTGGCCAAAGTACTGGAGCTTCAGCTTCAGCATCAGTTCTTCCAGTGAATATTCAGGACTGATTTCCTTTAGGGCTGACTGGTCTGATCTAAAAGCTCTAGTTGTGATCATTTCTCCTGCCATTATACCATTGAGGGTACAAGATGCCCAGCAGGGGATTCCAAGATTATCCACATGTGGAATTTATCCAGCACAAGCCCTGGAGTCAAGATGTTTTACATGGTTGGTTCTTGGTTTATTCCCATTCTCAAGCCCTCAAATAGCATTAAGAATCATGTGATTTGGACAGCTTCTCAACTTAGCACAGAAACGAGAAACTGCTCTTGTTAATCAAGACTCATCTCCTCATCTTCCTGTACTCACAGCTGGACCACACCCCCTATAACCTCTTGTAGATGGGCGAGGCCATGAGCTTGGTTCTAATGAATAGAATGTGAGCAGAAGTGATGTGTACCACTTCCAGATTCAGCTTATGAAAATCTCCCTAGGTATTCTTCATGGTTTTTCCTTTTGGCTTGATGCAGATAAATGTGTGAATTTTAGAAGCTGTGTTGTAAGGTGGCAGAGCCATGAGGAGGAAGGACCCTGGGTACCAGAATCGCTCTGGGAAGTGAGCTTCATGGCCATCAGGAATTCCTGTTTGGGGCTGTACACAAGCTAGGTTGTGTTAAGTCACTGGGAATTTGGGGTTGATCTGTTACCGTTATTTAACAATTGGATTTTTTTCCATGCGTGGATCCATCTGTGTTTTATAAAATCTCTGGGTGACAGTCTGGGAATGGCATCTTTTTAATTTTTTAAAATATAAATTTATTTATTTTAATTGGAGGCTAATTACTTTACAATATTGTATTGGTTTTGCCATCTTACAGGTGACAATGCTTTTCCTAGCTTAAGTGGTCGGCAGGAGAACAGAAAATGGTTCTAAGAAGAGCAGTTTGAAGCAGATGTGAAGAGATTACGATGATGACTCTTTCCTTGGCCCTGGCCCCCTTCCTATAGTTCACACACGTCTGTAGTTAGAGCTCGTCCCTGGGACTCAGCACCCATCTTCTCACCCTCTCTGTCCCCAGTCCTTTCCTGGGGAAGACTCTAGGGGCTCTGCCTCTGTCCCTGGTGCTGAATCCAGTGGGGTTTAAAGAGCCTTGCCACCGAATCACCCTGGACTTAAACCTGAGAACTGGGCTTTACTTCTAAACATTTGTTCCCTTGGAAAGTCTTTTAACCTCTCCAAATGTTAATTTCCTTATCTGTAAAATGGAAAACTATACTTTCCTCATGAGAGTGTTGTGAAGATTAAATAATGTGGAGAAACCACTGGTGCAGTAGGGGTGTCGTTTTATATCCCTTCCCTCCCCACTTAAAAATTATTGAACCATCTCATCTCCTCCCTCCCCTCTCACCAAGAACAGCAGGTGAGCTGAGGACAGTTCACACTTAGGTGAATCCCGACTTCAAGGGTCAGCTCTATCATTCACTGAGTTTGAGTGGATTAAGAGGAGAAAAGTGACCAGATTCTAAAGAGACTGTCTCTCATGATTCTAGCTGCTATAGGCTACAAAGAGTTACAGAATTTTCTAACATTTAATGGAAATAGAAATTTGAGGGAAAGTTTTTTTGTTGTTGTTCCTGTAGTTTCTTCATTTGTAAAGTGGGGTGGCGGGGGGTGGTTGGTGGCAACTTGGTTTTTTCCAACCCCATTGCAAAAGGACACCTTTTAGTATTCTCACCACTCATGGATCCTCTTCTTTGTAAAGATTTTGTCAACTAAACACACTGGGCCTATTAAGGAATAACTAATTCATTTCCCCAATTTTATTAATAAAAGACATTTAGAAGTGATTGTGCAATAAAAACAGTATTAAGCTTCCCCGTTTAATGAGGTGGCTGATGCTTTAGTTAGTCTGTGTGGCCTCAT
>NW_011494764.1:759312-765974 GCF_000754665.1 Bison bison bison
CTCATTATCGGCTAATGTGTGGATTCCCTTAGGTTTTCTGAATTTTTGCCAGGAATTCATGGAACCCAATGCTACTTCTGTGAACCTCAGTGCAGGAGTCATTGCTTTCAGTGGGCTCTCAGGATCCTTCAAGCCCTGACCTGATTCTGTTGAGCTCTGATATACCTGGAGCAGGGAGCAGAATGGCCTGGGAGAAGAGGAAGGAGAGGAAGCTGTTGTGGAGAAGCAGCATGTACCTTGGGGATCGGAACTGTAGGGACATCCCCTGGCATTTAGTTTAATGCACATCTGGGATATGGAATGTACAATCATACTACTCCCTTCACAAAGGATGTAGCAAGTGACACACACACACACACACACACACACAGAAAGATTGGAAAACTGGTTTATTAATGAAAACATGCTTGCCAAGGAAAACAGTTGCCTCCCTTTCTGTCAACACTCTCTTGCACACAACATAGGAAGCTGATTTTAAATAAGAAGGATGTTTGGTGGGTATAAAACTAGAGTTAGGGAATTTGTAATTTTAATGGCATTGTCTTCAAACTATGATGGCTGTTGGGATATAACTTCTGGGAGGTTTTGTTCATGCCCTTTCAGGAATGGAGACCCCTTCTGTCCCAGGTTGTGCTGGAAGCAACCCACCAATGCTTTACCTTTGGGTTCTGCCCTCCACTTGACCTGCTAACAGGGAACCCCTTGAGATACTCAAGTTGCTGCAGTTCTTACCTGCTTGGTGGGCTTCAGTGAAGCTTCTCTTAGTATGGGGAAACATTGGCTCCTTCTTCATGTGGCTGGCCTCCTTTTGTAGTATCAGTGGGTTTCAGCCTCAATGGTGCCACCTCAAGTTAGGATGACAGCCATTCTGTATTTGAACTGATGTCATTCTGACATCAGAGCCCATTCTCTTGACCACAACCCTATCCTGCCTTTCTAAGGCACCTGGCCCCTGAACTCTAGAGCCACAGCTCCTCTTAGCCTGCCCTGCTCAGAAAGCTCAGCCAGGGGGCCAGGGACCCGGTGCAGGAGGAGTCATCCCCCAGGGTGGTCTGATCTTGCCTCTGGCTCTGCAGTCTCAGAACAGCAGAGCATCTGCTCTCCTCCCAAGGTCTCAGGGCTCGGTTGCTCCCCTGGTTTATGAGCTGAGTAGGTGGAGGCCCGGTCTGACCTTTCCAGTCACTTCTCTCTGCTCATCACTGTAGCTGCTACAGAAAAATGAACGTCTTTTATGTTTTTCCAACTGCCGAGAACACAGCAGCTGTTGGCGAGGACTAGATGTGTGATCTTCTGTGAGCCTGGGACCTCACCCTTCCTGCCGCCTGCCACTGCCACAGCCCACATGCTGAGCAGAAGCCTGGTGAGACTTCCCCTGGGTCCAGGACTAAAGCTCCACAAGAAGGAGAGAAGCCCAGAGGGCTACACACGACCCACAGCAGCCATTTAACTTTTAAATCTGCTGCCAGGAGCCTGGTCTCCTCTCTTGCTCTCAATCCCAGCCATTGCCCCGATCTTCCTGGCCAGTTCACTCTGCCCCCAACCCGGGCTGTTGCCTCCCAGACCAGGCACGACTCTCCTACCTCCAGCGCTCAGCATCCCCATGTCCTTCCAGGCCACCCTCTCCCTCCCATGGCCTCTGCCGGGGATGAACTGCTCCTACCTGGTTCATTTTATGATGGGCGTTGTGTGTTTCTCTCCTCTATTGTGGCCCCTTAATTTCAGTCTTGGGTTCTGTTTATTTGCAGGCTTTCTTCTCCTAAAAACAAAAACAAAACCAAACCCAACAACAACACAAAGGACTATTGTCTGTATCTTGAGAAATTATAGAACCCTCCTCTTCTTTCTGCACTGCTGGGTACATTTCTTGTTCCTACCCAAATGACCTGCCAAGGTGAGAATGTTAATTTATCTATCTGAGTGGGAATATGCCAATATCACCCTGCAATAAGGGTGCTGGCACTTAGAATAAAACTCGAACTCCTCATGATCAGCCCCCATTCACCCTGACCTCATCTCCCATCTCTCCTCATCGCCAGCTAAGCTCAGGTCACACAACCTGGCCTCTGGTCCTCAGGTGTGCCAAGCCTGCTTCTGCTCCGGCCTTTGTACCCACCATTCCTTCTGCCTACAGCACTTGCCCTGCACCCTGGCAGACTGGCTCCTTCCCAGCAAGTGGGCTCAGCTCAGCTCAGCCTTCTCCCTCTTGTCCACACTGCCCAGTGTCTCTCTATTGGAATATATTTTCCTGGTACATTCTTCTTGCTGCACTTACCAGTTTCAGAAAGCCTTTCTTTAAAAAGTTAGTTTCACTTTGTTATCTTCATCCTCCACTTGGGCGGGCATCTTGCTCATCTTGTTTTGCTGTATCCTTAATGCCCAAGAGTGCTGGGTTCACAGGAAGCGCTTCACTTCTGATGAATGAATAATGGTAGGGTGATCACACACCAGTATCATCTGCAAATGTCTGTCCTTCCCCTGTTTGGGGAGTTTCTACCCCAGCACCCCCTGTTTTGCCTTTAGCATGGAATATCCCTGGTAGCTCAGTTGGTAAAGAATCTGCCTGCAGTGCAAGAGACCTGTGTTCGATCCCTGGATTGGGAAGATCCCCTGGAGAAGGAAATGACAACCCACTTCAGTATTTTTGCCTGGAAAATCCTATGGACAGGGGAGCCTGGCAGGTTACAGCCCATGGGATTGCAAAGAGTCAGACACAACTTAGCGAATAAGCCACTACATGTGAATGAAGTAAATTAAAGGGCCCCTCACCCACTAGATTACCTTCTAAGGGGACAGACCAAGCTGTGTGTTTCTCTGACTCCCCAGCATCTTGAAGCTGTTCAAAGCGCCTGCTGAACTGAATAGAATCCTTTGAAAGTACTGCATCCACTTTGGTAATTGAGGAAGAAGGGCCTGTCTGGTCCTTTGAATGTACCTTGCTGGACAAACCAACACCTGGCGTTCTCATTCTCAGTTGTGGGTTCCGGGTCATGGGGGTGCAAAGGCTGCATCTCGCACACTAGACGTGTTGATGGAAATGGGGAGAATCTGCCTAACGTGCAGAGTGTCAGAGGAGCGGCACCGCATCCTTCTGACACTTGAAAATTGCAAATTTGAAAGATTCCTTCTCACTTGTCAGGAGTCCAGGCCTCCCCTGCACAGATGGCTCCCAGGCCTCACTCCCCTAGGTGGGATTTCCCACTGCCCCTGAGCCAGCCCACCGGTATCTTTGAGACCCACTGTTGGCACAGCAACTCAAGCGTCCTAGGCACTTGGTTTCAGAATGTTTTATCAGGACTCTTTCAGTTACAAGTGACTTTAAAAAGGAATATATTGGTTCAGGCACAGAAAAGATGTTGAGTAGGGGTTGCTTCAGGCATGGCTGGATCCAGGGGACTCTGTATGATTCTTTTCATGGGGTCTCCCCATGTGGCAGCTATTAGGGGCAAGGTGGCCCCTAGAAGCCTTAACATCCTCCATCTAGTTCAGCTGTCCAAATATTGCTCAATCCATTTCTGCCACCCCCTTTTTCATGTTCCTTAAATCAGCCAGGCATACTCTTGCCTTTGGATATTTGCACTATTCCAAGTGCCCAGAAATCCCTTCCTTCTCTGCTTCACAGCTGTGTATAACATTCCTTTACCTCCCACAAAGTGGCAGTTGCTCAGTTGTGTCCGACTCTGTGTGACCCCATGGACTGTAGCCTGCCAGGCTCCTCTGTCCAGGATTGCCTAGGAATTCTCTAGGCAAGAGTACTGGAGTGGTTAGCCATTCCATTCTCCAGGGATCTTTCTGACCCAGGGATCGAATCTGGGTCTTCTGCATTGCAGGCAGATTCTTTACCATCTCAGCTACCAGGGAAGCTTTACCTCCCACAAAGCTTTGCTCAGATTTACCTTCTGAGGCTGCACCTGACCACCCAATTTAAAACTGGACTGCCTCTCCCTAGCATTCGCAGTCCTTACCTTGCTCATCCTCTGCCTGCTCCATAGCAACGAGTGCCTTCTCACTTACTCCACATGGTAGTTACTATCTCATTGTCCTCTAGCCCACTGGAATGTCTGTTTCATTTACCAAAATTTTTTCATCAGGGACAATATTTTTTTCACCAAGGACCTAGTAGAGTCATGTCATATAGTAGTTGCTCAATTTGTTGGGTGAATGAATGAAGCAGAAAGAAATCAATTCAACATCTACACATTGGAAATAAAGCAAATTAAAAACTCAGCCCTTTGGGAACCTCACTTTATGGTTGGTGGAGGCAGAGAATAAGTGAGATTTTTAGAAAGTACTAAATACATGGAGTTTCAGGTGACAACAAGTGCTTTGCGGGCAGACACAGCAAGTGTCCACAGTTAAGATGAGACCTAGTTCCTTTTGTATGCTGAGAACCTGGCAAGGATGAGATGATTCTTGGCTCCTCTGCTGTTTTGATATTACTCTTTTTGAAAGGGAGACAGGATAAGCACATTGCTAATGACAGTAATAAAGCATCTCCCAGATTTGTTTACAGGTTGTGTTTGCTTTTATTTTCATTTCCTTCCCGATTCAATTCAGGAGCAGGCGTGGGCAGCCCCCTGCCATTCCACATTCCCCTGACATTTCCCACTCACATGGTGTAAATGAAGAAATATGCAAACAGGGCTGGGAGCTGCTGGTGTTTGGAGCCCCTCTTGGGGGCGGCTGCTGCGTGAAGAAGAAGCGACCCAAACCAATAAGCGGGTATTGATTTGCATTGGCATTAATGTCTCTTTGTATCGACAGAAGTATTTTATCAAAACCAGCCTGGGGGGAACATCCATCTTCATATTGACTTAAATAGAAGATATTACAGTGTGGGTGTTCTATCTACACACTGTAGACCTCTGCATACAAATACAGATGCATAATCAATATTTCATCATCAAATTATGATCTGGCTTTTGATGTTTTGCAAAGAGAATCTCAAGAAGTGCAATAATAATTTTGAAATGCAAAGACTATTTTCCATTTTAATGAGTTGGGGGCTTCTGTTAGCCATCCTTGTGTGGGCAGCAGGAAAAGACCCCTCTGGCTAGAGGAGGGATATGGTGGGAGCATTTGCAGACCAGAAAGCTGCCTCAGTTTTGCTGTTTGAGGCTCAGTCGTGGACATGCTCTAGGCCTGTTCATTTATCTACCCTGTGGCCCCCATTGCTGGACCATATCCAGACCCTCTTGAATCCCTTTCATCACTTCTGCATACCCTTGGGCTAGCTTCGCTGTACGCTTGCCTCCAGTGGTCAGCAGGTGCCACTCTTGTGCTTCTGGAACCACTTTAACTGTGAGAGTTGAGAGCTGAAGGCACTGAGTTTTCTGTCCCCTTGGAGTGGTCCCCAGGCAGAGACTGAGGAGTGGGCATAGGAAAGCCCAGCTCCCTGGGTCAAGTTCCTGAGGTATCAGCTGGAAACTGCCCCCGGCTTTGATCCTGCTCCTGTTCTTCCCCTCCCCACTTTCTTGCCTACTTCTGCTTCCCCCACAGGGGACCCCCAGGAGCACTTCATACTTGGCACTTGCATGGGAAGCCTTGTCTGCTCCAAGAAGTCTGACTCTGCACATGCCACCCATTCCCTGTTTCTGTTTATGGAGTCTTTCCTGTGCTCTAGGCACTGTGATAGCACTTAGGGACAGGACAATGAGGGAGTACTGATAGATACGGCCCATATCTCTGTGTCAGTTTTGGTACTTTAGATGGACTATTAAAAAAAAAAAAGGAAATCTCACGTGGACAGGAAATCAGAGGGCTCCAGGACCCTCACAATTCATTAGCACCATGCACCTGGTTCTTCCACCTCTCTGCTCAGCCAGGCACGGGGCTGGCTTCACCCTCAGGCTGGGAACAGGAGGCTGTGGCACTTGGAGCCAGCATCTCTTCTTGGGCCTTTCTCTTTAAAGCTGGGACACTTTCCTAGGTCCCTGTCTTCCCTAGCAGGATGATCTTTGTCTCACTGGCCTGATGTAGGTCACATGCTGCTTCCTGAGCCTGTCCCTGGCAAGGGGGTAGAATTACCCTTGGGCCAGTCAGGTCCACCCTGGGGCCTGGGGGTTGAGGTGGTTTCTCCAGAGGTTTAGGGGATGTTTGAGGGGGTGGACTGCTGAACGCAATGGCCAGAGTTCTGTTAGGAGAGAAGGAGGGTTGATGCTGGGTGGGAACCGCTGTTCCTCTGTTGCTCTGCCTTCTAGATTCCTTCCTGCACCTCCCTCTGGCCACCACTTAACACCCACTGTCTGTTCATGCAGTTTGGTCTGTCTACATGGTGACTCCCCAAGGGCAGCAATCTGTTTTGCTTATCCCTGTATCCCTATGAATAGCCCAGTATCACACATATAATTACGCTCAATAAATATCTGGTGAATAAGTGAATGGGAATAATAAAGGGACTGAACGAGTGCATGAATGAACATCTGTGATTTGAAGAGCAGATGCGAAGAGATGGTGAGGAGGTTTCCCATCCCCCTCCAGTGGGGCATGCCCTGTGATGATGGCAGGGCAAATGGACCACTCCCAGAAGGAGCTGGGATACAGCAGGAGGGACTCCTTCCCAGGCAGCGAGGGCCCTGGCTTTGGGTGAGAAAGGCTGGGGCTCACCTGGGCTCTGACACCGACTTTAGGTATTACCTCTGCTCCCTGGGTCTCACCACTGTTTT
>NW_011494764.1:766074-781615 GCF_000754665.1 Bison bison bison
TTTTCCAAAGATTTATTAATTTTTTAATCTTTGGTTGTTCTGGGTCTTCATTGTTGTGCTGTCTCTAGTGGGGGCTGCTCTCTAGTTGCGGTGCACAGGCTTCTTGTTGCGGTGGCGTCTCTTGTTGCGGAGCACAGGCTCTAGGCACACGGGCTTGAGGAGTTGTGGCTCCCGGACTCTAAAGCTCAGGCTCAGCAGTTGTGGCATGGGTGATCTTCCCAGACCAAGGACTGAACCGCTGTCTCTTGCATTGCAAGGCAGATTCTTACCCACTGGACCACCAGGGAAGCCCCTCTTTCTTATACTTTTAATTGGAAGATAACTGCTTTACAATGTTGTGTTGGCTTCTGCCATACAAAAACAGTAATCAGCTATAAATAAATTTATTTATATATATACACACACACACACACACATATATATATATACGCTCCCTCTTGAGCCTTCTTCCTATCAGCCCCCAACCCACTGCTCTCTGTTGTCAAAGAGCATTGATCTGATCTCCCTGTGTTATACAATGACTTCCCACTAGCTATCTATTTTACACATGGTAGTGAATATATGTAAATGCTACTCTCTCAATTTGTCCCATGGACCTCACTACTTTCTCGAGAGAAATTGGGAGGATCCGATCATTGACCAATTTGTTGGACACCTATTACCTGAAGATGGCAGGATACATGCAGGAAAAGCAGAGGATGTGATGCAGGCATCTGGGTGTGGATCTAGCTGTGGGGCTTAGAGCTGGGTCTTTAAACTAAGGTTGAAGGGTGAGGTTTGAGGGATGCACAATTGGGCAGCTGGAGGTGGAAATGGGGACGCGTTGCAGGCAGAGAGAAAAAAGCAGGTGGACAGACCTTGGGCAGGCTTGTTTGAGGAAAACAAGGCTGGCCTGGCATGAACTAGGGGTGGGGAGTGGTGCATGGTAGGAGACAAGGCAGCGAGGTCAGTGGGAGCCCAAGCCAGGAGGCGGGACAGCGCAGGCTTTATGCTTTATTCTCAGGGTAGCAGACATCACTGGTGAGCCTGGGAGTGGAGGGGAGGGGAGGGGAAAGGAGATGGAGGGTAGACGAGGTGAGGGGCTGCTGCAGTCTCCCAGCTGGAGGTGAGGTGGCTTAGAGCAGTGCAGTGACAATCACAAAGGAGAGAAAAGGCCTGACTGGAGAGGTCCTCAGGAAGCGATCTGGTAGCAGGGAGTCTGAGATTCTGTCTTGGCTGGGTGTCAAGGACATGTGCCCTGCCCTGCTTCTTGAGCAGTGTAAATCAGGCTCT
Source organism: Bison bison bison (assembly GCF_000754665.1). Classification (NCBI taxonomy): domain Eukaryota; kingdom Metazoa; phylum Chordata; class Mammalia; order Artiodactyla; family Bovidae; genus Bison; species Bison bison. Next base: position 767,347 of record NW_011494764.1, read on the forward strand.
CCTCATCCAGGAGAGAAGCTTTCTTTCACCCCGTGCCCAGGGAAGGAAGGGGTGAATCAAGCATAATGCAGTTAAGAAATACTATGTAATCAATCACGCTAGCTTAAATTAAATGCAGTGTTCAAACGTGTTGCCTAACGTTTTTTCCATATCAAGCAGAGGCCAGGGTGGATAACCAGCATATTTAAAGTATCGCTATTTGAAGCTGGAGAAAGGCATCCTCATTATTTTTAGTGAATGAGGAGGTTTTTTGAGGGGAGGGAATAAGGGAAATGTTTTGGGGCATAAATTCTAGAAAAACTGACTTTTTCTAAACTCTGTCCAAAATGAGGTATAATGTCATGGCAAGTGTGTGGAATTTGGAGTTGGAAGGCTACACTTGAATCCCACTCATGCTGTGTGACCTTCGGTCATTAGCCTCTCTGATTCTTATTTATTTATTTTTGCCTCTAAGATGGGGATGATAACAGTTGCTTCAGATGGTGACTGTGGGTATGAAATGAAATAATGTTAGTGGAAGTGCTTTATCAGCTGCAAAGCACTATTAAATGAAAGGATTATCAAAAAAGTATTTTTTTAAGGAAAAGATAAATAACTGGAAGATATTATGGAATTAATGTTAGTTAATTCATTAACTAACGTGTTAGCTAACATCTAAGGGGTGTGTTAATGTCTTTATCCTTAGGAGACACATACCAAAGTGTTTAGGAGTGAAATGTTAAGATGTCTAGAACATTCAAATTGTTCAGCAGAATCCAAAATTGCACAGCTCAATGCATTATCTGTCTATATGTACATCTCCATCTATTTATATCTATATCTATATATTGAAAGACATAAGGAAAATGTGATATAACATTAACCACTGGGGAATCTAGCTGAAGGGCACGAGTGTTTATTAAGTTATTCTAAACTTTTCAGTAGATTTGAAAACTTTCAAAATAAAAAGCAGGAGGAAAAGCCACTTAAAACTGAACTGTAGATCTAAGTACAAAAGGTGGAACCAGTACCTCAGGAGGCCACCAAAGGCAGTGTCTTCCTGCCCTTGGCCTTCAGTAGGAAATGGCAGTCAGGGTACATGGGGCCTGGCAGGGATGGAGTGGAAGGAAGAAAAGCCCCATTTCTCTCCCTGCTCCCTCCTGTCTCTTCCTGGTGCCTCCCACAGGCTGAACCCACTCAGATGCCAAGGGCAGAGCCTGATGATGAAATCTGTGGGCATCAGCCTCCAAGGGCATGAAGCTGGAAGCACGGCGGAGGATGGATTCAAAGAGACCGGAGAATGACCAGCTCCCTCCTTCTCCAGCAACGGGCAGGCAGATACTCATTTCTTTCAGTTCTCCTAAGGCTAAGTCACAGGAAAATGACATCGTCCTGACCAAACCTTCACCTGGATTAAATCATGTGCTGCTGCGGCTGCTGATTTTCAACCCCCACCCCACCCTGAAAGGAGTTCAGGGTGGACGACAGAAATGAGGCACTCCGTGCTCCTTGGGGTGGGTGGGTGGGGCAGGGGGGACTTCAGATAGGTATTTTCAGGAGCTGATTTTATGAGACCAATTCTTATATCTTTGGGAAATATATTCTAGAGAAGTACCAAAATCCTTCATGGTGAAGACTGCTCCTCATGCCTAGGAAAAGCTTCATAAGACAAGTAGAAACTTTCTGGAAAAATATGTGCTTGATTGCATGTACTCCCTCTTCTCTTCGTGGCTCACTGGTAAAGAATCCACCTGCAATGCAGGAGACCCCGGTTCAATTCCTGGGTCAGGAAGAGCCCCTGGAGAGAGGACAGTCTACCCACTTCAGTATTCTTGGACTTCCCTGGTGGCTCAGATGGTAAAGAATCTGCCTGCAGCGCAGGAGACCTGGGTTCTGTTCCTGAGTTAGGAAGATCCGCTGGAGGAGGGCATGGCAACCCACACCAGTGTTCTTGCCTGGAGAATTCCATGGACAGAGGAGCCTGGCAGGTTATAGTCTGTGGGGTCGCAAAGAGTCAGACACGACTGAGCAACTAAGCACAGCACCTCTTCACCAAAATCATATATATACTGACAGGTTCCTGGACTCTTTGGAGCAGTCTCTCAGAGCTATCTGAGGTGCTGTCTCCTGGGCTGCAGGCCTCATTTTGCCCCAAATAAAACTTAACTCGCAACTCTCATGTTGTGCATTTTTTTAAGTCAATAGACATGATGCCAGAGACTACTGCAGCCATGCTGCCACAATGATGGAGGGAAGGCCAAGTGGGTGGCAGAGCAGCCCGTTACAATTCTGTGCCCAAATCCAATGGGTGTGGGGGCTTCCCATATGTACATGCATGCTAAGTCACTTTAGTCGTGTCTGATTCTTTGCGACCCCAAGGACTGTAGCTTGCCAGTCTCCTCTGTCCATGGGATTTTCCAGGCATGAATACTGGAGTGGGTTGCCATGCCCTCCTCCAGGGGATCTTCCTGACCCAGGGATCAAACCTGCAAGTCCTGCGGCTCCTGTACTGCAAGCGGATTCTTTACCGCTGAGCCACTGGGGAAGCCCAGGTGTTTCCCACATAATCAAGCAATACTCTGACACCAGGCATGTGTCCCATAATTCCTGATGCTGCATCAGATCCCATAGGTTAAGGTCTCCATCCTCCAAGGCTGCCTCACATCACACTTGAGATGCCAATCACAGCCCAGCTTGCTCTTGACTGGCTGTAGGTCAGAGGTTCCAATGAATCCCTGCTTTGGATCCATTAATTTGCTGGAGTGGCTCAAAAAACTCAGAAAAAAGAGTTTACTTACTAGATTACAGATTTATTATAAAAGGATAAAATACAGGAACAGTCAGACAGAAGAGATGCACAGGGCAGCGTTGAGAAAGGGCAGGAGACTTCCAAACCCTCTCCAGGCACACCACTCTCCCCAAATTGCCATGTGCTTGCTCTCTGAACCCCAACCTTCCGGGTTTTTATGGAGGCTTCATCACATAGGCAAGGTTGATTCATTCATTGACCTTTGGAGACTGCACTCCATCTCCAGACTCTCTGCCCTCCTTGGAGGTTAGGGATGGGGATGGGGGTTGGGGCGGTGGTTCTCCTGGCAACCAGCCTCCGTCCTCACTAACATAACGAGGCATCTTTATTGCTCTTATTTCTTGGGAGATTCCAAGAGTTTTAGGAGCTCTGTGCAGGAAACAGGACCAAATAACATATTTCTTCATATAAATCACAGTATCACACCCTTACTAAGAGCCTTGACACTGTTGAACACCTGGGTCAAACCTGGGTCACCTGCTGCCAGGCTTCTTCGTGTGAGGAGGTCTTCCATTATGAAGCCCCTTGGTTGGACATCTGGTCTCTGGCTCCCAGGAGCATCCTAACTAAGGAACAAGTTAAAGAGGTCTGTTTGTCTCATATGCCTTAGTCACATCCTTCCCCTCACCTTCTAGAATTTCCGCCCTGATGGCAACAAGAGACACAAAACAAAGACAACAAGGGAATGGGCAATAAGCAAGAGAAAGGTATTGAGAGGAAATTTAGTGAATCAGAGGAGGAAAATGTAGAAATATGCTCTATATTGTAAAACAACTGTACTCCAGTAAAGATTAGTTAAAATAAAGAAATACGCTCTATTGTTTGGTGATAGACATACAGGGCACTAAGCTAATGGATTTAGGAGACATTGCTGTGGCCTGTGTAGCAAATGCTGTCAGTTCTAGCCCAGACCTCCCAGGTCCCTTAATCAACTGTGCACCCATCTTCCAGCTTCTATAGGCTCTTTTCCCACCTGTGACCTTCAGCGGATATTCCTTGTGCCTTAGAGCTGCACCCCTTCTGCAGAGAGCCTGAAGCACCCAAGGTGGCCTTTAGCCAATGTCCAGTCTCTGGGAAAACAAACAAGCCTCGCATCCTCTGTCCCAAGGCTGGACAAACCCGGAGATGCCATTTGTGCCTAAGCCCCTCTTGTGACCAGGATGCATCTGGGATTTCACCTCAACTGCTTTGGATTTCACCAAACTGGTTTGGCTTCCTCCCCTTCCCCATCCTGCTCCCACCCCATTCTGTTGCCTCTGGGGAGCACTGTAGGCGATGACGGTGTGAATCACCTGGCAGAGGTTTCTGGAGTCTTTGTACCTGGGAGCCCTGGCCAGCACCAGCCTGTGGTTTCTCAACTGCTCCTGACCTTAGCACAGACCTCCCTCACTGCCCCTCCTCTGAGGTGGGGCCACCAAGGCCCACTATTGCCCAACCCCTGACCCTCTCTCAAGTACTTACTTCGTTTGCAAGTGTTTTTTCCTCACCATAATGTCATTAACTCCAGGAGGGACCTGAAAGCCAGGCATTTATCTGACAGTGATGTCTGTCCTGCTCGATGCGGTTTCTGCAGGGCAAGAAGCAGTCAGGAAGTCACAGAAGGAAGGGGACATCTGCTCCAATACAGACGTCTTTAACATTTCCTGCTAAAGCTTCTCCCTTCACAATCAATCCTTGCCCTTTGCTGACCCTGGGACATGCTAAGACCTTGAGCTTGGCAGACTGTGCCACCAACGTTACTTCCCTGATTACACATTTTGGTCACTAATCTGGGACTACATCAGTGGTTCCCAATCCTGAACGCTACTTAGATTCCCCTGGGAGCTTTTCTAAATGCACCCACCCCCACTGTCCTCCCCTCCTGGATCACTGGGCAGGGGGCTTAGGCGTCAACATTCTTCAACCTCCGCTGCCCCCCTGCCCCCTGCCCAGGTGACTGCAGTGTGCAGCCAGGACTGAGAACTGCTGCTGTGCAGGAAGGAGTGTGTCCTCGGGGAGTCACTGCTAAGGGACCAGGCTTCTCTCCACCTGGGGTCGTTGGTCACCTTCGTTCTGGATAAGAAGCTGCTGGATGCTCCTGGCTTCTTTCCTGCTGATCTCCTAGGTCCTACCTCTACTTTGTAAAGTGTCTGTTTATTTAAATATTCAAGTATAGGGCTTCTCTGAAACTGGGAGCATTTCTGAAGATCATCAATTGTTGGTCATCATAATATCCAAGGAAGCAGAGTCTGAAGATGGATATGGGGGAAAAGGCATTCTTCCCAGTGTCAAGCGTCACCTAAACTTATGCTTTGATGGAAACTTGTGTCTTCCTGATGAGCAGAGGAGCAGAGAGTGTGTTAAAGGAAGGAGGGCCTAACGGGGAGGCTTAGACACTCTGCTTACAGACTTTTTTAGAACATGCTGGTTTACTCTTTTGAAGGGCCTCATGCTCAGTTGCTAGTCATGTCCAGCTCTTGAGACCCCATGAACTATAGCTGCCACGTTCCTCTGTCCATGGAATTCCCCAGGCAAGCATACTGGAGTGGGTTGCCATTTCCTTCTCTAGGGGATATTCCCAACCCAGGGACCAAACCCGTGTCTCCTGCATTGCAGGTGGATGCTTTACCACTGAGCCACCTGGGAAGACCTGTGAAAAGCCTATTGGGTTGCAAAGATTGCTTTTTTTTATAAAACTCAGTTTATCACTTAGACATCAGACAGAAATATTTTACCAAGGCAGTCAGAAGTGCCACTCTGAACAACAATTTAGCCTTTTCAAAATCATTCTCACTTTCCTGTTCTTTTCATCTATATTCAGGGAGAAAAAAGCAAAGCTTGATCTTCAGCTGAATAACATAAACCTCCATTAATTACCTAGAAAGATTTGCATTCCCCCCTCAGTCTAAACACTTTAATGCCCTCTATCAAAGGCACAGGTAGTCTGAGGGAGTTTCAGATCACCTCCACCACCACACTTCAGGAAATTCTGACCCTTTAAAATAATTTTAGGGGATGTGTTAATTCCTTCTCTTTGATGGTTACCCTGTGGATTCTCATATTTTCCTTTCTCTCATGTCTACCAGTTAAGAAAGATGCTGCTTCTTTATTTGATTAAAGATACTTTATCCAATTCTTGGCTTACATAGAAAAATAAAATCACTTATTTGAGCCTATGTAGAAAAAATAATCATTTGATAAATGGTATCTGCCACTTTTTATCAATTTGGTGGGGGAGGGAGTGAATACATGCAACATTTATGTACTGTATGATACCAGGTCATCTAGCCTCTTGACCCTGAAAAACATTTCTGAGTTGGAGTTATGTACCACAGAGAAATAATTGCCATTTTCTGGTGCACAGATATCAGGTATTACTATGGCCCTTGTCCCATTGCCTGTGGTTCTTTCTTTATGCATTCATTCTTCTTCTACATCAGTGGGTTTCAACTCTGTCTGCCCAGAACTTGGGGCTTAAAAATGTATGGGTGTGTAAGCCCCTGGCCACAGAATTGGAAGTTCTGATTCAATTGGCCTGGGAGGCAGCTCAGCCTAGGTGTACACAGTAGTTCCCTAGGGGATGGAAACATGCAGGTGGGTTTAGAACAGCTGTGGTTGACGTCAGCTCATTCTGGTAGCAACACTACCTCCTTCACCTGGTACCCCAGCATCTGCCACAGAGTCTGGTACATGACAAGCATTCACAAGTCTGCTGTGAATTATATCCCAAATGGAAGCTGGAATCCCGATACCACCACAATACCACCTCTTCTGATGTATTTCCCAGATGCTATTATTAAGCAAGGAGTCTTAGGGTCATCAATTCTAAAGAGGCAGGATTGCTGTCATACTAATGTGTCACGGTTCACTCTGGGTCACATGCCATTACTTGCAAACACTCAAAGACAATAACATAGCATTTAGCCTATAAAAATGAGTCAATATATTGAAAAGAATTATTAAGTCATTTAAAAAGGCACAGCAATAGATCCTAGACATATAAACCCAAGCAGCACAAATATCAATGGTACCTAATTACTTTCATTCACCCAAAACTGTAGAGAACACTACTCAGAATAAACACCCATTTCTTCCACGTGGCTTTCAGGCAAAATTTTGAAATAGCTTCCTGAATTCAAAAGCAAGCAGCCGAACTGTCAATTTTTGGCCTCATTTTGGCTGGTTAGCTGACTGGCTGACTGACTGATGGATCGAGTCGTGTGTTTCTTCATTTGTCTCAGGCCTTTGAGCCTCTTGGTGCTGGGCAGTGCCCTAAGCACTGGGAAACAGTGGTGAAAACAGGCAGCTTGTGTCTGATCTCAGGGAGCTCATATTCAGTTGCGGGAACTAGACAGGACAGAAGTGAATAGCACGCAATTCAGGTAACAACCGGAGAAGGCAATGGCGCCCCACTCCAGTACTCTTGCCTGGAAAATCCCATGGACGGAGGAGCCTCGTAGGCTGCAGTCCATGGGGTCGCTGAGGGTCAAACACGACTGAGCAACTTCACTTTCACTTTTCACTTTCATGCATTGGAGAAGGAAATGGCAACCCACTCCAGTATTCCTGCCTGGAGAATCCCAGGGACGGGGGAGCCTGCTGGGCTGCCGTCTATGGGGTTGCACAGAGTTGGACATGACTTAGCGACTGAGCAGCAGCAGCAGCAGCAGCAGCAGGTAACAACTGCCATGATGAAAACAAAGCAGGCGGACCTAACACTGAGGGGCCAGGGGTCCACTTCTGCCTGGTGGTCAGGGAGGGCTTCTCTGGGAGGTGACTGGGCGGGTGAGGTCTGAGTGTCAGAGCGCAGAATATATTGGGCAAGGAGGTGCAAAGGCACAGGCTGGAAGTGGCTGGCAGCTTGAGCAGCAGAAAGGCCAGGGGCTAGAGCTTAGCAAGTTAGGAAGGGGTGGTATGAAATGTGAAGCGGGAGCCTGATCACATAGGGCTTTGTGCACCGTGGTAAGGAGTTTGTGTGCATACATGCTAAGTCGCTTCAGTTGTGTCTGATTCTTTGTGACTCTATGGACTGCAGCCTGGCAGGCTCCTCTATCTATGAGATTCTTCAGGCAAGACTACTGGAGTGGGTTGGCATGCCCTCCTCCAAGGGGTAGGGAGTTTGGGTGGATGTGATTAAGATGGTCAATGATCTCATCAATTTTATCTGTAACAGAGTCTCTACCACAGAAGGGGGCTACAGTGAGAAGGTTGATTGTGTGAGTTTTGTAGCTCTGGGAAGCCATTCCATTGGATCAAGCCAACAGAAGTTATTACAAGAATTTTCTTTTCTTCTGGAGTGTCAGAATGGGAATTGGGGTGTTGTGCCAATTCACCTGAATGAAACACTCTTCCCCATAAATAGCCATATGGTTTGTCTTCTCTCTTCATGTAAACCTTTGTTCAAATGTCGCTTCCCCAAAGAGGCCTGTCCTCCCTACCATGCATCTCTCTAAATTCCCTACTCTCATTCTGGTGGTCTTTACAAGTCTGACCACTACTAGATATTATACATCTGTTTATTTCAGACTTCCCCCTCCCCACTGGAATATAAGCCCTTGAGGTCAAAGACTTCATTTGTTTTGCTTTATATTTTTTGTTTTGTTTATATTTTGTTTTCTGCTATATTCCCAACACTCAGCATAATCTCTGGCGCAACAAACACTTAGAAAATAAATTTCTGGGAATAAACACCATCGGATTTTTGCTGCATCCATTTGAGCATGAGGGACTTGGGAGAGTCCTAGGATTCTTAGGCTTCTATTTGCCCAGCACATTCGTGTCCCTTCTAATCTTTCTGCCTTAATCACTTTAAATGTACTGACAAGCACAATTGACCAATTAATAGTGCTTATGCTTTTGTTACATCATTTGTAATCCACGATGCTCTTTCTATTTGTAACGGTCTTTCAATTTTTCATGACTCAAAATGGAGGACATACATAATGAATACAAATAGCAAATTGATTAAATGTAATGCATATTCTACTGCTTGCTGGGTTTATGCCTGTTATTAATGACAGAAATCCAGCAAATTCTCATGAAAACACCGATGACATACAACCTTTAATGCAAGATGTTGGAGCACTAGGGGTCCTAAATTTTCCTAATTACTGAGCAACAGCAGACATTAATTTCCCAGACGGCAACCTTTGTAAATAAGAACATCAGCATGGCTGCTTTGTCCAAGTTCTTTTTTGCTGAATACAAAACCCATCACGCAATCCATTTTTATCCACCAGACTATTTGTGTTGTGTTTCAAAAAAAAAAAAAGATACACTTGAGAGATTGCTTTATGAACAAAGTATAAAGGACACCACTTGTGCAAAATCAAATTTACTGTCTACTGAGGGACTGCATGTTTTTTGGAATGCTAATATACTATGATACAGATTTCACATAGCTTCAGCTGGTGGGCTGAGCATCAAAGCATCACAAAGGTGATAAAGCAAAACAAGAAAGAAGAAAGGGATTAGAGTCTGAAATGGAGAATATGGTAGAGGAGATGCTTTTAAGAGACCCACCTGGCTAAATGCGCAGTCTTGGTCTCAGATTGCCAAAGGATGAGCTGGTTTGCAATGAGAGGCCTTGGGAACCAATCTTTTCTTCTCCCCACTAGATAGAAAACCTTCTGGGAAGCAGGTGTGTCCTGTGAAACACTGGTGGGGAGGCTGACTGGTTTAGCTTGATTGGTACTGGGAAAACAGTCAAGCGCTTGTCTGATGGGTCGGTAAAGAGAGTGGATGAGATGGATAGGAGCATTTGTTGAGGCCCACTTGTACTTAGAAGCCAGCATTCACAGCAGGCTCGATGCTACAAGCCTCACCACTGCTACTAAAATCTTCCTCCTCCCATACAAATTGGCTGTGCTGCAGAAGGAAGGCTGAGTGAGTGAATGGCTGGCTATGGTCCATGCCTACCTCCCCAGCAGTCAAAGCCCTGACAGGTCTGCATCCATGACTAGCTGAGCTCTGAGTGAGTACAACTCCAAACCCAGGGGAAGCAGGGGTCTGCCAAAATGTGCCCAGCCAACCTGAGACCCACAGTGGTTTTGGTGAAGACTAAGCATCTGCCTGCAATATGGGAGACCTGGGTTCTATCCCTGGGTCAGGAAGATCCCCTGGAGAAGGAAATGGCAACCCACTCCAGTATTCTTGCCTGGAGAATCCCATGGACAGAGGAGCCTGGTGGGATACAGTCCACGGGGTCGCAAAGTCAGACACGACTGAGTGACTTCACTTCAGTTCAAACCAGGCTTAACAGATTCCCTTCTGTATTTTAAGTGTGTGCACCATCTTAGGTTGGAAACTCCAGAAAAGACCCAGAGCCAAGGATGTGAGAACCACGTGGTTTACTGAGAAGTAGAGGGAGCCTGGAAAGTTGAAGGAAACAGGGAGACAGGGAAGAGAAGGTAGATGGACAACATAGGGGAGGGGACATTCCTAAGTCACCTACCATGGTGGGTGACTGCAATTTAACCTCAGAGGGAAACTGGAAAACTGTGCTAAACACATGCCTTGGAATGACCTTGGTCAAGGGGGGTGAGGGGGCAGGTTATTTATCCCCATATATTCCACAGTCATTTGTTAAGGATGCCCCAGAGACGTATTAATTCCCAGGTACTTTGTCTGACAAAGTGAAGTGTACGTGGGTGAAGCACTAGCAGAGCTGGCTTCAGAAGTCACCCCTAGGGCTAAGGATTCCCTCTGGTGGATACAAGATCCACAGCCCCCCACCAAACTTCGGAAGCTCCACCATTACTCGTGATAAACATGTCTGATAGACATACACTGGGCATTGAGTACACTGCTGAATGTGATTTGAAAGGGGAATGAAACTTAGACTCTTTGCTGAATTTTCCACTCTATGGAGACAGCAAGACAGATTTCTTGCTAAAATTTAGGAAATACACATGCCCTCCTCCCCCACTGTCATATGTCTATGTGAGAGAATAAAGAATTCACAACTAGTTCTATAAAAAGAGCCAAACTCAGAAAAGAAATACATTCACAGACCATAGAGTAAGAGACAGTGCAGAGACAGGAGAGAAGGGCAGAGGGAAATGAAGACTTCATTTATTATCATTTAAAAAAAAAAAAAAAGCCTCAAATACTTTTGGTACCTTTAAACATTTTCCCCAGATGAAGCCCAAGGTAATATACGTGTGCTGGAACATTCTGATTGTCACCTTGGGTCTGGTTGTCAAGACCTCATTATGTACTAGAATTTATCTTTTAAAGCCAAAGAATTCCTCAGTGTCTCTACTTCTTTGGGTATCTTAGTTGTGAAAATCCATTCTTAACAGATAATAATAAAAATTGCACTATTTAGCATTTATTTAGTCCTTATTATTCATGAACTGTTTTGTATGTATTATCAAATATAACAAACATATGGTTAGCTATCATTTCCCAAATTTAACACAGAAAGACGCTAAGGCTCAGAGAGGTTAAGTGACTAACCCAAGCTCAGTCAGCAAGTGGAGTTAGGATTTCAAACCAGGTATTCTGATTCCAGACCCACATCTGTGCATTCTTTTTCTTCCACGCGTCCTATTTCTTTAATAACCAAGTGTTTTGATAAACATAAATCCTGTCCTATTTGCTTATAGCCCAAGACTGTGAAGATGTTTGACATTTTATTCCATGGTAAGTATAACACCTTCACATGAAATGTCCTAGGACAAAACCATTCAAAGAGAAGAGAAGCTTCAGCTTCCCAAGGGCCACATTTGGTTTCTCCTGCAGCACGCCCAGGTCACTGTACTAGTAAAACCATTTCGGTTTTATCTCACACCCACAACACTGCCCTCTAAATCTACAGAGTCCACGTGAGATGCGGGAAATCAACTCTCTTCACCTCTCTCGGCTCCCAAGTGAGACTATTCAACTACTGGTCTCCATACTGAGTAAAACTATGACACATGCAAATACCACTGCCTTCGTATTAGCTTTTATTGGCATTTCCTAAAGAAAAGAAGGCTATGTGTGTGATGAGAGATGGAGCCACTGCTTAGAAAGCACTTGAGCAATTGCTTCGATTCACATTTATTACAGTGTGATCCCGTGCCTAAAAAAGAATTGACATTTTTTTCTGGTGCGGCTTATAAACGCAGAGGCAGAGAGGCCTCTCATGCTTCTAAACATCTCTTCAGGAAGAGATGAGAGGGAAAAAGCTCATGCCTGACAGTGCTAAAAGCTTATGGTTTGCTGTTCCATGGTATTTCTATTACAGTGTAAGTGTGTAGATGGCATAAGCACATATGCTCATAAATGCTATTTGCTAAATTTAAAAGAAAGATGGTTTTCCCACTTCTAACACTTAGGGATTTATAAAAGATAATGCTTTGAGAGCCAGCAAAATCAACTACTACACACACATAAAAGACCCTCTTATTTCTCTAAATATTTAGAGAATTAGTCTAGAGAAGGCCCACAGCAGGATCTACCGAAGTTAGACTGGATGAAATACTGAAAGCGCACCTGGGGACAGCTTATGTGCCCAAGTGTGGATGTGTGTCCAGGGTGTGTGTGTGTGTGTGTGTGTGGATATGTATATCTATACCCACACACAGAAGAGAATATACACTTTTAAGCTAAACCACTCAAGAATTCCATCATTCTATCTTCACTTATTCTTTCCACATGATTGTGTTCAGTACTAAGAGCAGCATTGGCTGTGTCAGACCCAATCTGTCAGACCCAATAAGTCAGGAGGATATATTTAGGGATTGGGACTGGTCATAATGTGATTATTTCATCTACATGTTATCTGACCCTTATAATAAGTGATTGCTGCAGTGTGATGAAGTGCAGCCTGCTCTCTAGCTAGACAGCCCCAGCGCCTTTGCCTTCAACACATGAGAGCAATGGCAGCCCCAGTGTGGGGAGGGAGGCAGAGGTTTGTGCAGTGTGGTTTGAGATCCCCTTGTCAGGTCTTCTGATGCGGAACAGGACTGGGCAGCACTAACAGCACCTCTAACTAGGATATTTAGGTCTTAGAAACATCATTGTTTCTGAAAACTACTTGTGAGTCTCCCTCCCTTGCCCCAGATATCCAGCCAGAAACAAATACAAGAATATGGCATTGTGCACAGAAGTCCCCAAAGATGGCATTATAAGGACTGAGAGCATGGAATAAAAGACATAGGTTAATATAAATTTCAGAAAAGCCCTTATGTATACTTATAGCTGATTCATGCTGTTTTACAGCACAAAACCAACACAACATTGTAAAGCAATTATCCTCCAATTAAAAATAAATTTTAAAAAATTCTAGCCTTTCACAAAAACTGATTAGTTAAAGTCATTGTTTACAAAATAAAGTCAAGCATTTACTGTTGCTTAAGCTTTGCTCGACAACTTCTTAGTAGTCAGGACAAAAGATGCTAGGGCAATGAGCCAGACAGATGATGCTAAATAATAATATCATACTGTTATTAAATTAAGTAAGTAATAAAGTAATAAATACTTTTTATTATCATTGTAATTATTTAATTACTTAATTATATTCTTTATTATTATCAGATAATCATGAAGGTGTGATCACTCACACTCACCTAGAGCCAGACATCCTGGAATGTGAAGTCAGGTGGGCCTTAGGAAGCATCACTACGAACAATGCTAGTGGAGGTGATGGAATTCCAGTTGAGCTATTTCAAATCCTAAAAGATGATGCTGTGAAAGTGCTGCACTCAATATGTCAGCAAATCTGGAAAACTCAGCAGTGGTCACACAACTGGAAAAGGTCAATTTTCATTCCAATCCCAAAGAAAGGCAATGCCAAAGAATGCTCAAACTACCGCACAATTGCACTCATCTCACACGCTAGTAAAGTAATGCTCAAAATTCTCCAAGCCAGGCTTCAGCAATATGTGAACCATGAACTTCCAGATGTTCAAGATGGTTTTAGAAAAGGCAGAGGAACCAGATATCAAATTGCCAATATCTGCTGGATCATTGAAAAAGCAAGAGAGTTCCATAAAAATATCTATTTCTGCTTTATTGACTATGCCAGAGCCTTTGACTGTGTGGATCACAATAAACTGTGGAAAATTCTGAAAGAGATGGGAATACCAGACCACCTGACCTACCTCTTGAGAGACCTATATGCAGGTCAGGAACCAACAGTTAGAACTGGACATGGAACAACAGACTGGTTCCAAATAGGAAAAGGAGTACGTCAAGGCTGTATATTGTTACCCTGATTATTTAACTTATATACAGAGTACATCATGAGAAACGCTGGGTTGGAGGAAGCACAAGCTGGAATCAAGACTGCCAAGACAAATATCAATAACCTCAGATGTGCAGATGACACCACCCTTATGGCAGAAAGTGAAAAAGAACTAAAGAGCCTCTTGATGAAAGTGAAAGAGGAGAGTGAAAAAGTTGGCTTAAAGCTCAACATTCAAAAAACTAAGATCATGGCATCTGGTCCCATCACTTCATGGCAGATAGATGGGGAAACAGTGGAAACAGTGGCTGACTTTATTTTTTGGGGCT
>NW_011494764.1:781715-787786 GCF_000754665.1 Bison bison bison
ACTGCAGATGGTGACTGCAGCCATGAAATTAAAAGGCACTTACTCCTTGGAAGGAAAGTTATGACCAACTTAGACAGCATATTAAAAAGCAGAGACATTACTTTGCCAACAAAGGTCTGTCTAGTCAAGGCTATGGTTTTTCCAGTAGTCATGTATGGATGTGAGAGTTGGACTGTGAAGAAAGCTGAGCACCAAAGAATTGGTGCTTTTGAACTGTGGTGTTGGAGAAGACTCTTGAGAGTCCCTTGGACAGCAAGGAGATCCAACCAGTCCATCCTAAAGGATATCCGTCCTGGGTGTTTATTGGAAGGACTGATGTTGAAGCTCAGACTCTAATACTTTGGCCACCTGATGTGAAGAGCTGACTCATTGGAAAAGACCCTGATGCTGGGAAAGATTGAGGGCAGGAGGGAAAGGGGATGATAGAGGATGAGATGGTTGGATGGCATCACCGACTCAATGGACATGGGTTTGGGTGGACTCAGGGAGTTAGTGATGGACAGGGAGGCCTGGCGTGCTGTGGTTCATGGGGTCGCAAAGAGTTGGACACTACTGAGCAACTGAACTGAAAGTAATGTGTCTTTTTATATAAAATATATAATATAAATTACAAATTCATGCAATATCTAAATAAATCAGGGGTAAAGAAACTTCCTACAAGGCAGGCAGGTTCGATCACTGGGTCCAGAAAATCCCCTGGAAAAGGAAATGGCAACCCACTCCAGTATTCTTGTCTTGGAAATCCCATGGACAGAGGAGCCTGGCAGGCTACAGTCTGTGGGGTCACAAAGTCAGACACAGCTTAGTGACTAAACCACTACCAAATAACTTAAAAATGGAAAAGGAATGATAAGTCAAAAGTAGTTCTCTAACAACTTGAAATAATTCTGCAAGCCTTAGATACCTGTGAAGTTGGAACACTATAGAAAATAAAATGTTAAGTTAGGAAGAACTCCACAGTTGGAAAATATATTTATGGTGTTAAGGTATCCTGAATATTCATTGGAAGGACTGATGCTAAAGCTGAAACTCCAATCCTTTGGCCACCTGATGCGAAGAACTGACTCACTGGAAAAGATCCTGATGCTGGGAAAGACTGAAGGCGGGAGGAGAAGGGGACAACAGAGGATGAGATGGTTGGATGGCATCACCAACTCGATGGACATGAGTTTGAGCAAGCTCCAGAAGTTGGCGATGGACAGGGAAGCCTGGCGTGCTGCAGTCCGTGGGGTCACAAGGGGTCGGACATGACTGAGCAACTGGACTGAACTGAAGGTATCCGAGGCATTAGCTATATAACAAAGGTGAGAGTAGATGCAGAATGGTATGATGGATGATTCCTAGTATTAACTTGGTGATGAGAAGGGGCTGCTTCAGAGCAGAGTTTTAAGTAGAATTGAGGAAAACTGAAGGTTGCTACTAAAGGTACCAAGGAAAAATCCTACTGAACATGACCCAGTGAGAAAGGCACGGAGACAGGAAGCATGGCTGCATAAAAGATCTATAAGAGGAAATTAGGAAAGCTTCTTTTCCCTCAATATTCAACTGTTTTCCAAAAATGAAGCCTGCTGAAGTAGGAAATATTTTCATAAAACAGAAAGTAGAATATTTACTTCTTGGGAAAGGAAGATTACATAAAATGTTGAAAGATGGAATAAAGCTTTATCTTTATTTTATTCTATTTCACTTCATTTTATCTTATTTTTAATTTACTTATACTTATATGGGCTTCCCCAGTGGCTCAGAAGCAAAGACTCTTCCTGCAATGCTGGAAGCGTGAGTTTGATCCCTGGGTCAAGAGGATTCTTTGGAGAAGGAAATGACAACCCATTCCAGTATTCTTGCCTGGGAAATCCCATGGACAGAGGAGCCTGGTGGGCTATAGTCCATAGGCTCTAAAAGAGTCAGACACAACTTAGCGACTAAACACAACAACAAAAATGTTTATATAGTACTTACCATATATGAGGCACCATTTAAGGTATTTCATAAGCAATAACCAATTTATTATTATTTTTTAAAATTTATTTATTTTAACTGGAGGCTAATTACTTTACAATATTGTAGTGGTTTTGCCATACATTGTCATGAATCAGCCACGGATGTACATGTGTTCCCCATCCTGAATCCCCCTCCCACCTCCCTCCCCATCCCATCCCTCTGGGTCATCCCAGTGCACCAGCCCTGAGCATCCTGTTTCATGCATCGAACCTGGACTGGTGATCTGTTTCACATATGATAATATACATGTTTCAATGCTATTCTCTCAAATCATCCCACCCTCGCCTTCTTCCACAGAGTCCAAAAGACTGTTCTATACATCTGTGTCCAATTTAATTTTCAAAACAAAAATACTGAGAAAATACTGTTGTTACCCTATTTTGCAGATGAGAAAACTGAGGCTCAGAGGAATCGAGTTACTTGCCCAAGATCACACCACTAGTAAGAGATGAGGCTGTCCACAGGCAATTAGGCTCCACAGTATATGGGACCACTATGCCATGCTGCTTTTATAAGGCAAGGAATTAGTAAGTAACATGCTGTGATTAACATGCTCAAATTTCTTAGCTTCTGAATCTTTGAAAGATTTCATGAATATATAATACAGTTCCACACTATCTAGAAAAAGTTGACGAAATTTGGCCTTTGAGGTCCATTTGTCTTTTTAATTATACATTGAAACTGAAGGGTTCTTTAAAGGATTAAATCGTTATTACACAAAAATAAAACAAGAGAGTAGAGAATTGGAAAGATATATTTTTCTGTTATTCCACAATAATTTTCACACTGAGATCAGATTAGAAAATGATCAGGATAAATGGCCACAAATAAAATTCCCCCAAATGTGCAGACACATTCTACCAGAACAGTCTGTGACAGCATTTTTAAAGAAGTGTTTCCTGCCACAGAAGTGCTAATGTTAACAGCTCCAAAAAAGCTGTAGCCTCAAAGAATAATGTCTTGAAGGGTAAACTGTATTTCCCTACAAAGGCTTAACTATAAGGACGCTTATGTTCAGTCTTGACTCATATTCACGGCCTTACCAATAAGAACATCACTCTCTCACTCATTCATTTATCAAACCTTTACAGAGCTCCAGTGGAGGTAATTCCAGAACAAGTGAGAGACAGTCATCCACTCTTCAGGAAATCCATTTAGAGATTATGAATTGGAATAAATAATTACAAGGCCACAAGTTCCTGTTAACAGAGATTCCAAAACCACAAGAAACAGTATCTTTTAAACAATGTGTAATGTGCTTCTGGGTCAATATGGTGGAATGATGACATGCATTGTTTTCTCTGACTAAAACACCACTAAAATGAGAGTAAATGCCAAATTCCTACTTCTGGCCAATACCGAGTAACAGGGACTTGACTTGCCCTCCCATCTAAAACAACCAAAAAAAAAAAAAAAAGCGGGGGGGTGGGGAGCAAAATATATGAAATAACAGGATGGAAGACACTGGACATCAGCCAACAAAAACAATGGTCTTTGAGAAAAAGGACACCAATGAGATGAGCCCTAAGCCAAACAATATACAAAGGAGGTTCCAGGCCACAGCAGGAAGAGGGCAACTCAGGTGAGGCCTGGTGGCTGAAGCTAAGTGCTGAAGATGTAGGCAGCTAGAGTTAACAGAGGACAGTCCTAGAGAAGCGTGTGCTGCATAGTGAGAGAGATCCAGAGACCAGAAGATGGTCCTCTATAAGCATTCAGCTGAGGACTGAAAAGTATGCTCAGAGGAAACTACCCAAGGTCAGGTTAAAAAAAAAAATTAAAGAATTAAAACAGTGTTGACTGCTTGCACAGACGTGGGAACAGTCCTTAATCCAAAACACTCAGATCAGAAACCTCAAGATTTAATGGGCTGTGTGTACATCCACAGAACAGTTTGCTTCAACTGTGGGAAATAATTACCCCCAAACCAAACATTTTTTTGGTTTAAAGCAAACTACAATATCTAAGATAAGAACTATACTGGATAGGATTCATGGTAGCTTAGACCTTGTAGAGGGCTTCCTTGGTGGCTCAATAGAAAAGAATTCGCCTGCCAATGCAGGAACCCCAGGTTCAATCCCTGGGTTGGGAAGATCCCCTAGAGAAGGAAATGACAACCCACTCCAGTATTCCTGCCTGGGAAATCCCATGAAGAGAGGAGCCTGGTGGGCTGCAGTCCATGGGGTCAAAATTAGCTGGACATGACTTAGTGACTAAACAACAAAAAACAACAAGACCTTGTAGAAGAAAAGCTTATTGAACTTGAAGACACAGCAATAGAGAGCATTTAGAAAGAAAGACCAGGAGAAAGGGAATTTTATAAAATGAGCAGATGATCAGTCAGCTGTGGGCTAACTTCAAGAGGCTAAATACATAGGAAAGTGGAGTCCCTGAAATGTGGGGCAGAGAGGGCAGGACAGAAAAAAAAAAAAAAAAAAAACTGAAGAAATAATGGCTAAAAATTTCCAAATTTGATAAAGACAATATGACCACAGATCCACGCAGCTCAATAAGCTTCAAGCCAAGAAACACAAAGAAAATGACAGCCAAGTACATCATAATTAACTTGCTCAAAGCCAGTGATGAGAAGAAAACCTTAAAAGCAGCTTCAGACAGACATATCACATAGAGAGGATCAAAGTAAGATAAAGGTAGCTCTCTAGACAGAAATAATGCATGTAAGAAGAGTGGAGTCACGTTTTTTAACTCCTGAAAGAAAAGAACAGTCAACTTAGAATTCTATATTTAGTAAAAAGTATCTTTGAAAAATGAAGACAGAGAGCAGAGAAGCTGAACGGGCTGGACTGGTGCAGTTGAGTGGCCTGGATCCAAGCATGCAGGTGTGGTCTCTCGGGGCAGAGAATGGAGAGTGGGGCCCAGCCATGTGCCTCATCCACTGTGGAGATCTCTCCAGCACCCGTGCTGTGAACCCAAATGGCTGACTGGCACAGGGAGACACAACCAGCTCCTGCAAGATATTCAGTAGCTTGGTGCCTGCCCAGAGCAAGAATCTGGTGTCAGGCCTCTGGCTGTTAACAATCAGGCAGTACCAAAGCCAGGGACTTATGCAAAGTGGCAATGACATCAGACTGGCATACTTTGTATCCTTGCACATGAAAATTCTCACATTTAATTCCCCACTCCTCACCATGTAGAGTGCATACATGGAATGGTTTCCAAAATATGTCCATCTCCTCTTCTTCAAGTGAGTATTCACGAACAAATAATCACTTCCCAGGTGGCACTACTATTAAAACGAATAATCATTTTCCCAGTGGTAAAGAACCCACCTGTCAATGGAGACATAAGAGATGCAGGTTTGATTCCTGGGTTGGGGAAATCCCCTAGAAGAGGGCAGGGCAACCCACTCCAGTATTCCAGCCTAGAGGATCCTGTAGACAGAGGAGCCCGGTGGGCTACAGTCCATGTGGTCACAAAGAGTTGGACACGACCGAAGCAGCTTAGCACGCACTGTCTGGTTAGTACATACCAGGCTCTATTTAAAGCCTTCACATGCCATTTCATCTTCATAAGAACTCTATGAAGTGGATTTTATTATTGTCTCCATTTTCTATATGGAGAAACAGAGACGCAGATTAAGTTACTTGCCCAAAAGTTACCAAGTTTTTAAGTGGCAAGGTCAAGATTTGAAGACAGATTTATATAACAGTTATACTATAAAACTACTACATATATTGCCTCATTCAGCTTTAGAAAAAGTTAATGGACTTTTAAAATTAGTTTTGTGTTTACAGAAAAACTGAGTACAGAATTCCCATATACTCTGTCACTCCTCACCCCAGTTTACCCCGTGCATTATCCCGTGCATTAGTGTGATGTATTTGTTACAACTGATGAAGCACTACATTCAGTTCAGTTCAGTTCAGTCGCTCAGTCATGTCCAACTCTTTTCGACCCCATGAATCGCAGCATACCAGGCCTCCCTGTCCATCACCAACTCCCAGAGTTTACCCAAACTCATGTCTATCGAGTCGGTGATGCCATCCAGCCATCTCATCCTCTGTCATCCCCTTCTCCTCCTACCCCTAATCCCTCCCAGCATCAGGGTCTTT
>NW_011494764.1:787886-790274 GCF_000754665.1 Bison bison bison
TCCTTGCAGTCCAAGGGACTCTCAAGAGTCTTCTCTAACACCACAGTTCAAAAGCACCAATTCTTTGGCACTCAGTTTTCTTCACAGTCCAACTCTCACATCCATACATGACCACTGGAAAAACCAGAGCCTTGACTAGATGGACCTTTGTTGGCAAAGTAACGTCTCTGCTTTTGAATATGCTGTCTAGGTTGGTCATAACTTTCCTTCCAAGGAGTAAGCGTCTTTTAATTTCATTGCTGCAATCACCATCTGCAGTGATTATGGAGCCCCCCAAAATAAAGTCAGCCACTGTTTCCACTGTTTCCCTATCTATTTCCCATGAAGTGACTGATACATTACTATTACCTAAAGTCTACAGTTTGCATAAGAGTTCACTGTCTGTGTTGTACATTCTGTGGGTTTTGATGAATGTATAATGGCATGTGTCCACTGTTACAGTACCACACAGAATAGTTTCACTGCCCTAAAAATACTCTTGTGTTCCGACTATTCATTCTTTCCTCCCTGCTAACCCTTGGCAACCACCGATCTTTTTATTGTCTCCATAGCTTTACCTTTTCCAGAATGTCATATAGTTGGAATCACACAATATGTAACCTTTTCAGTTTGGGTTCTTTCATTTAGTAGTATGCATTTATGTTTCCTCCATGTCTCTTTGTGATTTGATAGCTCATTTCTTTTTATTTCTGAATAATATTCCATTGTATGAATGCACCACAGTTCATTTATTCACAGCTGAAAGATATATTGGTTGCTCCCGTGTTTTAGCAATTATGAGTAAAGCTGCTAAAACATTCACGTCCAGGGTTTTGTGTGGACACGAGTTTTCATTTGGACACTTCATTCAGTTTTACAGCAATGAAATCTGTCATAATTTTTTTCAAAAAAGATAAATACTTTTTCAGGCAAACAAAAGCTAAAATAATTCATTACCAGCAGACTGCACTGTAAGAAATGTTAAAGAAAATCCTTCAAGCAGAAGGAAATGATATGAAATGGAATGTACACAAAGGAATGAAGAACACTGAATGGGTACATAAATAAAATTTGCGCCTAATTGAAAACAATTATTTTTTAAAACATATTTTTTACCAAAAGTAATAAATAATGTGAGGTTAATAATATATATAGAGGTTAAATGTATGGCAATAACAGCACAAAAAGGTTAGAGGGGGAGAAACAGAAATATACTATTGCAAGATCGTTACACTCCATGTGAAGGAGCATAGAATCACTTGAAGTAGTCTGTGATAAACAATACACACACACATACACCTTTAAGTAAAACTAAATTAACAGTCTGGTGGGCTGAAGTCCATGGGGTCACTAAGAGTCAGACACGACTGAAGAGACTTAGCAGCAGCAGCAAATTAACAGTCATAGCTGAATGGCCAATAACTGATACAAAATGGAACTGTAAAAAAATATTCAAGTAATCCAAAATAAGGCAAGAAAAAAGAGGAACATACACAAAAATAAACTCAAAATGGATTAAGGATCTAAACATAAGACCAGAAACTATAAAACTCTTAGAGGAGAACATAGGCAAAACACATTCTGACATAAATCACAGCAGGATCCTCTATGACCCACCTCCCAGAATATTTGAAATAAAAGCAAAAATAAACAAATAGGATCTAATTAAAATTAAAAGCTTCTGCACAACAAAAGAAACTATAAGCAAGGTGAAAAGACAGCCTTCAGAATGGGAGAAAATAATAGCAAATGAAGCAACTGACAAACAACTAATCTCAAAAATACACAAGCAACTCCTGCAGGTCAATTCCAGAAAAATAAACGAGCCAATCAAAAAATGGGCCAACGAACTAAATAGACATTTCTCCAAAGAAGACATACAGATGGCTAACAAACACATGAAAAGATGCTCAACATCACTCATTATCAGAAAAATGCAAATCAAAACCACAATAAGGTACCATTTCATGACAGTCAGAATGGCTGCGATCCAAAAGTCTACAAGTAATAAATGCTGGAGAGGATGTGGAGAAAAGGGAACCCTCTCACACTGTTGGTGGGAATGCAAACTAGTACAGCCACTATGGAGAACAGTGTGGAGATTCCTTAAAAAACTGGAAATAGAACTGCCTTATGATCCAGCAATCCCACTGCTGGGCATACACACTAAGGAAACCAGAATTGAAAGAGACACGTGTACCCCAATGTTCATCGCAGCACTGTTTACAATAGCCAGGACACGGAAGCAACCTAGATGTCCACCAGCAGATGAATGGATAAGAAAGCTGTGGTACATATACACAATGGAGATTACTCAGCCATTAAAAAGAATACATTTGAATCAGTTCTAATGAGGTGGATGAAACTGGAGCCTATTATACAGAGTGAAGTAAGCCAGAAAGGAAAACA
>NW_011494764.1:790374-793510 GCF_000754665.1 Bison bison bison
TGAAGTAAGCCAGAAAGGAAAACACCAATACAGTATACTAACGCATATATATATGGAATTTAGAAAGATGGTAACGATAACCCTGTATGCGAGATAGCAAAAGAGACACAGATGTATAGAACAGTCTTTTGGACTCTGTGGGAGAGGGAGGAGGGGATGATTTGGGAGAATAGCATTGAAACACGTATAATATCATATAAGAAATGAATCGCCAGTCCAGGTTCGATGCAGGATACAGGAAGCTTGGGGCTGGTGCACTGGGATGACCCAGAGGGATGGTATGGGGAGGGAGGTGGGAGGCGGGTTCAGGATTGGGAACACGTGTATACCCGTGGCAGATTCATCTTGATGTATGGCAAAACCAACACAATATTGTAAAGTAATTAGCCTCTAATTAAAATAAATAAATTTAAATTTAAAAAAATAAAATAAAATAAAAATAAAATTTAGGAAAAAAAAAGAAAAAAGAGGAACAAAGAGAGACTAGGACAAATAGAAAACAAACAGCACTTAATAGAAACAAATTGTGTCACATTAAATACACATGGTCTAAATGCCACAATCAAAAGGCAGAGATTGAATTTTAAAAAGACCCAACTATATGTTGCCTATAAATAATACATCCCAAATAAAATGTCACAAATAGGTTAAAAGCTTGCGGGATGAAAAGAAATAAAATGCTAACAACCAATCAAAAGAGAGATAAGGTATTTTTTAAAAACTTATTTATTTTTTAATTGAAGGATAATTGCTTTACAGAATTTTGTGGTTTTCTGTCAAACCTCAACATGAATCAGCCATAAAAAAAATGGGCAGAAAAAAAAAAAGAGAGAGAGAGAGCTATGTTAACATCAGACAAAGGATATTTCAGAGCAGAATATTACCTAGGATGAGGAATGTGCTTTCATAATGATAAGGGGGTCACTTCATCAAAAGAACATAACAATTACAAGTCATAA
The DNA here is from genome assembly GCF_000754665.1 of Bison bison bison. Classification (NCBI taxonomy): domain Eukaryota; kingdom Metazoa; phylum Chordata; class Mammalia; order Artiodactyla; family Bovidae; genus Bison; species Bison bison. The sequence goes on from NW_011494764.1 coordinate 791,334, forward strand.
CTGTTTATGCACCTAGTAACAGATCTTAAAAATACAAGAAACAAAAACTGGAATAATTACAAGAAGATACAGACTCATTCACAAATATAGGAAGGTACTTTGATACTCCTGTATCAAAGGTACTTTGGTCAATGATATATAGACCAAATAGACAAAAAAATCAACAAGGAAATAGAATATCTAATCAACACTTTCAAAAAACTTATTTAATTCACACTACAGAACATTTGACCCAACAACAGCAGAATAAACATCCTTTTCATTTCACATGGACACTTACAAGGACAGACCATATTTTGGGCCATAAAACAAGCTCAGTACATTAAAAAGGATTCCAGGTACACAAAAGTATATTCTCTATGATAAGGGAATTAAGTTAAAAAATCAACAACAGAAAGATCTCTAGAAAATATTCATACTTTGGAAAGGAAATAACATACTTATAATAACTCATGGGCCAAGGATGAATTCAAAAGGGAATTTAAAAAATATTTTTAACTGAATATAAATTAAAATAACAACATATCAGAATTTAGAGATGCCATTAAAACAGTACCTAGGGGTAAATTTATAGTACCAGCTGCCTGTGTTAGAAAGGAAGAAAACTCTCAGTTTCTTCCTTAAAAAAACTTAAAAAGAAAGAGAAAGTTAAAATTTAAGTATATAGAAGGAAGGAAATAATAAAGATAGGAACACAAAACCATAATAATACAGGAAAAAAGAAAAACAATAGAAAAAAAACCCAATGAGACTCAAAGCTGGTTCTTTGCAAAGGTCAATAAAATTGATTAACCTGTAGACAGTCTTTTCAGGAAAAAAAAAATGAGAAGACAGACCTGCCAATAACAGGACTAAGAGAACTGACATCACTATATACTCTACAGATGCTAAAAAGATAATCAGGGGGATATTGTCAAGAACTTTAGGCCAACAAATCTGACAATTCAGATGAAATGGATGGATTCCTTTAAAGACAAAAAATTATTAAAACCCACTCAAGAAGAAATGGATAAACTAATAGCCCTGTATCTATTAAAGACATTTTTAATAATAATTAAAAAAATCTTCCTATGAAGAGAAGTCCAGGCCATGTGGCTTCTTTACTAGCTAATTACATAAATCACTAAGAAAGAAATAATATCAACTCTACACAACTCTTTCAGGAAATTGGAAAGGAGGTAATATTTTCCAATTTTTTCTATGCGGTCAGCATTGCCCCAACACCAAAACTAGACAAAGACATTACAACCACAGAAAACAGAACAATATCCTTCACAAACGTAGAAAAATTCTAAACAAAATTATAGTAAATCAAAGGCAATAATACATAAAAAGTATAATATACATGATAAAGTAGAGTTTATCCTAGGAAAGCAAAGTTGTTTACTATTAAAAAATCAACCACTAGAATCCACTGTTAACAAGCTGTAATGAAAAAACATATGGTTATCTTAAAAGTGGTGGCTCAGATGGTAAAGCATCTGCCTGCAAAGCGGGAGACCCGGCTACAATCCCTGGGTTGGGAAGATTCCCTGGAGAAGGAAATGGCGACCCACTCTTGCCTGGAAAATCCCATGGGTGGAGAAGCCTGGTAGGCTACATTCCATGGGGTTGCAAAGAGTGGGACACAGCTGGGCAACTTCACTTTCACTTTCATCTTAATAGATAAAGAAAAGGCTTTGATAAAATCTAACATAGATTCTGATAAGAGCTCTCAATAAAGGAATTAAGAAATAAAGGGAACTTCCCCAATATGATAAATGAAAAAACATAGACTAACATTGAAAAAAAAAAGAACTTCATGATCCAGATAATCATGATGGTGTGATCATTCACCTAGAGCCAGACATCCTGGAATGTGAAGTCAAGTGGGCCTTAGAAAGCATCACTATGAACAAAGCTAGTGGAGGTGATGGAATTCCAGTTGAGCTATTTCAAATCCTAAAAGATGATGCTGTGAAAGTGCTGCACTCAATATGCCAGCAAATTTGGAAAACTCAGCAGTGACCACAGGACTGGAAAAGGTCAGTTTTCCTTCCAATCCCAAAGAAAGGCAATGCCAAAGAATGCTCAAACTACCGCACAATTGCACTCATCTCACACGCTAGTAAAGTAATGCTCAAAATTCTCCAAGCCAGGCTTCAGCAATATGTGAACCGTGAACTTCCAGATGTTCA
>NW_011494764.1:793610-794431 GCF_000754665.1 Bison bison bison
AATGCTCAAACTACCGCACAATTGCACTCATCTCACACGCTAGTAAAGTAATGCTCAAAATTCTCCAAGCCAGGCTTCAGCAATATGTGAACCGTGAACTTCCAGATGTTCAAGCTGGTTTTAGAAAAGGCAGAGGAACCAGATATCAAATTGCCAACATCCACTGGATCATCAAAAAAGCAAGAGAGTTCCATAAAAATATCTATTTCTGCTTTATTGACTATGCCAAAGCCTTTGACTCTGTGGATCACAATAAACTGTGGAAAATTCTGAAAGAGATGGGAATACCAGACCACCTGACCTTCCTCTTGCAAAACTTATATGCAGGTCAGGAAGCAACAGTTAGAACTGGACATGAAACAACAGACTAGTTCCAAATAGGAAAAGGAGTATGTAAAGGCTATATATTGTTACCCTGCTTACTTAACTTATATGTAGAGTATATCATGAGAAACGCTGGACTGGAGGAAGCACAAGCTGGAATCAAGATTGCCAGGAGAAATATCAATAACCTCAGATATGCAGATGACACCACCCTTATAGCATAGAGTGAAGAGGAACTAAAAAGCCTCTTGATGAAAGTGAAAGAGGAGAGTAAAAAAGTTGGCTTAAAGCTCAACATTCAGAAAACTAAGATAAAGGCATCTGGTCCCATCATTTCATGGGAAATAGATGGGGAAACAGTGGAAACAGTGTCAGACTTTATTTTTCTGGGCTCCAAAATCACTGCAGATGGTGATTGCAGCCATGAAATTAAAAGACGCTTACTCCTTGGAAGGAAAGTTATGACCAACCTAGACAGCATATTCAAAAGCAGAGAC
>NW_011494764.1:794661-815308 GCF_000754665.1 Bison bison bison
AGAGCAGAGACACTACTTTGCCAACAAAGGTCCGTCTAATCAAGGCTATGGTTTTTCCAGTGGTCATGTATGGATGTGAGAGTTGGACTGTAAAGAAAGCTGAGTGCCGAAGAAGTGATGCTTTTGAACTGTGGTGTTGGAGAAGACTCTTGAGATTCCCTTGGATTGCAAGGAGGTTCAAGCAGTCCATCCTAAAGGAGATCAGTCCTGGGTGTTCATTGGAAGGACTGATGCTGAAGCTGAAACTCAATACTTTGGCCACCTCATGAGAAGAGTTGACTCATTGGAAAAAACCCTGATGCTGGGAGGAATTGGGGGCAGAAGGAGAAGGGGACGACAGAGGATGAGATGGCTGGATGGCATCACTGACTCGATGGACATGAGTTTGGGTAAACTCTGGGAGTTCATGATGGACAGGGAGGCCTGGCGTGCTGCGATTCATGGGGTCGCAAAGAGTCAGACACGACTGAGCGACTGAACTGAACATCATACTTAACAGTAACAGAGTGAATGTTTTCCTCTAAGATCAGAAATGAGACAAAGACATCCACTCTCACTACTGTTCAATAGTTCATGGGGGCTCCTGGCCAAAAGAATAAGGTAAGGAAAAGAAATAAAAAGCTGGATTGGAAAGAAAAAGTAAAACTGTCTTTATTTATAGATAACATGATTGTCAATGTAGAAAATCCAATATGATGTACAAAAAAATGCTTGTATTGGGCTTCTCAGGTGGCACTAGTGGTAAAGAAGTCACCTGCCAATGCAGGAGACAAAAGAGACATGGGTTTGATCCCCAGGTTGGGAAGATCCCCAGGAGGCGGGCATGGCAACCCACTCCAATATTCTTCCCTGGAGGATCCCATGGACAGAGGAGCCTGCAGTGCTATAGTGCATAGGGTCACAAAGTGAGACATGCCTGAAGTGACTTTTACAAAAGAAAGAAAAGGCTAGATTGGAAAGACGAAGTAAAATTGTCTTTATTTACAGATAACATGATTGTCAGTGTAGAAAATCCAGCATAGTGTACAAAATGTTTCTATAACCAACAAGTGAGTTTAACAATGTTGCAAGATACGAGATCACTATGCAAACACCAATTTTATTTGTATAAGCCAACAATGAATCATCAGAAATTGAAATTTCAAAACACCATGAAAAGATAGAAAGTATTAAGAAATTACCGAAGATTGCTGAATTGACATCTTTAAGAAAATCTGAAACACTTATTCATTAAAATCTGTACATCACAGTGAAATTTCAGAACCGTAAAGGTAAAGAGAGAATCCTGAAAGCTTCTACAGGGAATAAATAGATCACCCATACAGGACTTAAAATCAGATTGGCATTAGAATTCTCAACAGCCAAAATATAATGAAGCAAGAGCAAAAGGGAAGTTGTGATGGCACTAATTAAATGCTCATCTAACACAGCAAGAAGCTGACAGATGTTGTTTAAAGGTGGTAAATCACTAAATAAAAGTATGAGCATAATATACAGAAAACTCAGCAGAGGCCACAGGACTGGAAAAGGTCAGTTTTCACTCTAATTCCAAAGAAAGGCAATGCCAAAGAATGTTCAAACTACCACACAATTGCACTCATCTCACATGCTAGTAAAGCAATGCTGAAAATGCTCCAAGCCAGGCTTCAACAGTACGTGAACTGTGAACTTCCACATGTTCAAGCTGGATTTAGAAAAGGCAGAGGAACCAGAGATCAAATTGCCAACATCCGCTGGATAATGGAAAAAGCAACAGAGTTCCAGAAAAACATCTATTTCTGCTTTATTGACTATGCCAAAGCCTTTGACTGTGTGGATCACAGTAAACTGGAAAATTCTGAAAGAGATGGGAATACTAGACCACCTGACCTGCCTCCTGAGAAATCTGTATGCAGGTCAGGAAGCAACAGTTAGAACTGGACATGGAACAACAGACTGGTTCCAAATAGGAAAAGGAGTATGTCAAGGCTGTATATTGTCACCCTGCTTATTTAACTTATATGCAGAGGATAGCATGTGAAATGCAGGGCTGGAAGAAGCACAAGCTGGAATCAAGATTGCCGGGAGAAATATCAATAACCTCAGGTATGCAGATGACATCCTTACGGCAGAAAGCAAAAAAACAACTAAAGAACCTCTTGATGAGAGTGAAAGAGGAGAGTGAAAAAGTTGGCTTGAAACTCAACATTCAAAAAACTAAGATCATGGCATCCGGTCCCATCACTTCATGGCAAATAGATGGGGAAACAATGGAAACAGTGAGAGACTTTATTTTGGGGGGCTCCAAAATTATTGCACATGGTGACTGCAGCCATGAAATGAAAAGATGCTTGCTCCTTGGAAGAAAAGCTATGACAAACCTAGACAGCATACTAAAAAGCAGAGACATTAGTCTGCCAAGAAAGATCTGTCTAGTCAAAACTATGGTTTTTCCAGTAGTCACGTATGGATGTGAGAGTTGAACTATAAAGAAAGCTGATTGCCAAAGAACTGATGCTTTTAAACTGTGGTATTGGAGAAGACTCTTGAGGGTCCCTTAGACTGCAAGGAGATCAAACTAATTAATCCTAAAGGAAATCAGTCCTGAATATTCATTGGAAGGACTGATGCTGAAGCTGAAGCTCCGATACTTTGGCCACCTGATGTGAAGAACCGACTCGTTGGAAAAGACCCTGATGCTGGGAAAGATTGAAGGCAGGAGGAGAAGGGGATGACAGAGGATGAGATTGTTGGATGGCATCACTGACTATGGACATGAGTTTAAGCCAACTTTGGAAGTTGGTAATGGACCAGGAAGCCTGGCGTTCCATGGGGTTGCAAAGAGTTGGACATGACTGACTGACTGAGCTGAACTGATTATACAGAAATATGGAACTTATCACCAGAAGGCCTGTAAATAGGACGGGTTAAAACTGGCTGCCTTCGGGAGTATGATTGGAGGAAGAGGATGATGGGGTAGAAAACAAATACAATCATTTAAAAGTCTTATTTGTATCACTTAATTTTTAAAACCATATGCATGATTTCAAAATATGAGCTTAAAAATACACTGGATACATGCTGACCTCAGAGCCCAAAGCAAGGTAAGTGAATTCTAGACTAACATTGCTGCACTTTTCAAAATATGGCCATTATAGCCTATGTTACTGCCAGTAAGCAGTTGTTTTCTTCATAAAATATGCATGGACTCCACAGAATGTATTTCTTCTCTCCCTCTCTGTCTGTCTGTCTCTCTCCCCTCAGCCCCTCTCACGGTCCCTTGATAAACAGACTTGCTGGGGTACGACTCTGATGGAACAGTGCTTATATATGAGGCTGACTGGTCTATGACCGAGCTAAACCATCTAGAGTGTACGATCTGGATACAGAGCAGTGACCTCACACCCAAGCTCTGTGCATCAATCAGCTCATCCTGAGATGATGTGCTCAGTCAAATGCACGCCAAGGGGAGATGGGACAAAGGAAGTATTTTGGAGAAAGAGACAACTTGACTTCAGAATTACTAGCAAAGTGGGTGGTAAAGAATGTCATATGCTCTCTCCCAAACTAAAGAAATGTATTCCATTTTCAATTTTCTCTTTATTCTGTTGACAACAAGGAGAAAATCTTAGTACCATTATGTATTTAACACCTTTCTGTAATAGTTACTAAATCTCCCTTTTAGACGACAGATAGCAGACCTCAGACACAGAGCTTTCCATCACTACAAAATTACCATGCTTGGGACTTCTCTGGTGGTTCTGTGGCAAAGATTTCACCTTTTAATTCAGGGGGTGTCGATCCCTGGTCAGAGAGCTAATGCCTCACATGCCTCAAGGCCAAAAGCCAAAACGTTAAAAAAAAATAAGCAATATTGTAACAACTTCAATAAAGACTTTAAAAATGGTCTACGTCAAAACAAAAAAATCTAAAAAAAATTACTGCACTTTATTTTCATAGCTACTGTCTTTTACATGTGACAAATGAAACATTTGTGGTAGAGACAAAGGTAAAATTTATCCTTTTAAATAAAGTTATTTACAATTAAAAAGAAGGTGATTTAAGAAGAATGTTGAGTAAATAACAGCATAGGATGAAATCATGGCAGTATCTGTAAACGCGTTTTCCAAATCACCGAGGTTTGGGGAACTCCAGGCTAGGAAGCTCTGCCCCAGTTTACCTTCTTCATGTGGTTCCTTGCAGGGCAGAGAAACAAGGGAAGAATGGCCTCATTTAGGCCGAACATGAACAGCATTTTCTGGGTGAAAAACCCTGAATCTGCTCATGCTTTTTAATAATCTCCCAATTAAATACAGCTGTTGTGAGATAAACCCCAATTTGAAGTGTACAATAAAACCCAGAATACAGCCTTGGGAATTGTGGGTTTCTGAAAAGTAGATGGCAGGTAAACTGCTGAGCTGTTGTTTTCCCTTTCCAATTACACTTAAAGAAAAACTCCCACAGAAGATTGCACTAACTCCACATATATGTTGCCTCAAACTTTAAGCCCTCAACCGAGATAAACATGTAGAAGAGAAGTTTCACATCAAAGCTAGGCAGCTGCAAAGAGATTCTAGTCCCAGTCACTATTCTTTCCCACGTGAGCCTTTCATACAGCTGTGGATGGTGGATGGCAACAAGGTCACCGTGGAAGTTTCAGCTCTAAACCTCACTTGAATATGATTATTAGTAAATGTAACCAGCATTGGAGGAGGAAATGGCAACCCCATTCCAGTATTCTTGCCTGGAGAATATCCACGAACAGAGGAACCGGGCAGGCTATACTCCATGGGGTCACAGAGAGTCAGACACGACTGAGGCAACTAACACACACACGACCAGCATACAGTAAGCTCAGGATGATGATCATTGATGTTTACAAGGAAGTCTGAAGAAAAGAAAAACAACATTAAGAAAAATAAGTCACACACAAAAAAATGGTGACAAGAAGATATCACAAAGGAATTGAAAACACAGGCCATGTTCTGGAAAATCGTAACATATTTAACAGATACAAGATTACAATACAGTATATTGTGTATATTTATGTTATACACACACACACACAATCTTTTACAAATCAGTAAGACAAATGACCCAATTGGGTCGAAGTGTTGGAATAAGAAAATTATAATGCTGTTGCTAAGTTGCTAAGTTGCTTCAGTTGTGTCCGACTCTGTGCGACCCCATAGATGGCAGCCCACCAGGCTCCCCTGTCCCTGGGATTCTCCAGGCAAGAACACTGGAGTGGGTTGCCATTTCCTTCTCCAATGCATGAAAGTGAAAAGTGAAAGTGAAGTCGCTCTGTCATGTCTGACTCTTTGCGACCCCATGGTCTGTAGCCCACCAGGCTCCTCTGTCCGTGGGATGTTCCAGTTATAATGAGGAGATGCCAATAACCAACAAACATATAACAAATGGTTAAATCTCATTAGAAAAAAGAGAAATGTACATTTAAATAATTAGACACTATTTTGCACCCATTAAAGTAGCACACATTTTAATGTCTGATAATGCTAAGAGTTAGTGAAGATGCAGGAAAACACCAACCCTCATCCCTTGTTGGCTAGAATGTAAATTGGTACCTCCAGTTTGGAGAACAAGTTGGCCCTAACTGTAGAATGTGCATATGCTCTGGCCCAGCAAGAATAAACCTAGAGAAGTGCTTCTGTGCCCAATAAGTCATATACTACCGCAGCATTTTTAATAGTGGAAAACTGGAAAAACAATCAAATGCCCCTGTATGCCAGAAAAGCTAAACAGCTATAGCACAGGCACGCACCACAAGATGCTAGGTCTATATTAACGAGAAGTCGATCTATATTAATCAACATGGAAAGATCTCCAAGGAATATTAATGAGTAAAAAATCTAGTTACAGAAAGATACATACAGTATTATACTGACGTGGGGGAAAAATCTTTTAAAAACAATGCTGTCTAGTTGGTTTAATGCTACTGAATCACAGGTACTTCACTTGAAAGTATGAAAACCATTTCAGAGGATACAGACTAAACTGACTGTGCTTCCTACAAGAGTGGGAGGAACCTGTATTGGTGGTAGGGGTCCAAGGTGACTTCAACTTATCTGTAATGTTTTAAGGAGTTGATATTTATGTATTACTTGAATAACTCTTGAGAGTCCCTTGGACTGCAAGGAGATCCAACCAGTCCATTCTGAAGGAGATCAGCCCTGGGATTTCTTTGGAAGGAATGATGCTAAAGCTGAAACTCCAGTACTTTGGCCACCTGATGTGAAGAGTTAACTCATTGGAAAAGACTCTGATGCTGGGAGGGATTGGGGGCAGGAGGAGGAGGGGACGACAGAGGGTGAGATGGCTGGATGGCATCACTGACTCGATGGACGTGAGTCTCAGTGAACTCCGGGAGTTGGTGATGGACAGGGAGGCCTGGCGTGCTGCGATTCATGGGGTCGCAAAGAGTCGGACACGACTGAGTGACTGATCTGTTCTGATCTGATCTGAATAACCTAGATAATACCAAAAAAAAAAAAAAAATGTTGAAAAGGATCACTTCTTAGCAATCCCCTACGAAGGACAGAGAGAAAGGCCAGGAAGGGAGGGCAGCAGAGCAGGGAGTGTCGATGCTTTTATTGAAATTTATGAGAAAATCATCTTAATTCATGATGAGGAAGGAGTCCATGTGGGGGTCCCTTCCTTTAGGAAAGGATTCTCTCTGTAACCTTGCAGGGCCCCCAGTTCCTGGGGCCCATGTCTTCTTCACTCAACATGACAAAAGGCTGAGACCTCACTGCTGCAGGTGCTCAGTCGCTCAGTCATGTCTGACCCTTTGCGACCCCATGGACTGTAGCCCACCAGGCTTCTCTGCCCATGGAGTTTTTCAGGCAAGAACACGGGAGTGGGTTTCCATATCTTCCTCCAGGGGATCTTCCTGACCCAGGGATTGAACCCACGTCTCCTGCATTGCAGGTGGATTCTTTGCCTGCTGAGCCATCCGGGAAGCCCACCTCACTAACAAGACCCAAAGCTGCAGTCCAAGAACCCTTGATGGGTGAAAGTTCAAAAAGAAAATACACATGCAGTGTAAAGGAATCCCTCTACTTCTGTGTTAAATTGTTATATCCACACCCAGCACTTCAGCAGGCAAGACAAAGCTCCCTAATGTGGTCTCCCGGTAATAATATTGTAAAACAATACAAAATGGCAGCAATTCTACAAGGTGGAGGTCTGAAATCTGCAGCGTTTTTCCTTGGTAAAATGCAGAGCTATTAGAAAGCAGATCCTCTTCCTAAATGTCTTGAAATTCATGTCCTTTTTAATTGCCCAGAATTCATGTCACTTGTGTGAAGAAGCTATAAACATACACAATCATAAAAATGCATTTAGACACCCTGAACAAAATCAATGCCATATTATTTTAGTTTATTATTCCTTGTAGAGTTCACATGGGCCTTCCTACTTTGATATTTATTTATAGCAAAGAAGAAAAAGAACATAAATGCCACACTTGGGATAACTCTAATGCTAGAATTGAGTAGAATACATAGAGCTTCTGCCTTAATTTAAAAAACTAAAGCCGTCTTTACGAATCAACCTCACATAACATAGGACAAAGCTGAAGGTCACTGTATTATTCATTTAAAAAGGCATTGATAAGGATTAAAATTAAGGTTCATGAGATTTGAAGAACTGTTAGCTTGCATAAATGGCTTCTTTCTTCTTAACAGGGCAGATGGGGTGGGAGGAGGATGATAAATAGTATTAGAAAAAATATACTTTTCCTTTTTCCCCTGGGCTTTGTTATTTGTCTCTCTTTGGAACCTCTAAGCTCTTTATTCAAGAGGTCCTCCGCTATTCACAACTTTGCTGCTCTTATGAAAAATTAATGATTGCTTTCTCTTCAACAGAAGACTGCCTTATTTTGCAAAAGATTAACAAAGGGGACTCAGTGCAGAAGTGAGTCCCTCAGCAGGAGAAGCTCCGCTCGCACCAACCCATTCATGGCTGGGGGAAAATACCCCTTAGTTCAAGGATGGAAAGTAAACAGATGATGTGCAGCCTGTACAGACTGTAGAACAAGGACTACACCCTTCACAAAAGGAACGTGCCAACAGAAACAGGCTGCCCCCAACAGAAGGCTGACCCCATGCCCTGCCCACTGACTCCTTTATGCCTCACGCACCAAGTGCCGAGCTGTGTTTGCAAGCTATTGTTTGGCAGGTGGATTTTCTGCTAGGGGGTTAACAGGTGAGACAGATATTCCATATGCGGTAGCAAGAACAAAATAGAGAGGATGCTTTCAGTTCAGCTGCCAGTGCTCAGAAAACACTTCTGAAAACATCACAGCTCAGCATTGCCATCATTCTTGAATGAGGAGCTGGGGAGGGTGGGGAGAGGGGGGCTTGTTTCCAAATGATTTACCAAGGCAAGGAGAGAGTGTAAATTGCAAAAATAAAATACTTCAAGTTCATATTTTGTCATATGTATACACCAGTCTTCATTTTAATATCCAGTGCAGTCCTCAAAGGAATTTCTGATGAAATTCCACTTTCACCATTTAAAAGCCTTATATTTTTATCTCACATATCTATAGTTGAAAAAACTGAAGTGTTCGGAGGTTATGTCAATTACTGGTCAATCTGTGGGGGGCCAGGTCTCAAACTTGGCTCCTTCACTCAACCCAGCATTCTGGGAAGCTTGTGGAAGGGCATCTGGCCAGGGACAGTGGGCAGAACAAATTACACAGCATTTGATAAGAACAAAGAATCCACCCAAACTGACTCAATACGTATTAATAAGTGAATTCAACCAATATATATTTGGTATCTACACTGCCTTGGACTTCATGGAGCTTACAGACTAGTGGGGGAGGAAGTGAACACATTTTTACACAGATAACCATATAGTTACACTTGTAAAGAACCAGAGTTTGAGAGATGTGATTCAAGGTTATATCTTTTGTGTTTTTTTTTTTGGTTTTTAAATTGTTATTACGTGTCTGGAGAAGGCAAACTCTGAGCTTGGGTGGTTAAAGGTGTGCCATGGAGAATCTATAAACGATAGTTCTGCATTGATCAGTTGCTCTCAGCAGTGTTTGTCTGTTTTTGTGTATCGCTATCGGCATATAATATAACAATGAGAGAAATGAGCTGCTCCTTAACTTCAGTATACTTTCCAGAGAGCATTAAATGTACAGTGCTTTTCCTCATTATAAGAATCTTAACAGGGGAAGGCAGACAGTGGGATGAATTGAGAGAGAGCAGCACTGCCATATATACACCACCATGTGTAAAACAGATAGCTAGTGGGGAACTGCTGTACAGCACAGGGAGCTCAGCTCTGTGATGACCGAGAGGGCTGGGATGGAGGGGTGGAAGGGAGGTTCAAGAGGGAGGGCATCTATGTATACTTAGAGCTAATTCGTGTTGTAAAGCAGAAATGAACATAACACTGTAAAGCAATTACACTTCAATTTTAAATAAATTTTAAAAATATTTAAAAAACAGAATATAGTAAAATAAAAAGAATCTTAAAATACTTGAGGGACAATGCCTGTCCTTATCTGTAGCATACGCTCTCTGTGCCAACCACTGCTGTAGGATGCTCTGATGGGTTATGGCTCATTTAATCTTCGAACTGGTCCCCAGAGGTTTGTGCTATATGACCTCCTTTTACAGATGAGGAGACTGAGACTCAAAGGGTAAAAGTGATTTGCCTGTTTTCTAGGTAAGAAGTGGTAGAGCTGGGATTCAAACCTGGCAGACTGGTTCCAGTCTGTATGATTTATGTATGATTTCTGTCTAAAGAGGGGCATTATTTAAAATAATTTTTAAACATCTAAAATCACTTTTGGCATAATTATAAATAGCTGAACCCAATAACTAGAAAAGAAAAAGAGGAAAAGAGCCTAGAAAAAAGCACTCTTTTAAAAGTATACAATGAAAGGCAAAATCAATTCTTGATTTAAAAAATCTATTACAAGGATTTTACCACTGTCAAGATTTTATTATTAAATATAAGAAAAATAATTACCACAACATTCACAAAGACATAAAAATGAACTTTGTCCCTTAAGGAAAATGGTAGAAATATTCAGAAGACAACATTCTTTTCCTAGAAATGGCAGCCAGCCAATAAATCACCAAGTCATACATGTCAGCTTTCCTTTCTTTTCCTAGAACTTAACACATGAAGATCTAGTAAAACTTACAAATGGTTCAATAAGAATGAGGAAAGCTTGTTAAAAGCCACTGTACTAAAACTTAAAACACCTACATGACAAAATAAATCATAAAAGGGCAAAAAAGAGTTATAAATAGGGAGTAAATATTCATAACATTTAATATTTAGTAAATGAAGTATTGTTAACCAGAAATTACAAACAACTTCTAAAAGTCAATAGGAAAAGTCAAAGTCACTCAGTTGTGTCCAACTCTTTGCGACCCCACTGACTGTATCCATGGAATTCTCCAGTCGAGAATACTGGAGTGGGTAGCTGTTCCCTTCTCCAGGAGATCTTCCCAACCCAGGGACTGGACCCAGGTCTCCTACATTGCAGGTGGATTCTTTACCAACTGAGCCACGAGGGAAACCCAAGAGTACTGGAGTGGATAGCCTAACTCTTCTCTGGTGGATCTTCCCAACACAGGAATCAAACTGGAGTCTCCTGCATTGCAGGCAGATTCTTTATCAGCTGAGCCACCAGGGAAGCCCCAAGTCAATAGGATAAACAACTCAATAGGGAAAAACCATAAATGATATATTCAAGACTGTCAAAGAAAAGGAATTTCAAGTGGATAATGAACATGGAAGGATGAGAAACCTCACTAGTAATTATGGGAACACAAATTGAAACCACAAGAAGCTACCTATCTCAGATGAACAAAATTTTTAAGTTGGTCAATATCAGATGTTGATGTAAGTGTGGGAAAACGAATGCTTTGATTGACCTGGTGGGAGTTATAAATGGCACAGTTTGGAAGTATTAAGTACCTAAGTGAAAGAGAAAATAAGCAAATTCTGTGATTTTAAAATTGTCTGTCCCAGAGAAACACTTGTGTTGATGCACTAGAGGATACGGGTAAGGACAGTGGTTGCAGCATTATTTGAAATAAACTGGATGTAACTTAAATATCCATTAGCAAGGGAATGGGTAGCTAACCTGTGGTATGTTCATTTGATTTAATAGTTAAGGACACTAATATGGATTTAAATGTAGCAAAAATGCATGAAGCTAAAAAGCAATGATAAAAATGAAAAAAGTTGTAGAACAAAATACAGTGTGATATTATTTACATAAATGTCAAAAATCCATGCAAATAATCTTATGTGTTTCCAAGTATATGCATATGTATATATATGTAAAACTATATGAAATGACTGGAAGGATACACACCAAGTTCAGAATAGTGTTTACTTCTGAAAAGTAAGGAAAGAAGACTGTAGTTGGATGGATATGCAAAGGGTGATTTAATTTAATAAGATGCTATTTGTAAAGGGAGAATTTACTCATATATAATTTGTATAGTGCAAAAATATATACATATAAAGAAGACTAGATCAAATATGCCAGTGATTAATTTCAGGTGGTGGAATTATCTCTGGTAGCCTTTCTCCCTTTTAAAAATTAGTTTTATATTTTTTCAAATTTCAAAAATAAAAGAAGTAATTCAAAAATCAATAGAAATGTGACTGTGATTTTTAGCTGAACCTGTGGTGTCATGATCTATCTTTTGTCATTAGTTTCTCTTTATTTTTATCTTACACAATTATGCTCTTAAATAAGGAAAAATTAGAGTCAGAACATTTTGATCCACCACTTTTTTACAACAAAAAAGAACATAATGCATTTGGACAACACTCTTTTTTTTGTTCTTGTCTGAGAGAGCTTTGAAATAAGAGAGGCATTCATTTCATAAGTTATGGATGGCATTGTTTGGAAGACATCAAGTTCATGGGTTGCATCATTTCATGGAATCCCACAGAGATGGATCCTTAAATAACAGTTATTAACAAAGAGTTAAAGAAATCTTTGCCACTCTGACAGTTACATCTAAGAGGCACTATTATAAGTGGTTTAGAGCTCAACTGTCCAGTACATTAACAACACGCTTTTATTTAAATTTAATTAAAAGTGAATACAAAACCCAAACTTAGCAGATAGGAAGAAATGATAAAGATCAGAGCAGGAATAAAAAAGAGACTACAAAAACAATAGAAAAGGTCAATGAAACTAAGAGCTGGTTCTTTGAAGACATAAAGAAAATTGATAAAACTTTAGCCAGATTCATCAAGAAAAACAGAGAGAAGGCCCAAATCAACAAAATCAGAAGTGAAAAAGAACATGTTGATTACAACACCACAGAAATACAAAGGACCACAAGAGAGTACTATAAACAGGAATACATCAATAAAACGGACAATCTAGAAGAAATGGACAAGTTCCTAGAAATGTACAATTTTCCAAGACTGAATAAGGAAGAAATAGAAACTATAAACAGATCAATTATCAGTAATGAAGTTGAATCAGTAATCAATAAACACCTAACAAACGAAAGTCTTGGACCAGATGCCTTCACAGGTGAACTCTACTAAATATTTAGAGAAGAATTAACACCTATTTTTCTTAAGCTATTTAAAAAAAACATTGCAGAGAATGGAGCATTTCCAAACACATTCTATGAGGCCAGCATCACCCTGAAAACAAAACCAGATAAAGACACTACAAAAAAGAAAATTACAGGCCAATATTGCCAATGAACATAGGGATTTTGCCAATGCAAAAGTCCTCAACCAAATATTACCAAACTGAATTCAACAATACCTTAAAAGGATCACACACCATGAGCCACTGGGATTTGTCCCAGGGATGCAAGGATCATTTAATATCCACAAATCAGTGCAATATACCACATTAAAAAGCTGAAGAATAAAAATATGATCATCTCAATAGATTCAGAAAAAACTTTGACAAAATGTAAAACCCATTTATAATTTAAAATCTCAACAAAGTGAATACAGAGGGAACATACCTCAACATAGTAAAGGTCATATGTGACGAGCCCAGAGCTAACATCATAGTCAACAGTAAAAAGCTGAAAGCATTTTCTCTTAGATCAGGAACAAGATAAGGATACCCACTCTTGACACTTTTATTCAAAATGGTATTGGTAGTCCTAGTCATAGCAATCAGACAAGAAAAAGAAATAAAAGGAACACAAATTGGAAAGGAAGAAGTAAAACTGTCACTGTTTGCAGATTACATCATATTACACATGGAAAATGCTAAAGATGCCACCAAAAATCAAACAGAACTCATCAATGAATGTAAACTTTACAGTTAATGTAAAGATTCAGGATATGAAATTAACATATAGAAATCTGTTGCATTTCTATACACTAACAACAGACTATCAGAAAGAGAAATTAAGAAAACAATCCCATCAAGAAGAATAAAATACCTAGCTAGGGATAAATTTGAGAAGGTAAAAGATGTGCACCTGCTTACTATAAGACAATAGTGAAAGAAACTGAAGATGAAACAAACAGATGGAAAGACAGATCATGTTCTAGGACTTGAAGAATTAATACTGTTAAAATGATGATGGTAGCAAGGCAATATACACATTCAATGCAATCTCCATCAAAATACCAATACCATTTTTCATAGAACTAGAACAAATCATTATAAAATGTGTAAAAAGACTCTGGATAGCCAAAATCATCTTGAAAAAGAACAACAAAGCTGGAGACAGCATGCACCCTGATTTCAAACTATTATGGTGGACTGTTATTCAACCATAAAAAGACAACGAAATCTCGCCATTTGCATTGACATAGATGGATCTAAAGGATACTATGCTAAGTGAAATAAGTCAGAGAAAGAAAAACATGGTATGATTTCACTTCTATAGAAACATAAAATCAAAGCAAACGAACGAACATAACAAAAAAGAAACAGAGTTATAGATACAGAGAAGAAAGAGATGGTTGCTCGAGGGGAGGAGACTGGCAGGAGGGAAAAAAAAACACAATTAAATATTCAGTTCATCAGGACCACAAGTCACATTTCAAATGTTCAATAGCCACTTGTAGCGAGAGGCTACCATACTGGACAGCTGAGATACAGAAAATTTCTTTCATCACAGAATATTCTATCACATAGCACTGGCTTAGAGCATGAATTCTAGAGAAAACCACTCTAGATCCTGGTCCCATCTTTAACACTTATGAACTACCTGGCTGTAAGCAAACTTCTTAATCTGTTTACGCCTCTGGCCTCATCTTTAAAATGAAGAAAATCATAAAACCCACCTCACTGGTTTTCTGTAAAGATTAAATGACTTAATATATGTAAAGCAATAGATATCATATAAATAGTAAGCTATTATTATGTTTGAGCTGTCTTACTGATGGTAGGAAAGTGCTACATAGGTCTCATCATTTCTCACTTCAGAGTACCAGGACATAGCAGAGGAAGAAGCAATGCTCTAGTCACTGGGAAAAGATCCCTGTTCACTTGGAGGCCTGTTGGTGAATATGTCACTGAAAGTTTATGCAACACTGAGTTATAGTTTGGTAACCTTTTCCATTGGAATTCAGAACATTCTGACTTATTCAACAAATATTTACTGCCTATTATGTGTCAGGCAATGCTCTAGGCACAGAAGAACTGTACAAAAAAGATCTTCATGGCCCAGATAATCACGATGGTGTGATCACTCACTTAGAGCCAGACATCCTGGAATGTGAAGTCAAGTGGGCCTTAGAAAGCATCACTATGAACAAAGCTAGTGGAGGTGATGGAATTCCAGTTGAGCTATTTCAAATCCTAGGCGATGATGCTGTGAAAGTGCTGCACTCAAAATGACAGCAAATTTGGAAAACTCAGCAGTGGCCACAGGACTGGAAAAGGTCAGTTTTCCTTCCAATCCCAAAGAAAGGCAATGCCAAAGAATGCTCAAACTACAGCACAGTTGCACTCATCTCACACGCTAGTAAGGAAATGGCAACGCACTCCAGTGTTCTTGCTTGGAGAATCCCAGGGACGGGGGAGCCTGGTGGGCTGCTGTCTATGGGGTCACACAGAGTTGGACACGACTGAAGTGACTTAGCAGCAGCAGCACATGCTAGTAAAGTAATGCTCAAAATTCTCCAAGCCAGGCTTCAGCAATACGTGAACCGTGAACTTCCAGATGTTCAAGCTGGTTTTAGAAAAGGCAGAGGGACCAGAGATCAAATTGCCAACATCTGCTGGATCATCAAAAAAGCAAAAGAATTCCAGAAAAACATCTACTTCTACTTTATTGACTATGCCAAAGCCTTTGACTGTGTGCATCACAATAAACTGTGGAAAATTGTGAAAGAGATGGGAATACCAGACCACCTGACCTGCCTCTTGAGAAACCTATATGCAGGTCAGGAAGCAACAGTTACAACTGGACATGGAATAATAGACTGGTTCCGAATAGGAAAAGTAGTATGTCAAGGCTATATATTGTCACCCTGCTTATTTAACTCATATGCAGAGCACATCATGAGAAACGCTGGGCTGGAAGAAACACAAGCTGGAATCAAGATTGCCGGGAGAAATATCAATAACCTCAGATATGCAGATGACACCACCCTTATGGCAGAAAGTGAAGAGGAACTAAAAAGACTCTTGATGAAAGTGAAAGAGGAGAGTGGAAAAAGTTGGCTTAAAGCTCAACATTCAGAAAACTAAGATCATGGCATCTGGTCCCATCACTTCATGGGAAATAGATGGGGAAACAGTGGAAACAGTGGCTGACTTTATTTTTGGGGGGCTCCAGAATCACTGCAGATGGTGATTTCAGCCATGAAATTAAAAGACACTTGCTCCTTGGAAGGAAAGTTATGACCAACCTAGATAGCATATTCAAAAAGCAGAGACATTACTTTGCCAACAAAGGTCTGTCTAGTCTAGGCTATGGTTTTTCCAGTGGTCATGTATGGACGTGAGATTTGGACTGTGAAGAAAGCTGAGCACCAAAGAATTGGTGCTTTTGAACTGTGGTGTTGGAGAAGACTCTTGAGAGTCCCTTGGACTGCAAGGAGGTCCAACCATTCTAAAGCTAAAGGAGTCCATTCTAAAGGAGATCAGTTCTCGGTGTTCATTGGAAGGACTGATGCTGAAGCTGAAACTCCAATACTTTGGCCACCTCATGTGAAGAGTTGACTCATTGGAAAAGACCCTGATGCTGGGCGGGATTGGGGGCAGGAGGAGAAGGGGACGACAGAGGATGAGATGACTGGATGGCATCACAGACTTGATGGACATGAGTTTGGGTAAACTCTGGGAGTTGGTGATGGACAGGGAGGCCTGGCATGCTGCGATTCATGGGGTTGCAAAGAGTCAGACACAACTCAGTGACTGAACTGAACTGAACTGAATGTTCTAGGCACTGCGAATATGTCAGTGAACAAAAAAAGATAAGGATCCCAACACTTGTGGGACTTCTGTTCTAATGGAGGATACAAGCAAGAAATATGATATACAAGTAAATTACACAGTGTGATTGTAGTAAGTCCTGTGGAAAAAGTAGAGGAGCTACAGGAAATCTGAATTTGGAGAAGAGGTCAGATTAGAATTGTAAAAGGAGGCAGAGCAGGGCTCACTGAGAAGGTGAGACTGGAGCAATTACTTAATGGAGGTGAGAGAGTGAATATTCCAGATTTCAGAAGCGCCCTGAAGGCAGAGGGAATGGCCAGTGCAAGGGCCCTGAAGCAAGAACACAGTAAAGAGGCCCGAGTGGAATGAGTGAGTGAGAAGGAAAGGAGGGGGAGAGAGCTTGGGGATAAGGAGGGTGGGAAGGCAACCGTACAGAGACCTGGTGGTCACTGTAGGACCTGGCTTCCACTCAGACTGAGATGGGGTCCTCTGCGTAGTTTTGAGCAGAAGAGTACCAGGATCTGACTTAAGTTCCAAAGGGTCGCGATGGCTACTGTACTGAGAAATGCCCACGGTGGGTGGAGGGTGGCAGCAGGGACAACAGGAGAAGGCCACAGTAACAACCCCTGGGACAGATGCTGGCGCTGGGCTATTGCGGTAGTAGTGGGCGTCATGTGAGAAGTGGCGAGATTTTGGATTTTGATATTGACAGATTAGAGAAGGGAAGGACTAGGGAGGGCCAGGTCAGGGAATTCTTTCTACAGGATGAGAGATGTGAGCAGCTTTCAAAGTCCTCCAGACACATCTCTAAAATCCACATGGAAAATTCAGTATGTTTGATGTAATCCTGCATTCTTACGCTCCCATCAAGTATCAACCATACTTATTTCTTGAACACCTAACAAAAGTATAAATATTCTGTTCTTGGCCAGCAAACACTCTTGGTATTTGATGTCTAAAAATGCCAAAAACCACACCAAGAGATTTCAAGTATTCATTAGCAGTAGAGTCCTTCATCCAAATTTAAAAAAAAAAAGGAAAAAAATTAACAAGGCAAATCTCTATTTTGGTAGGAAACTGGCAAGTTAGAAACTTACATTAGCACTTAAATAAATGGATAGAAGGAGCTCAGGAACTCCTTGTAAGTGGCTGCCGCATGGCACAGCTCAGGTTTGCGATTTTGCAAATGGTTTTTTGTACTCACAGAGTGAGATGCAGATTCTATGTTCTCTCAAGGCTACATGGGCCTTGACAGAGTAAATACTGCTTCAAGACCTCACCTTCAACAACCTCGGATGACACAGTCATTTTAATGTGATTAGAAAAAAACCTTTTTATTTTCTGCCATACTGCTAATGTTGGTATGAGTATAGATGAAGAGAAGAGCAGAGGAGGAAGTGGACACACAGAAAGGATGACACCTGCCCTTAACTCCTCACATTTCTCTATCATTTGCATTTTTAAAGTAAGAATTCTGATAATGTAACTTTTCAAAGTAAAAAATAACACTCTACGTTTATCTAAATATCTCATGAAAAAACGTAAAAGTGCAAGTGTTAGTCGCTCAGTCGTGTCCAACTCTTTGTGACCCCATGGACTGTAGCCTGCCAGGCTCCTTATGTCCATGGAACTCTCCAGGCAAGAATACTGGAGTGGGTAGCCACTCCCTGCTCCAGGAGATCTTCCCAACCCAGGGATTGAACCTGGATCTCCTGCATTGCAGGTGGATTCTTTACCATCTGAGTCACCAGGGAAGCCCCAATCTCATGATATACCTCAATTCCCTAGCAGGGATTTCTGGGAGGATGGAAAACAACTAGTCTCTATATTCTGTGAGCGAAAGTCACTCAGTTGTGTCTGACTCTTTGTGATCCCATGGACTGTATGGTCCATGGAATTCTCCAGGCCTGAATACCAGAGTGGATAGCCTTTCTCTTCTGCTGCTAAGTCGCTTCAGTCGTGTCCAACTCTGTGCGACCCCATAGACGGCAGCCCACCAGGCTCCCCTGTCCCTGGGATTCTCCAGGCAAGAACACTGGAGTGGGTTGCCATTTCCTTCTCCAATGCATGAAAGTGAAAAGTTAAAGTAAAGTCACTCAGTCGTGTCCGACTCTTAGTGACCCCGTGGACTGCAGCCCACCAGGCTCTTCCATCCATGGGATTTTCCAGGCAAGAGTACTGGAGTGGGGTGCCATTGCCTTCTCTAGAGGGGTTCTTATCAACCCAGGGATTGAACCCAGGTCTCTCACATTGCAGACAGATTATTTACCAGCTGAGCCACAAGTGAAGTACAAGAATACTGAAGTGGGTAGCCTATCCCTTCTCCAGCAGCTCTTCCTGACCCAGGAATCGAACTGGGGTCTCCTGCATTACAGGCGGATTCTTTACCAACTGAGCTATCAAGGAAGCCTGTATTCTGTGAAGGTACCTATAATATTGGAGAAGGAAATGGTAACCCACTCCAGTAGTCTTGCCTGGAGAATCCCAGGGACAGAGGAGCCTGGTGGGCTGCCGTCTATGGTGTCGCACAGAGTTGGACATGACTGATGTGACTTAGCAGCAGCAGCAACCCATAATATACTCAATGATGATGCTTTCTTCTCAACATTCTTTTCCAGAGGAAACAGCCAAGAACTGGTTATTTTTGTACAAGTCACCATATACTTCAAAAGGATTATGGGTTACATTGCACAAATTCTTGAGGGGCATGGGACTCATTTCAATGACAATTCTTACACCTACTTTCTTTAGAAGGCTAGATTTTAATGAGGAGAAGACAGAGGCTAGCGAGTGGCAGGAAATTTCCTTCTCAATATGAGGACACTTTTTAAGGCTGGCGTGTACAATGAAAATGTACAGTGACATCCCTAAAGGAGATATTAAATAAAGTGAAAAGAAAAATGCTGGTGATGTATTGATTAAGCTTCAGGTGCTACATTTCTTCAGCTGTGCTCTCACCCTTCACCAATGTGCTTGGTGCCCTCATGACTGGTGCTTGAGAACAGCCTGAATGGGCTCTGTGGGTGCTGGTTTCTGTGTGGTGCCAGTGGGAGCCTCAGCAGGAAAGGAAGGGGGAGAGTCGAGGAATTTACACCTCTGGCTCTCTCCCTAAGGGCTCGTCCAGGGCAGACAGCATCTCTTATGTGGTCTTGGCTCTCGTCAGAGAGTGCTCCTTCACACCTGGGGTGGTGACAACTGTTATTAGTCCTGAAGTACTGCTCTACACCCTGTCCATCCTTTGTAAATATCCCCTTTATTCATTTCTCCTCCAATTGTCCACTTTGATCATGCCATTTTTGTTGTTGTTGTTGCTGTTGTTAAGACTCAGATATACCAACAAAGAAAGCTCTTAATTAGGTTCTTTGTGTCTTGAAAATTCTAGAGGACATATGCCACTCTTTTTGCACCTTCCTTAAATCCCTCACCCCCATCCTAACCCCCAACATGTGAGCTAACTTTCTTGTCTGGGGATTTCCCTACCTCATGGCTCTTAGTGAGAGATGGAGACCAACAACCACATGGAAGACACATGCTCATTTCCCCAGCCTCCCTTGCAGCTAGGGCTCAGACACGTGGTCCAGGCTCAACCAATCAGATGGAGCTTGACTCCTGTCAGGACTTAAGGCAAAGTGGACTTCAGAGAACCCATTTTAGCTGAGGTGGTGGCAGCACTGGGAGCTACATCAGTTTGCAGAGGGAGCAGCCGAGCCTAGTGTCAGGCTCGGGGTACCGGGGGTGCATCTGAAGGAATGCACACACTGCGGTGGCAGCACATTGGTTCCCTGTAGAGATTTTCTGAATTGCTCCTGCTTCTGGTATTCTGCTCCTGCAATGCAGGAGATCCCAGTTTGATTCCTGGGTCAGGAAGATCCACTGGAGAAGGGATAGACCACCCGCTCCAATATTTAGACCACCCGCTCCAGTATTCTTGGGCTTCCCTTGTGGCTCAGCTGGTAAAGAATCCACTTGCAATGCAGGAGACCTGGGTTTGATCCCTGGGTTGGGAAAATCCCCTGGAGAAGGGAAAGGCTCACTCCAGTATTCTGCCTGGAGAATTCCATGGACTGTATATATAGTCCATGGGGTCTCAAAGAGTGGGACACAACTGCACAAATTTCACTTTCAGTTTCCTGTTTCTGGATTACTCAACATCTGTCTCTGTGGACCCCTTGGGACGTCTTCAAGTAACCCAACAGTCTTCAATTCATCCCTTTCTTGCTTGAACGAGCTAGAGTTGGTTATACTGCTTGAAACTAAGAACTCTGATAAAAAAAAAAA
>NW_011494764.1:815478-815584 GCF_000754665.1 Bison bison bison
TAAAAAAAAAAAAAAAAAAAAAAACCAAGCCAATTCTGTGAGATTCTGGCATCCTAAAATCTTCATCTCATTTTAAGTTAAAAATAAATCCATGTGTAAGTATCTA
>NW_011494764.1:816078-827689 GCF_000754665.1 Bison bison bison
ATCGACCCCATGGACTGCAGCCTACCAGGCTCCTCCATCCATGGGATTTTCCAGGCAACAGTACTGGAGTGGGGTGCCATTGCCTTCTCCCGGTAGAGACTTAAGAAGCATTTAAAAAGATACAAGTGAGGGTTTTATCTCACAAAGGGCTATGACCACAGCAGAGGCCACAGTATTGAGAAGGCAGGTAGAGGCTTAAAAAGCATTTAAAAAGATACAAGTGAGAGTTCCTGCTCTGCTAGGTGTGGAGAGCCAAGCAGGATTCCAAGATGGTCTTAAAGTTCTAGCTTGAAGGAGTGGGTAAGCAGCAACAATTCCTACTAATGTAGGACACTCATTAATTAGTATAACTTTGGTTGGTATGGAGGGAGAAAGTAACATGCCCAGATTCTTTCTTAAGAATGTACTAATACATGCATTTTTATATGCTGGGATTTTGCTTCTATCATTGCTACAAACAAAGGAAGGATGGAGTTGTTTCAAAGTTGGTTGCTATTATTTGATTTCCCTGCTATTTATGGGGCTATTCTATTTGCTATGGATATACCATAGCCTAGCCTTAAACTGCACAATCATCTGGAATGTCCCTGGGATGGCATTTAGGAAAATATAATGCTTTAGAAGGGCTAAAAGTAAGCTATTTAAATTCTCCCCACACTATCCTCTTTCTCACCTCTGATATAAGGGTGACCTAGATACACTTATACCAAGCCCACTGCCAGACCCATGTTAGAACCCTTGGGAGTTCACTGGACCCCTGGGCCAACACTAATTGTCTCCCTTGTTCATCCGCTGTTGACATCTTCATTCCATTCCTGACCCTGACTTCTCCTACCATGTGTAATTCTAAGAGCTGACAACAGCAAGCTTGGCTTCCCAATACACTCCCAATACATCCTTTTCATGTAAACTTACAAACTTCAAGAATGTAATTGGCTCTCATCCCTGTGGTACTAAGCCTGGTTCTTGATAGCATTTTGCCTTTGTTGTGAATAGCAAAGTTCTTCTGGTTGGCTTTTTGTTAAGTGGACCTGGGATTTGACAACATCTTTAGACGTGGATTCTAAAAAGGCACTACCACTGTGTACTTGGTTAAAGGAAACACATTTTACTAGTGAATGACTTTCACTTAAAAATTCTCCACCAGCACAAAAAGCTAAGGCCATGCAGTGAGTACTATCCTACAACACTCCTCATTTCTGAAAGCACAACACGATGGCTGGTAGCTTTAGAGATGTTATTTGGAAACCAAATACAGAAAAAGTTTTGTTATTCCACACCTTACAGAATCAGAAGATGCATGATCCTGTATTCCCTTTTGCTCCCTTTTTGGACAATCACCTATAAGGTGGTATGATTCTCTGCTAGATCATGAGCTCCCTGAGAACAGGATAAGCTTCTAATCTATATCTAAATTCACATGGCACAATGAATGTTACATGGCTGGAATCAAATAAAAGTTCACTGAATTAATCTATAATATATGGCAAGAGAACTCACACCAAGAGGGGATTTCAGCTACAGTAAGTGGGCAAGTGAAACTGCTGTGCCTCTAGCAAACTAGAGGCAGAGTCAGTGACTATCACCATGCAATACGAAACTCCCAAATGAATGGAAAAACAAGACTCATGGATAAGTAATGCAGTCATCAAAGCAACAGTGTCTTACGAGATTTTTTTTTAAAGTCAAAACTATGCCACATAAGCAATGAAATATGAAGGTTGATCATGTGACTAAAACTTAATATTGTCAAAAATTTTATGACAAACTTTATTTGATACATATTCAATGACATGCATAATCATCATGCAGTACTGTAATCAGGCATTAGTAAGTGCCTATTGGGACTTCCCTTTAGCTCAGATGGTCAAAAAATCTGCCTGCAATGCAGGAGACCTGGGTTCAATCCCTTGGTCAGGAAGATTCCCTGGAGAAGGAAATGGCAGCTCACTCCAGTGTTCTTGCCTGGAGAATTTCATGGACAGAGGAGCCTTGTGGGCTACAGACCATGGGGTCGCAGAGTCAGACATGACTGAGCGACTAACACACAACAATGACTTAAGAGTCCTTACTTGTGTTTAGCCAAACTAATTGCTTAGCACTTCCTTCTCTTCTTAGTAATTCTCCACACCTACCATATACATCAGTTGTTGTTTAGTTGCTAAGTTGTGTCTGACTCATTGCGACCCCATGGACTGTAGCCCGCCAGGCTCCTCTGTCCACGGAATTTTCCAGGAAAGAATACTGGATGGGGTTGCTCTTTCCTTCCCCAAGGGATCTTCCTGACCCAGGGACTGACCCTGTGTCTCCTGCATTGGCAGGTAGATTCTTTACGATCAGTAAGGATGGGCTTCTCTGATGCTATGAATAATTTAATCCTCGATGCACAGATACAGAAACCCTTACTAAGTCTCAAGCAGGTAAGGCTCTCCACCCTCCCTCTACTACCCGAGACGCCTGAAGCAGAAGCATATGGGTGCTCTGCCCATAGAATTTGACCACCTTCAATGTATTCCAACTCTGATTGCTGGATGTCTGCTATTGGGAGGTGGATCACTGGGGAAATGGAGACTATTCCCTGGCTTCCTGACAACTTGGAAGAGAGTAGAGGTCTTTTGGCTTGAGCAGAAAGGGGAGAAGAGAGAGCGAGCTCAGGCTAAGAGTCCCATTGCTCAGGATGCCTGATGTGCAACAACTCTACAGCCCAAGTGTCTTGGGCAATAGGTCTCTGGGGATCCTGATGTTGAGACCAACTCCCAGCTCATTCTTCTCAGGGAGGAAGCCAGGATATTCCAGAGGCTTTCATTTTATAGTTAGAGCAAAAGTTAGGCACAGACAGCCATACTAAAGTCTAAATGACTCATAGATTCTTTTCTATTTTTATGGTGGGGGAGGTGCTTAAGAACACAAAGGCACTACTAAACTGAAATGGGAAGGAATGTCCCTGTCAAATAAAAGGCAGACAAGGGGGAAGGCAGCAGTGCTGAAGACCAAGCCCCTCGCCTAGGTCTGGCCAACAGCTCTGCCTATTACAACTCTGGGGCTGGAACGGGGACAGAGATGCTGTATATGGGGGTATCCCATGCCATTCCTGCTGCAGTGGGCGGCAGTGTGTAGGGGTCCCTGATCAACGCAGCCACCCACATAGTGTTAAATTCCAAGCCAGAAACACAAATGTAGACAACACACCGTCACTAGTGTCAGAAGAAACCTGAGTAGTAGCAGTGCAGGAAAGGGTTACACATAGAGTCCATGGTCCGGTGCCACTGCTCATTATCCTGTATTTTGGTGGGTCACCTGCAATATACTGACATTGACTTTGCCATCTGTGAAACAGGGGTGCAGAATCCTGCATATCTCAGAGTTGAGTACAGGGCTCATGTGATGCGTCTCTGGGAAAGATGTGCTGTTTAATCGTCTAACAGGTTGAAATCACTGTTTAACACGTTGCAACTGAACCTAGGCAGTCTATTTACTCTTGGCTTCCCCATCTGTGAAGAGATTTTCAAAAATCATAAAAAATTATAGTCGTAAGTTTTGTACGGTCTTGCATGGTCATAAGACTATATGTAAGTCTTGCATAGTCATAAGACTGTAAGACTATTACAATGATTAATTAACAATTTGTCATTGTTGTTTAGTAGCTAAGTCGTATCTGACTCTTTGCAACCCCGCGGCCTGCAGCCCATTAGGCTCCTCTGTCCATGGGATTTTCCAGGCAAGAATATTGGAGTGGGTTACCATTTCCTTCTCCAGGGGATCTTCCTGACCCAGGGATTGAACCCCTGTCTCCTGAATTTGCAGACAGATTCTTTACCACTGAGCTACCGGGGAAGCCCAAGGCATGTAGAGAATTTAGCCTGATCTTTGGTACTTATCATATTAACTATTAAAGGCAATATGTAAAATACAGGGTACTATCTAGATGTTTAAGCCATTGAAAATAAACTCGTTGCTTGCTGCCATAGTCCTGAGTCCTTTCAGAGGGCTAAAGTCAGAACAGACAAGGTTAATGATTTGGCTCTGTAAACATGGCATGCCTCTCTTTGCTCTGGATACAGTGGGCTTACCCTGTTATTAAAACTTGTTTAGTGGATATTGAGCTGCCATGAGGCCTAATATTTAGTGCCAGTTATTAGATTAAATATTTGCTCAGAATGGTATTTGAATTACCAGGTTCTAGATGTTTCTGGTTGGTCAGGTCTCCTTTGTATTTTGTACAGAGGCTAAAAGTGATAGCCTGACTATGGAACAGATGTGCCATTTCTCAAAGGATATTAAAACCATGGTTCACTATAAGACTGTGCTTGGTGGCACAGAATTTAAAGAGTAAACTCAATTTTATTTGGTGAAGAAATATTGAGTGGAAGAGACAGGACTTTATTTTAGGTATTTTTCACAATCCAGTCATTCTGGCTTAAACACATAGGACATTGTTGCCATTCTCTTTTCCCCTTACTTTCAGTAGGCTAAATGCACCTTTCTGATTTAAGAGTTTCTGATTTCTAAGTACCTTTCAATTTAGAGTTTACTAACAAAAGAAGATATCATAATATAGCCAAACCAATGTTAAGAATTATAAAAGAATTTATAAAATTATAAACTAAACACACAGATGGGACTATGCTAAGTTTTGCTAACATATGCTTACCCATGCTCTCTTCATGGGCACATTCCTTCATGCTAAGGTTCTAACATAATATGAAAATAAGGCAGACACATTTTTGAAATCAAAACAGGACTAAAACAAAAACACACATTCAGCAAAATCTTAGACATCTCAAACTCATGATGAACTAAATTTTAAAATTTAATAAGTTCTTTAGGTTAGTTTGCATGTTGGGTGCTTCTTGATCTCTGGGGACTTCTGGATCCATGGTACACAACAATCGCATGACACTTTCCAAAGTTACCCATCTCAGCGCATCAGAGGAGGAAAGGTCATATTCCATGTAAATTCTGTGTTTTTACGCCATGTGCTCAGAACGTCTATGGAAATGAGCCTGGTATTTAGAAGATGATTCAGAAGTGGTGTCAGAGATGTGTCAGGCTAATCAGTTTGCAACTGTAAAAAGAACACTGATCGGTACAGAAGTGGGGACGGGAAAGGGGCAACAGAATAAAGGATGTCTTGTTAGGTGATGAGAAAGAAGCACTAATAGTGTATCTCAATAAAATGAGCTTTAAAAATATCTGAACTTAAATCTTCAAAATCACAATAAAATACAAACGATTCACAAATAAACCCAACAGGTCAAATCCTATTAAATGCCCAATCGAGAAGTTCAGTGAGTTCACTCTCTACATGTTTAACCCCACTGGCTCACTGCACAGTTTCTACTTACTTCTCAGTATGTTATTAATATAAGTTTTGCAAAAGGACATATTGGTAAACTATACACGTCTCCTTCTAGGTACCATCGTGGAACCTGGTGCCAAGTTCCAGGTTCTTCCTCCAGTTAAAAAATGTGGTTGGTGTAAAAACTAGAAAAAGCAACATCCTACTGCTATGTTCCTACCAAGTTTAAAACATGTGAATTTCACCTTTATCCAGTGAAAGGTTAAAACCGAGATATTAAAAGGTAATGCAGTAGTAATAACTCATTTCCCCAAATGTCAGATCACAAAAGTTATCACTTACGTAATTGCTTGTAGTTTATTCCTTTGCTTTCCTCTTTTCTCTGTGCATTTAAAAAAATATTTATTTAATTGGAGGATAATTTTTTTACAATGTTGTATTAGTTTCTGCCATACATCAACATGAATCAGTCTGTGCTCCCTCCCTCTTGAACCTCTCTCTCTGCATATTTGTAACAATGTTTTAAAAGTAGAAATGTAATTGTCATGTGAACAGCTGTAAAAATGATTAGAAGGTATGGAAAAGCATAACATGAATGCCAATAATCTGTTTCTGACAGTAATATATGTGGGACACTATTTAAAGGCATCTCATATATATTTTTCCTCCTCATTTAGGAGAAAGAAGAAAAAATGGAGAGAGGCTTATCATCTTTGAAATTTTAAAATCTGAACTTCATTGCATAATAGGAAAAAATTTAAAGTTAATTAGAGCTAACCCCTAGCTAGAAACATCATTGGATACTTTGGATACAGCAGGGGCACCTTTTTAGAGGTGCAATGTTGCAAGAGAAAGTGGGGAGGTTTTTAGAACTTGGGCAACAGAAAATAATCCCACCTCTGCCAGCTGAATGGTCTTAGGCAAATATGTCTGCCAGACTACATTTTGACATCCAAAAATTTGACATAATAACTATCGGAAAGCCTCACGTTGAGGGGATTATTTGTCTGTTAAAGGTTTACTGGTTTTTAAATAGATGGCACTGTGCAAATGAAGCTATTGCTTTGCATGGTCAATTGTCAAATATACTATTTAAAATACTATTTAATTCTATCCAACTTACATACCTATAGGCTTCTAATGGTCTTTTCAATGGCTGAGGGTTTATGAATAAGACGATTTTCCTTCCGGCATTCACCTGATGCTTTTCTTAAACATGTAACCTTGAGTCCAACCCACAAAATAATGCTTTGATTAAAGCAATGTACATAATAAAGGTTATCCTAATTTCTAAGATGTCAAACAGCAATCATAAAAGAGAACTACTTCTGAAAGAGATGTATGTGTGCTGGGAAGAAAAGATTTCTACTTCTAATTACAGATGATTCGTTGATGAATGCAAATCACAGCCTGCCTGAGAAGCACTGCTATGAGCATCCTCAGGTGTGGTTCGCTGGTTAACGAAGAGGGAAAGTGGTGACAGCGGACAGTATGTGGACTTTAATATTGCTAAAAGGAAATTCTCTTTCAAGGCATTAACAAAGTTGTATGAAAACACCTTTATTGAAGTTTATAGAAAGCTAAAAAAAACCCATAATCCTAACCAAAGACAGCAACTAAAATGCTGATTAATATATTCTACCAGGCATCTCCTGTAAATAGTTCATAGAAATTTCATAATTCCTGTACATACATCCTATAAATATAATTTTGCATGTTGTCTTCCCATTTAATATCAACAGACTTTAAAGGCCAGTAACTTGGAAACCGTCTCAGATACATGGTGAAATCCGTTTCAATTGAAATAATTTAATGGACAATAGAAATATCATGAAGAGGCCCTATTTTTTCCCATATCTTGTTGAGTGGAAACAAAGATTCTTAATTAGAATGAGTGGGAATAACCAAATTGATTTAGGCCTCTATTTATCCTCTAGTTTAAAAAGGTAGCCCCACCTAGGAACAATATTATGGGGCAACTAAAGGGAAAAAAAACAAAACAAAACCTGTGTCAATTTGCAGTAAGGTCGTTTCCTTAGACTACCAAAGCACATTTATATACCAGCTCCATGCTTTAGGCTTAAAATGAATCTCTCTGAAGCAATGACAGAATTTTTGCCAAGTGACTAGGATATAAACACCGTTTTGGTCAGACAGTGAGACATATGCTATGAAGAAAACAGGTTCGAACTAGGCAAGTGGGTTTCTCTAGAATAAACGAGAGCTCATGTAAACAGCTTCATCTTCAGAGCTTCACGTCTCCGCTGGTGTGAAAAGCCTTTGCTTCTTCCACGGGGGATGGAGGCGCCCTGGTTTCCTGATTCCTTACACTAATGAACTGCTACAAATTTGTTGCGACATGCCAGAGAGCCCTAACTTCAGCTTTCAGGTAATGCTGAAGAAGCACCCTACATCCTAGACCCACCTTTTGCTGGGTGTACTCTCAGCACTGTGGGCGATTACCAGGGGAGAATATTCTATTTAAAGAACTACTGTCCCAGCATAACACAAAGAAATCACCTAGGAAGATGCAAGAGACAGGGAAAGCTTTCAGTGATGTTTACACAAGCACAATGTCAGGGCCTCCCTTTCCGGTTCCCCGAGAGGATGGGGAGGAGAGAGCTCATTTGTGAGGAAAGGCGTACAAGAAAGTAGTCAAGCAGCCATGGGAGTGGGAAAATGGAAGTTCTTCCCAAGACAAGTGCACAGACACTCCTTGAGCCCAAGAGTGTGCTGTGTGACGAGGCACTAACATAAAGGAGGGAGGGAGTGAAGGAGCCTAAAACAGACACCCAGGCTCTGTGTGCCCTATTTTTCACCGCAAGCACAGATATCAAATTCTTCTCCTAGCATGTTCTAAAATGGAATAGCTTTAAAACAAGACATATTTAAAGGGCACATTAAAATGTATTTTAAAAACTTCTCACAGATGAACACCAAGCCGACCATTCTCCATTGACAAAATATGCCAAGGCAACATGATAATTACCTTCACCTTTCACTGACGGGCAGCCAGATTCCCAGTCCTCAAATTTGCTTACATTTAAAAATGGAAATGGACTTCCCTTGTGGCTCAGTTATTAAAGAATCTGCCCGCAATGCGGGAGATCTGGGTTCGATCCCTGGGTTGGGAAGATCCCCTGGAGAAAGGAAAGGCTACCCACTCCAGTATTCTGGCATGAGGAATTCCATGGACTGTATAGTCCACGGGGTCGCAAAGAGTCGGACACGACTGAGCGACTTTCACTTCAAAAATGGAAATGACAACATACAGTTTATAATGTTGATGATTTCCCAATTAAATCTCATGATAGGAGAAAAATTAATGTCAGTAGAACAAAAAGATAGCCAACTCCTGAGTCGTGTGATGTCTCAGCAGGAAAAAAAACTGTGGTCTCATAACTGTGTGATCCAATGACATCAGAGTGATTTAGCTTTAGTATTTCAGGGATAAACTCATAACAGGAAGAACGTGGCTGTCACAACATCACATCTCTCCCACAGATAACTTCCACAGACAGCAGGAAGTCTGGCTGATGGTGTTCCCTGATGTATCCCAGGCGACCACAACAAATACCTGTTAGTATTTGAGGCGGTCAGTTCACATCAGTTGAATGAATACAGAAGGAGGAGTGCATGGTATGCCTGTGAAACCACGCCAACTGTATGTATCGTGGTACATTAGTCTTTGTTTTAAATTTGGGAATGAGGACTTTACAGGAACTATATCTACTGAAATCAAACAAAGACATTCTTGCTTGGACTTCTATGTGGCAAGAGAATAAAAAATCACTGGCACAGAACCATGGGAGTGGCTGGCTCATGTCAAGAAAAGTCTGGAGCAAGCATGGGGCAGTGGGGAATGCACCTGGGCATCTCATTCTAGAACTACCTGGGCACCTGCCGAGGAGGAGAGGAGAGGTGCACAGGGGGTGGAGAGCCCAGGCCAGGTGTAGGCTAATCACATGGGTGGATTAGCTCATTCCATCCTGAACACCAGCCTTTAAGGTAAATACTGACTGTTATTCCCGCTTTGCGAATGAGGGAGCTAAAGGCGGATCGCCCCTTATCAAAGGATTCTTGCCTATGAAGCGCCACTAAATTGTTTCAATTGACACAGATTTCTTGACTATGAGGCACCCTGACTTTAAAGCCTGTGTGAGAGGCACTGTCTTGGAGGAACGTACCCTCCCTGGGCTTCCCAGGTGGTGCTAGGGTAAAGTATCTGTCTGCCAATGCAAGAGTTGCAAGAGACGCAGGTTCAATCCCTGGGTCGGGAAGATCCCCTGGTGGAGGGCATGTCAATCCACTCCAGTATTCTTGCCTGGAGAATCCCATGAACAGAAGGGACTGGTCTATAGGGGCGCAGAGTCAGACACAGCTGAAGTGACTTAGCACCCTCCCTGGGCCTCAGTCTGCAAAATGAAAGCAGCTGACTTATAAGAATTAGTGTTCAATTCTTGCCTGGAAAATCCCATGGACAGAGGAGCCTGGTGGGCTGCAGTCCATGGGATCGCTAAAGAGTCAGACACGACTGAGCAACTTCACTTTCACGCACTGGAGAAGGCAATGGCAATCCCCTCCAGTGTTCTTGCCTGGGGAATCCCTGGGACGGGGAAGCCTGGCGGGCTGCCGTCTACAGGGTTGCAGAGTCGGACATGGCTGAAGCGACTTAGCAGCAGCAGCAGCATTGAGGTTCAAAATACTCCAGGATGAAGACACAAAATCCTGATCTTTATTGATCTAAAAAGGCCATAGAGGTCTCACTGCATTAATACCCTATCATCTTGATGCATTAAATAGTAGGACCAATTTCATCATGAGGACAGAAGAACATATTCCTGCAATTTTACAATATACTGACAAAATCAGATAAATTTCAATGCATCTATAATTACTTAAAACATATCAGCATGTTACTACAATAACCAAAAGAAACAGGAATTTAACTAGCCTATTCTCCTAGACTAGTAAACACAAGAATTGAGTAGGTATCCTAACTTTTATTGCCATTTGTGAATAGCTTACTTTCTAATTGCTCTATATTTCCTAACTAGCTTTTAATACTGTTTAGGTAAGGACCTCAAACAATACTGGGCAGCAGGTATGAAATGGATAGCTAAATTGAATGGATGACTTAAAGGATTCCCTCATAAGTACCTATATATTGAAACATATTTTATTATGGCTTGCTTTCAAACTGTTGTTTTAAAACTTAAAACATTACCTATTTCAGAGAACAATAGTAAAGCCCTTATTTGTTAAGAAATGCAAGATAAAAATTTAAAAATTGAATAACAGTAATTATCATGCTTTTCAATAATAAAATCACATTTCATTTTCATATCTTAAAAGGCTTTTATATTTTAAAAACTCAAAAATAATTTTATGAGCTCACAAAGTAATACTGTATTTTTCTCAAGCTATTAATATATCCTTATGGACAGGGAGGCCTGGCGTGCTGCGATTCATGGGGTCGAAAGGAGTTGGATACAACTGAGCGACTGATCTGATCTGATCTATATTGTAAACATTGGATGTATTTTACTTGGAGTATTTGCTTTTTTAAGATACTCTTCTTTTGATTTTTTTTTTCATGTTAACATTCTGAAAACAGTACAGTTACATTTATCAGCATTTAAATTTTAAAGCTCAAGATGAATAGTTTTGTTTGAAATATATAACTTGGTAACATCATGCACCTAAATTGAATTCAAATTGTGTCAGGGTTTTAATTCATACTGACTTTTAATATGACCCAACTAGTTACTAAACAGCTAACAGTTCCACAAGAGGATAAAATATACCAAATCTGTTGGTTCTGAAGGTGAGGCAAGATGTAGTAATGATACAGCCTATCACTGAGATCCCAGGAGGAAACAGAATTAAACTCAGTTTGAAGGAGGGATTTTAATGAAGGGACAACCTACAGAAGTGTTGGCAGGGTCTGGAGAATCAGCAGAAGATGCTGAGAATCCAGAGAGTGGCAAACCTCCTATCCTCAGTCTGAAGATACAGGGGGAGGGAAGAGTATTACAGGAGGGAGAGCTGGAGCCCAGGAAGGCAGGAGGGGTGCTGGGCAAGAAGGTACAATCTTGGAAGGGAAGAAGCACCACCCGAGATTTTACAGGGTAAGACTGAAGCAGGGAGAGCGCTGGAAGAAACACCCCAGCTTCTCTCTTCCCTCATCTCTGATCCCCTACTTGTGCCTTCTTTCTGCCGGCCAAACCAGAAGCCAGTTGGAAGGAGTCAGCTTTTAGGGGCAAGAACAGGAGGAAAGGGAATGGCTCCAGGGAGGGGCTGGGGGCCGGG
>NW_011494764.1:827789-831963 GCF_000754665.1 Bison bison bison
GGCAAAAACACTAGGAAACTCAATTACGTCACTGTCCCTGGGGTGTGACTCCGGGTGGCAGAATGAAGTGTGAGCCTCTGATCTCATTCCTCAGAAGTCTACCAGGAAATACCATTTTGGGAAAATAATTTGTTTAAAAAAAATACAAAACCCTCTTGTTCTTCTGCACTCCTCCCCCTCTTCAAGTTTTATTTAAATCCTTCCTTTCGTTTACCTCCTAGTAACACAGAGGTATTTGGTTCAACAAGCCCTTCAGTTGGCAGACTTTGTTTCTATCCTGAGAGCCTTCTGAACTGTAGGAAATCTTTATACAACTGTCAAGATCTGGGAAATTTCCCTAAGATCCCTATTAAAGTTGGTGATAACTTTTCCCAAAAGTCAATCCAGCCGCCCACAGATGATAGCATTCATCATTTCTTTGATAAATGTCAAATGCATTTGAAGTAAAACTTGAAGTATTTAGTTTGAATGTTCTCTAATCTATTAATTTTGTACATGTGCATAATTTTTGTGTAACTTCTGGTTATAAGGCAACTGTAAACAAAGACAGAGACTAATCAAAGCTACACTGTAAGAACACATACTAAGAAGCCTTCTCAGCAGAACCAAAAGTTCTTAAATGGAGGTTCCCTGGGGTGCAGCCCTGACCACTGTCAAACATGAAGTCTGGGGTGGGGGGGACAGGGATCATGGATGATTCATCTTTGCAGTAGCCAAGGCCCTAAAACAGTGTCTCGCACATTTCATGCACTCGATAAATGTTTGCTGAATTGGCCGAACCTTCGTTTGTCCCGTAATCACTACCCAAAAAGCACACAGATAATTATTTCTTGGAAAAATTCCAACAACTAGTGTTTGATGTCACCTATGTGGTTTCTCTCTCAAGAGCAGTTCTGTAGGATTACATAATTTTATGTTTCTTTCTTCCCCCTTTGGCCTTAATGTAATACATGTGAATAACAGCTTTATACAAAATTGCTACCCAGCACAACCACAGCAGATTCAAGGCATCATTTTAGAGGTGATGACAGCATCTTTCAATTTAGCAGATGACAATGGCTAGGGAAATGCATAATTTGGTATTAACTAAAGAGCTAAAGATATTTTGAATATATTCTTTTTTTTTAAGATCAGAGTTTTTTTTTTTTTTAAAGAATTAGTGTTACCACAAACTTAGTCTTCAATAAAAAATAATTCTGCATTTCTATGCATTGAATGAAAGTGTCCAATTACAAAGTTAATTCTGTAACATACTTTTTAAATTTAAACAGCAAAAATGTTGCATCCAAAATGAATCTCTATAGCCCCCCAAAAGACATATATGCAGGAAGACCAAGGGTTTGGTGAAAATTAAAAATATTTCATACTTTGAAATTTAGAATTAATTTAATTTAGAATCATTCCCAAATTTTATAGTCTAGATTGAAATATTAATTTGAAATTACCTTGGCCACTGAAATCCTAAATTTAACACTCTTTAGAACAAAATAGCCTTTCTCTTCTGCTTTATGGGCAAATGAACTAAATGCTAGGAAATGGTACTGCCTGGGCCTTTGAACCAAGGCTAAAAGAGATGAAATGCTATCTGATGTGTATAAACACTAGAGAACCCATTTTGAGCTAATAAAAGGATGAGTTTGTTTCATATCCTGTGACACAATATTCCCTCTTTTCTGAAAATGCTCTCATTTTAACAATAGGGGGTTTTATTTTTTTTTTTCTCCTCCAGGGTAGGGGTAGAGGAATCAAGATAGCTGTTATATTCCTTTATTAAAATGTACTGTGACGAAAAATTCAGAGTGTGGATGGGGAAACAAGCCTGGACTTTACCAAAACATAAAGCTGCATTTAGGGCAGCTGGTAAAGGGTTAACAGCAACAGTACAAATTCATTATTTGCAAACTCGACATTCCCCAAATCTCTCTAACACCTTGCTTTAAAAGCCTCAGACAGATGATGTTATAATGCTTTACCAACATTTCAACACCTGAAAAGCCTCAACAAGTTAAACCTCTAGTCTTAATATTTCAAACATGACCTGACTCAATTCTTTCATTTTTTATTGCTCAAATTCTCATTTGTTTTCATTAATCAATGAATAATGAGGAATTTTACATACCTATACACAAGGTAGATTTTCATTTTTTAGGAGCCTAAGAAATGAAAAGGAGAGAAAAAAAAAAAAAACACAACAAAATGCTGCCACAGAAATATTTTAAAACAGAATGTTAGTTATTTATACTTCTCACAGCTCTACCATTCAAAGTGCATTCAGACTTCAAAACAAACCCTTCAGTAACATCAGTGTTGATAGTACCTCATGGCAGGTTTAGCTGAAATCTTGAGGATCCCAAAGGACCAAGATAAACACATACATACTGTTCTGGCTACTTCATCACTCTTCATCACTATTCTTTTGGGGTGACATATATTGCAGTTGACCCTTTGAGAGGGACTAAAATAGACATGTATTGTTCCTGCTTGCCCAGCGTGCTTTCTCTATGTTTTCTTTGGAGAACTCCTCTACTCCAGATAATGTGGACCTGACATCAAACCCCTTTCTGTAGGATGACATATGAATCCAAGCTTAGTCAACGGAACAGTCTCTTCTTCATATTCGGGGAGGGGCAAGTGACTGACACCCCTGTAAGAACAGCTCTACAACTTTAGCAGAAAATATTGAAGAAACAGTGTTATCCTTTCCTTGCTCTGAGTTGGCAGAGGAACTATTGGGATTTAAGTCAAAACTAGAAAACAGATCCTGATAACCTTGCCTGATGGAGCCAACAATGCTATAACAGGCAAGACCTACCTGTAGGCTTTTTCATCAAATGAGTGAAGTCCTTTATACTCAAGCCAGTTTGAATTGGTTTTGTCACTTGCAGCTAAGAGAATCCTGAGTGTAACAGTGTGACAATATTTACAATAAACACGACTGCTTTTCAAGTTTCTCCTCCGCCTATACATCATCACATTTCATCTCACAATTCAGGAAAGCATATATCCATTAACATGAAATTCATTATTTTTACACACATAGGATGTGGAAGAGGGACAAGCAACGCCAGGGACGTGATCATTCTGAAATATGGTGGTCAGGGAAGTCTTCCTTAGGTAGAAGAAAAGCGGGGATTACATATTTCAGAGAACTGAATTGTTATCCATCAAATGAAAGAATAAACAGTTTATAGCAGAGCCAGGAGTGATCCTTATATTAATTCCCTGAATGATAAATTAGGAAGCTTCTGCAGTATCCTAGGCCCAAACAGACTCAAACAAATAGGACATAAAGTAGAGTCAAGTTAGATGTGGGGCTCTCTAAGTGGTACCTGTCGTCACTGACATAGGATAAGAGACAGTTTGGGTGACACACGGAAGGAGACAAAGTATGGGTCAGTTAAACATGCCTGCAGGATATCTAAAGGAAAGCGATCCAGCAGGCCCTTAGAATGGTAGGCCTGGGATGCAGGTAGGCTGAGACTGGCCATACAAGATCCCCAGTGGCATAGGGATGGCAGTTTAGGCTTGGGCAACGCCCACTAGAGCCTCCCCCACAAAAGAAGAGAAGGCTGGAGACCCACCATCTCCCTCTAGATAATCTCAGTCCTGTTTGTGAGCTCCATGAGAACGGGCTTCCTCACCAGACAGGTTTCAGTAAAAATCTGTGCAATATCGGAGTGTGTAGACCCCGGGCACTGAGCACATGCTGTTGATTCTACACGGGTATTTCGCCAGGTACCCTCCACTGCTGGGGCTGCCAGGCTTCGCGGCTATACAGGGTACAGTGTCATTATTCAGATCTCACCTCCTAAATTAGTTCATGCTCTCACATTAGGTGTAATCACAGCTGGCAACGCTTTCTGGGGATGTCTCAAACAGATTTGACTTGAAAAAACAGTTTTCTGTCAATTAACTTGAGATAGAATTGTTGCCTCTTCCCCCGCCCCTTCTCTTTCTCCTGGGCGAACCCAGTGACCCCAGCAGGCATCCCAACAGAGGCGAGGTTCCGAGATGGGTACCTCCAGATGAGTCTTTAAACAGCCATCTAAGTCTCAAAGACACAAAGCTGAAATGTGCGGCTGTTGGCTATTCCAAAGCAGTCTTCCTGCGTAGGGGAGAGCCTGCCCTAGGCGGCGGCAGACCTCGCCGGCGGCGAGCCGGGAGACCGAAAGGA
>NW_011494764.1:832063-833291 GCF_000754665.1 Bison bison bison
CCGAAAGGAGGTGCTGTCAGCCCGCGATCCAGATTTGTCCAGATCCCCGAGCTCGCGCCGGGCCGCCGCCTGCCACACGTCTGCTTTGGTTTGGCAGAGCACGCGGGTTCAAAGTCGCCCGGCGGGGACCCAAGCGCCAGGTGCTCCGGAGGGCAGCATTCCCGCTCGCCTCTCGTTCGGGTCCGAAGCCTCTTGCTTTGGACTTGACAGAGAGGTCTGATCGCCCTCCAGCTTCCACCTAATGGCAGGGTAACGGCCTGCATTCCACGCCTTTCCTCTTACCACCTCTGTAGCTCCCCTCTCTCTGTCACTTAGCAAAGCTGTGTTTTACTGTATTGACCACGTTTGTGTAAAGCTCTAAGTTAACGCGTGAGGTAAAAATTCATTCGCCTTGAAATTTCAAAATCACCCTTGAAAACTCGCCCATAAATCACAAGATTTGGTGTCTATATGCAAGGCAATAGTACGTAAGTACACGTGGATAGAACATGCCACAAAGGTGTACAGTAAATAAAATGCCGATGCAAAGTATAAAATTTTAAGTGCAAAAGATAAAAATGGTATCAGGGAAGTGAACCTGTCTGCGATGCCACTGTACTTGCCAGTGCCTCCTGCACTAGACTGTATGAGGCACGAAGGCAGGCCTCGTCCGATTTTGCTCATCACTATGCTCTCAGCGCCTGGAAGCCTGGCACTTCGCGTCCACGAGTGTTCAATGCTCTATCTCGAATAAGTGAAATAAAGAATAAATGAGTGCTCGCTCGATCCGAATCCGCGACCCGCAGAAGCGGGCTAGAACGGCCGGCCCAGGGCCATACTC
Organism: Bison bison bison; assembly: GCF_000754665.1. Lineage (NCBI taxonomy): Eukaryota > Metazoa > Chordata > Mammalia > Artiodactyla > Bovidae > Bison > Bison bison. The sequence goes on from NW_011494764.1 coordinate 832,884, forward strand.
TCGGCCGCGAGGCCAGGATGTGGACACTGGCATCGATGCCCCGCGGCGCCAGCTCCCAGCCGCTGCACGTGCGCCTCCTTGCACCCAGGCCTCGGCGCACGCCCCGCCCCACCACGCACGCAGGCGCCCTGAAGCCTGGCCGCCAGGTCGGCCCGCTTGCCGAGGCTCACCCGCGCGTCCGCTGCCCCTCACCCCTTTACCCACTGGGGGGCGCTCCCCTCCCGCCCCACGCGCCCACACTCGCGCGTCTCTCGGTCTCTGGCGACTCTACTCCGGAACCTGGGCTTGCGCGCCGCCTCCTACCTGAGGGCCGGCGAGGGAGGAGGGCAGAAGGGCTGAGGGGGCTGAACAAGACCGTATCGGGAGGCGGGAGACAAGAGAACGAGTGGCCGCCGCAGACGGCATAGA
>NW_011494764.1:833573-834977 GCF_000754665.1 Bison bison bison
CCGCGGTCCGCGCCTTTGTGCCCGGCGCGCGCTCTCCGCCGGCTCCGGCTGCATCGCCGGCTGCATCAATAATTCAGAGCGGCGGCGGCGGCGGCAGCGGCCGGTGCGGGCAGGAGACGGCGGAATCAGCGGGGATCGAGCGGCAGCGGCTATGCATCCAAGTGCGGCTGGGCAGCCACGGTACCCCTGAGGCCCGGGCGGGGCTCCGGGAGCATCGCTCGAGGGGCACGCTTGCCCAGGAGTGCAAGAAGACCCGAAGTGTCCAGAGCGGCGTCGGCAGAGCTGAACACGGATCTGAGGAGGGGGCTTCGGAGCCGGGCTGGGGCGGGGGGGCGGCTGGCGCAGGCAGCCCCCGGGGTGGGGGGCGGGGTGGGCGCCGGCGCCGCGATGCTGGGCGTCGTGGAGCTGCTGCTGCTGGGGGCAGCATGGTTGGCGGGCCCGGCCCGCGGGCAGAACGAGACGGAGCCCATCGTGCTAGAAGGCAAGTGCCTGGTGGTTTGCGACTCCAATCCTACGTCCGATCCCACGGGCACAGCTCTGGGCATCTCTGTGCGCTCCGGCAGCGCCAAGGTGGCTTTCTCTGCCATCAGAAGCACCAACCACGAGCCGTCCGAGATGAGTAATCGCACCATGATCATCTACTTCGACCAGGTGAGTGCTCCAGGAAGACTGGATGGGTGGGGGTTGGGGGAGAGGTAGCAGGTAGATATTCGACCCTCTCCGAGGTCTCAGCGGAAACGTGGGGACAAGAGTTCGGATAGATTCTTGCCCACTCCCCTTCGTTCCCGTCTCGTTATAGGTACTAGTGAACATCGGGAACAACTTTGATTCAGAACGCAGCACTTTCATCGCCCCGCGCAAAGGAATCTACAGTTTTAACTTCCACGTGGTAAAAGTCTACAACAGACAGACCATCCAGGTCAGCTTCCGCCTCAGGGCCAGGCCCCAGCCCCGGTAGGGGGCTACTGGCCGCGGGAGTGAGTCGGCCCGGCGTGGGTGGGAAATAGAAGGGGCAGCCGCATGTGCCCAAGGCAGCTTGGAGGAACGGGTAGCAGGGCCTCACGGTTCTCTGGCTTGGACTCTCCCTTGTTTTCCAGTCATGGGTTCTTGAAACCACCTCCAGGCACAGTTTTCTGCCTCCGCCTTGTGGGACCCTCCAAAGAGGTCCTCCCGCTACGGAAGCCCGGGGATTTCTCTTTAGAGTTTCTGTTAGCATCCCAGACAGTTCCCGCTTCCGGAAGCTTTCCGCGGATCCTCTCCTTCAGCACCACGGACAGTATCCCCGACTCCTGTCCCAGTTCTGAAGCGGGCGAGAAACCTGTGCGCTTGCCTTCAGTGCCACGCTCCGGGGGAGTCCTGGCGTCCCTCTGGGGACCCACTCCGGATTTCTGAACAAGTAGCGCC
>NW_011494764.1:835077-876410 GCF_000754665.1 Bison bison bison
TGAAAGGTGGAGAGAAAAGGGAGGGGCGTAGTGCCACACCCTCCTGGCTCCAGCCTTGCCCCAGCCAGCACTCACTGGCTCTCCAGGGTTCCCAAAGGTTTTCAGGTTTGCTTTGGGCGGACACAGAAGGCAGAACGCGCGGCTGGGGAGAGGGCCATGGGCCTTTATCTGCTGATGCCACCGCAAGGGCAAAGCCAGGCGGTGGAGGGCAAGGCTGGATCTGGGACGAAAACTGAGCCCGGAGTTTGGGGATGAAACACGGAGTGCAGCTCTGAGAGAGATTTCTCATCTGCCGAAATCTTGCCTGGCTACTCCGCTGCATCTCTGCTGTGTCCCGGCATCTGGAATCGGGAGGAGCCAGGGTTTTTGTTTGTATTTGTTTGTGTTCCCGGAAGCGCCAGTTGTCTGACTTTCTCTCTGAGGCTGGCGGGGAGGGCAGGGCCGAAGGTCTCTGGGCGCCTGAGCCACCTACGGGTTCACTAAACCGGATAAAAGAGCGCCGTCAGGGTTCGATTGGCGGGCCCAAGAAGTGAAAGTTACTCCCGTTTGGGGAGCAGACCCTTTCTGTCACCCAGATGGGTCGCCTTCGCCTCATTGGGCCCTCGGTAGTAAATTACAAAGCCCCGTTTCTTTCCGCCCCCGCCCACCCGCCGCCCCCTGCTTCCAAGCTTTACGTCAGTCAGCCAAGCGGTGAAGGTTCGCTATTTTATCTACGCTTCGGTACCCCACTGGGTTGCCCCTCTGAAGCCGGCCTTTCTCTTTCTCAGGTGAGCCTCATGTTAAACGGGTGGCCGGTGATTTCAGCCTTCGCTGGTGACCAGGACGTGACCCGGGAGGCCGCCAGCAACGGAGTTCTAATCCAGATGGAGAAAGGCGACCGAGCATACCTCAAGCTGGAGCGGGGAAACTTGATGGGGGGCTGGAAGTATTCGACCTTCTCCGGATTCCTCGTATTTCCCCTCTGACTGGCTCATCTCGGGAATGGAGGCAGGGAGAGGGCGAAGGCAGGAGGGGAAAATTATAAAGAGGCTGAACTTTAGAGGACGAGAAAACGGCACGACTTGAAACTTCCTACTTGTTCCCCAGCTGTATCCGGTAAACGAAGCGCAGCCCGGCGGTTGGACAACTTAGTCCATTTCCTCTTTAGGAGAAGTAAATTCCGCTTAGCTCTGCGCACTCCCATTTCCAAAATAAACTCGCCCCCAACTCCAGTTGCAGTAATCAAGAAAGACAGACTGCCTTGTCACTGTTTCTTACCCCGTGTTCATGTTCCCTACAATTTATATAAAAGAAACTTTGCATTTCACTGTATAATGTGAAATATCTTCCTCCTCTGAGTCCCGCTCTTAATCTTTTCATCCGCTGAAATCTGATATGTCCCTCCCCCCCCCTTTTTTTTTATTTTGGAGAGGGGGGAAGGATTTTTTTTTTTTTTGGATGGGGAAGTAGTTTTAATTTGGCAAGTACTGCTCTTAAAACACCGCTCGAATTAATTAGCTGAAGGTACTTTGTATGTATCCTCGGCTGCTTGTTAGCAGAGAAAGGACTCACCTTAGTGGTGACTGGTTTAAAAAAAGAAATATATATATATATATAAATATATATCATTTGTACACGAAGAACTGTTCCCAGTGGAAACTGGCTGTATTTCCGTATTTCTATGTCCCATTTGGAGTGATCGTGAAATCTAAGGCTGCTTGATGTTCTGATGCTTGTCAATGCCCTAGTGTTCTGTGGCTCCACTAAACGCCAGGAGGTTCTTCGGGACGCTTCCTCGTCCTCTGTAACATACCTGTGAATAGCCAAGATTTAATTTTGCTTTAATCCAATAAAGTTCAAGTGGAACTTTTATTTTTCTGAAACAGCTTTCTAAACTACGCACCTCCCCTAGTTGCGAGGTCTGGGGGCAGGGGTGCGGAAGGGTGAGATTCAGAGGTGTAGGGGACTTGGCGGCGTGCAAGCCGAGAAAGGCTAAGGCAGTGTCGGCCCTCGCTCCTTCCTGCGCGGGCCTAGGGCCAACCATGCATTCCGCCCTGTGCTCCCTGCTTTGGCGCAAACGTAAGAAATATGGTTGAAATGTTGCTAGGCGAGGCCCGACAGCCGGCCTGGAAGCGAAAAAGGCTTTTCGCAGTCCAAGTGCATCAGGAATAATTCCAACTCGAGGAGCCAGAACCTTTCTGCCCTTTCGTCACGCTTTCCACGCCTCTGCCTCCGGACCGTCCGCTCACAGATCCCGAAGCTGCGTCTGTTTTATTCCGCCTCCTCTGAATCCCGAGTCTGCGCCGGCGGTATTACCGGGCGCCGGGGACTTGTGATCGCGCTCATCGCAGGACTTTTATTCAAGAGGTTCGTCCAGGAGTTTTGATTGTATCGGAACATAATGTGAAAGCAAAATTGAAATAAACGACTTCGTTTTAAGTCTGGAAGTCTGACCAAGTCGCTTCGGCAGAGGGGAGGTCGGGCCGGGAAAAGCAGGTGGGCGGCCAAGGGGCGGGAGCCGCGGCCTGCATGGGCCCTTCTGGCTCTGGTCCTTTTGGAGGCTTCTCCTGGCCCGAGATTCAGAGATGAATTTAATTAGAGATGGAGAGAAGCGGGAAAGAGGTTAATAATAGCACCGTAAACAATGTTTCTCGACTTATTCCTGCGGCTCCTTTTGATTTAGAGTCAACAAGCGAGCGACCTGAGCTGAAACTCAGCCCGGGCTTCTCCGCACGCAATCCAGGAGCTCGGGCGTCTAGCTGGTGCCCTCAGCGGCCCCAGCGGCCCCGGACCCCTCAGGGGTTAAGCAGGGACTTGGGACTGAGGAGGGGAACCGGTCTTTTTCCTGCCCCACAGTTCTCCACCCTAGTCAGTCCCCAGGGAAGTGAGGATAAGGAGTCCTAAAGGAATTTTTAAACCATTCTTAAAAGCAACAAGACTCTAACCTCCCCTCCTCCCCAACTTTCTCCGCATTCTTCCAGTTGGGAGGGAGAAATCTGAGAGAACTGGAGCGCCGGGCAGCGGAACTAGTTCGACCCCGGCTCAGCGGGAGCAGAGCCAGCCCGCCAGGCACCCGCATACCGCACAAGCTAAGGCTCACCGCCGCGCAGGTGGGGTAGCCACCGCTCACGGGAACTGAGCCCCAAGCACCCTTGAAACTGACTCGCCTGTGAGTGGATGGTCGGCGAGCAGACCCGCACTGTGGGTGTCCAAGCGGTGCGACCTCCAGGCGGTGTTCTGCAGGGATACTTTGGCAAGTCCTCCTGCTTGGCCTCAGTTTCCCCATCTGTAGAAAGAGGGAGGAATCTGAACATCTCCAAGAGTCCTCCTGCCCCGAGGTTCTAGCCTTTCTCTCTGGTCTTTTGCCTGGCTTTAGGGAGTCCTGGCTGCAGCCAGGTGATCTGGAGCCTGTAGGCTAGCCCGGAGGCAGGGAGAAGCAGCCTATCCAGGAACTCAGGTTCACTTTGAGCCCTTGCTCTAGGGCCTGAAAGGTCAACACAGATAGGGAGTGAAGGGGCCCTCAGTGGGACAAGAGTGCGAAGTTATCCCTTGATTCTGCTGGGGCTCCAGCTGGCCCCTTCCTGGCTGGAGCGCTTTCTCTCCAAACTCTGACCTTGGCCTTGGGGATCCTGCTTAGCTGGTTTCAGCCACTTCTTTCATCTCCTGCTTCCTTCTCTCCATCTCCTGTCTTCGTGCCTTTGCACCTGCCGTTTCTTTGCTTCAAGTTGAAGCACCTTTTTTCTTCTTTCCCCACTTGGTAGAATCTTCTCTTTCTGGGGATCTAAGCAGTTCAACTAAAAGGCCTTGTCCTCTGGGAAGTGGTCCTGTCCATACAGCACAGACCCTGCCTTCCCCAGGCTCATAGCCCCCTCCTCAACCTTCCACCAGGCCCTACCTGGAGTTGGCAGGGAGGACAATTTTGAGCTGTGGACAGCTCTTTCTTTAAGACCATCTGGGGCCTGGCACTTGGCAGTTGGGCCACCTCCCTCACCTCTGGGGCAAATGTGGAGGTGATTGTTACTCTGCCAGAGGCAGGTGAATGACCTTCATCTGAAAATTGTGTTCCAGCTTCAAGGAGTGTGCGTTGAGGATTGAGAGGGTTAGAGAAAAAGGGGGTTATTAGCTCCATAGGGACTACCTTCCTGCCCCCAACCAGAGGCTAGGAAGGGGAGGGTGTTATTCTAACCCACCTCAGAGTGGCTTTCTTTAAAGCTTAGAATCCTCTAGGCCTTTCTAGATCTGGGTCCTGTTTCTTGCTTTTATCTCAAATAAACCTGATCGGAATCAAGGCTGTAGGAGTTTCAGGACCACATCTTCATTCAGCTTCATCTTCTGTCTAAAAGTCTCCTTTCCTGCCGGGGTCACCTTGGTTACTTCCTTCTGTTCTGCCTCAGTGGTCACCTCCCACCGGGAGACTTCCTCACCCTAGATAGGAGAGTGGTAACCTACCTCTTCCAGGCCTTCTGCTTTGGAGTGTGGTCTCTCTTACCACACTGCCTCCTCCCCCACCCAGTTCCCGAGTGCAGAGCTTGAGTTAGGGGTCTGGTGGAGGGAAACTATGGAACTACCGAGAGCCAGCGGGCTGAAGCGGCGTGGGGGGCGGGGAGTGGGGAGCGGTGGGGGTGTTGGGGAGGGGGAAGCGGGGAAGGGGTGGCCGGATGGGGGGATGTAGGAGGGGTGGTTTCTAAGACCCAACGAGCCCAGACCAGACTCGTAGGTCGAAGTGTTCCAGGCAGCACCCTGAGATTCTGGGTGTCTCCGTACCAGCGCTGGATCCCTGGCCAGGTGCCAGGGTCACTGTCGCCCGTGTAGTCTGCTGCGCAGCGCGGGGTTGCGCGACGTTCCGCGCAAGGTCCCAGGGCTCGCTAGCTCGCCGGGGCTTTCACTGTTAGCAGAGCTGGGAGCGCGCCCTCCAAGCTGCGCTGGAGCTGATGCTCGTACCCCGGGCGGATTGGTTCCTAATGAGAACATAATTACCCAGATGGAGAGGGAGCCTCACCCCGCTCCTTAATTGTTACCGTTATGGGGTAGTGGAGAGGCGAGAGAGTGCTGGGCTGAGCTACGGGGCGGGCATTTCCGCGCATACAGGGCGGGGTCCTGGGATCCCCCGCCCCCACCGGCACACCCAGCTGAGGTGAAGGCTTGGCGCCCTGCCCTCGACCCCTGGCGCGCAGTGCGTCCTGATACTACTTCCTCCCCCAGCCCGAACCGCGTTTTCCTCAACTCCTAGATGCAAGGGGTGGATTAGATGTCTAGGGTATCCTCCAGGTGATCTGACTTTTCTGATCAGCACGTCGGTGAGTCGTCTTCCCCGTCCCCCACCCGCCACACACCTCCAGGCTGCGTTTGTCACCCCTGCTAGCTTTCAGACAAAACAGTGCAACCTTTTACTGGGTCTGCGGAGGTCAGCGGTGCCCTTGAACGGGAAGGTCAAGCTGGGAGGGAAAGTGGAAGTACCCTTCCTTTGAGCCAACTCAGTGGGAAAGAAAAGCTTTCTGGAGACGATGACAAAGGTCTCTTGGCCTCTTTGCACAGGGCTCCTCATTGAAGATACACGCACACTCTATCTGAGCCTCAGTTTGCTCACATTTCAAATGGGAACAATAATATCTACACAGCAGCGTGGTTGCTAAAAGGTATAAAAATGCTCAGCACTGCCTGTGGCAAGGTAGGTGCTGAATAAATGGAAGCAACAATGAGGAACAATGGCCACAGTAGAGCCATCACTATCACAGAAGCAAGACTCGAAGGAACATCAAGCAGACAGGAAAGCTAAAACCACGAGGGGAAGGGACACAGAACATGTGAGTTAGGATCCCTCGTCCTTCTTCTCCTTGCACGTTCATCACCCCACCCACCTCCAGTTAATCATGAGAACAGGAGGATTTTACCCTGGAAGAGTCTTTCATCTCCATCCCTGTTGCTCATATATTTGTGTCAACCACTGTGGACGAATACTCTAGCTTCATGTCTGCTTTCCCTTTGGGTATGAGTGCTGTTTACATATCTGTGTTAATTTTTTTTAAAATGATGCCATTTTAATTTATTAATTTATTTTAATTGGAGGCTAATTACTTTACAGTATTGTAGTGGTTTTAGCCATACACTGACATGAATCAGCCATGGGTATACATGTGTTCCCCATCCTGAACCCCCCTCCCACCTCCCTCCCCATCCCACCCCTCAGGGTCATCCCAGTGCACCAGCCCTGAGCACCCTGTCTCATGCATTGAACCTGGACTGGCGATCTGTTTCACATATGAGAATATACATGTTTCAATGCTAACAGTCTTTTGGACTCTGTGGGAGAAGGCGAGGGTGGGATGATTTGAGAGAACAGCATACCTGTGTTCACTAAGAGGGCGAGCTGCTTGCATCCCGCTCATCTTGCTTGGCCCAGTGCCCCCTGTGGTGGGCACAGAGCAGGACTCCTATGACTGTGTCAGCAGTGAAAGCAACCTGTGACTGGCCTGTTTGCAGGATATGGACCCAGCCAGTGAAACTGCCCTTCAGGGGACCTCTCAGTCCTGGAAGCACCCCATCACTGATAGGAATGCTGACGCAGAAGTGCGTCCACACCCTGTACTGGCCCGGAAACCTTCCTGGGCAGCTGCACTTCTCATCTCTTCCTGTTTCGTTCTGTGCTCAGCCTGTCCCTGGAAATCCCACCTTTGACTCTGGGAAAGTAGTGAGCAGGGACAGCGAGGAAAAGGCCAAGATTAGACATATGGGTTGGTGTTTGGATTTGTTGCTAGGTCTTAATGCTGAGAAAATACTTCTGGCAGCAGTGAGAAGACACTGTGCAGCTGAAGTCAGGAAGGAGAACTTTATGATTATAAAGAAAGAACTTCCAGGTGTGTGACCACAGTCCAGAACCAAGGGGGGTCTTTGTTCATCTTTCTCAACCCTGAAGAGGTCAGGGAGAAGGTGCAGAAGGAGGGAGCAGGGGAAGGGAGCAGGCTCCAATCTGACCTTGAGGTCCACCCCATATACGAAGTCCTCTCTGAATGCCACCCATCAGGGCTTGGCCCTCTGCTGACTCCCTGTACTCTCTTATTCAGGTCACACCCTGACCACTTGGATGTTAAGCTTCATGGGGCATCAGCTGTCATCTGTGGTTTCTCACAGTGCATCCAGAGCCTGGCACAATGTCAGGATTGGTAGATGCTCAATAAATGCTCCCTGATTGAATGAGTGAACATGTGAGTGGGTGAGGAGAAGGAGGGAGGGATTACTGGTTGTGTGGTGAGTGCGTTTGTCTGACCCACCAGACTGTGAACTCCATGAAAGTATCCACCTTGTTATTGCCTTATTTACAGTTACATTCTCAATGCACACTGCCTGGAATAGAGTCAGCATGAACAGTATTTCCTGAACAAATGAACAAAGAATTACAGTACTTTGGACCATGGGATTCTGGAATGCAGGCTTGAAACATTGTACACTTCTTGAGATTCCCACTATCCTCATGAACAGTCACATTTTATAGAGTGAAATTGAATTGTACTAGTTGTCTGCAGTTGATATTACAACACAAGTCTTTCTTGCATGCAGCTTGCCCCATCCTGCCCCCAACATATGGTCAGCTCCTTAGAGGGCAGGGACCATATTTTATTTTAAAGGGCAACACCTAATAACATGATTCACTATTGGTTGATTGATTGCTTAATCAAGGATTAAGCCATCAAGTCTGTGGCAGTGGGTAGGGTTAAAGCCCCTGGTGACGGCACCAATCAGCTGGTGAAGCCCAGCAGGATTTTCCATGGTTCTAGCAGAGTAGTCAGGTATAAGCAGTAGCCACGCAGCACCTTGATCAATTGGGGAGCTGGTATTTCCCCAGCAGACCCTGGCTTGTGGCTGGGAATGGGATTTCTGGGGTTTTGCTCTAGCTAAATGCAGAATGACCTCTGAAGTCCCTTCACATTTTGGATTCCCTGGTGGCTCAGATGGTAAAGAATCCGCCTGCAATGCAGGAGATTGGGTTTCGATCCTTGGGTGGGGAAGATCCCCTGGAGAAGGAAATGGCTACCCACTCCAGTATTCTTGCCTGGAGAATCCCATAGTCAAAAGAGTCTGGCGGGCTAAAGCCCGTGGGGTTGCAAAGAGTTGGACGCAACTGAGTGATTAGGCACACAAGCAGACCATGGAAGTGGAGTTGGTTTCATCTAAAGAAAATCAAAGATTTCCCAAATCCCCCTCCTCTCTCTGACTCAGTGTCCAGCTGGGTGTTCAGCCCAACAAAGAGTTTTCTGGAATACTCTGCTTGCCAGCAGCAATCTGCTTTCTCAGGTGAGGCTCTAAGAGCCCTTCATTCCATCATCAGAAATTGCCTGCTTTCAGGGAAATTTACACAGAGGGAAGAGGGAATTAAAAGGAGATACAACTGGGCATCGTGTCCTCCTCATTTAAAAGGGAGCCGTGTGCTCTTCCCAGATCCTGTATTGGAAGACTTTCCTTTGTATTCTGAGAGGCTCAAAAATAAACTCCCCAAAGTGTACTTCCACTGAGAAGTTCAGATGATTTTATAATGACTCCAAATATGGAATTAAAATGCAGCTGATGAGGAGCCTACAATTTTACTAACTCATCTTGATCAAAGTTGGTCAATTTAAGTCTCAGCAATGTTCCAAACGCTCACTCACTCTCTCTTTTTGAAGGAGTTCATTTCAGGTAGACAGATTATTTACTTATTCTGAAGATGCCAAGGGAAAGGGTGTGTTAGCAATATTAATTGAGCTGTGGGTGCAGGCTTGCAGCTCAGCCTTCATGTGGCATCTGAGTGTCTGTTGCTTTTCCTTCTTTTCCCTCTGGGTTCTCTGTGCTTCGTAAGTGGGCCTTTGCCTTACAGGTCTACCTAAATTACCTCCAGCATCAGTATGAGTGACAGTGGTGTGTTCTGAGGCTGTGAAGTTTGTAGTTGTTTTTCTTGGTTGCCTAAATGTGTCCCTATCTCTTGTCATAAGAAGTTGGGATCCAGGCTGAGGACAGAAGCACGCCTGTTCCCCCAGGAGGGAGACCATAGCACCTCCAGATGTGACCTCTATAGGGGCAGTGGGGGTCTTCATGTCTGAATTTCCACCTTACATCTGTCACCAGAGTCCTGTCTTCTAGCCTCAGCCTGCAGAGAAAGCCACCTGGTGACTAGCTTTCAAAGCTGTCACATGGATCTTCTTTGGGCCCCTCATAATTAATTCTTCCCTCGGTAGCCAGAGTGAGCTTCTCAAAGCATAAACCAAAAACCACACTGCGTGAAACCACCTTGTGCTTCCACAATGCACTGTGCCTTTTTATTGTGGCTGGGCCTCTCTCATCCAGCTCCAGCTGACCTCAAGGAGCTCACCTTCTATTGTTTTTCTTTACTGCAGAGGAACTCGTTCTGGCTTTCCGTCAGCTCCTAGAATATGCCAGGCTTTCTCCTGTCTCAGAACCTCTGCACCAGGTGATCCTTTGGGGCCATTTCCTTCTCTTTCAGGTCTCAGCAGGCCACCTTTGATTACTCTCTCTGATACTAAACTACTTCCTCTATTACCAGTTGAGCTCTATTTCATTGCCCTGAAATGCTCATTTATCTGTTTGCTGGTTTGCTGTTTCTCTCCCTCCCTAGGAATATGGACCTGGTCTATCCTGGGTGTCACTTTGTCTGCAGGGTTTGGAATAGAACCTAGAATGGTAGGGGCTGGCTTAATATACAAATGAGTGAGTGAGTGATGTCCGACTCTTTGCCATCCCATGGACTGTAGTCCATGGAGTTCTCCAGGTCAGAATACTGGAGTGTGTAGCCTTTCCCTTCTCCAGGGGATCTTCCCAACCCAGGGATCGAACCCAGGGATCGAACCCAGGTCTCCCGCCTTGCAGGCAGATTCTTTACCAGTTTAGCCATAAAGGAACCCCAAGAATACTGGAATGGGTAGCCTATCCCTTCTCCAGCGGATCTTCCTGACCCAGGAATTGAACCGGGGTCTCTGCATTGCAGGCGGATTCTTTACCTCCCTGATACAAATATACAAATGGCTGATTAGAAATTAGCCATCCGATCATAATCCATTAGAGCAGAGGTGTCTTCTCATTGGTCCCCTCTCCTCAGGAGTTCAGAGGAACCATTAAACATGTCACCCACCAGAAGCATATCCATTCAGAAGAAAAGCATCCTGGAAGCCTTGGGGTTAAAGATGGGGGCTGGAAAATTGACCTCTTATCATTTACAGGCCCAAAGAATGTTTCAGATGTTGTTTTGTTGCTTGCTTGTTTTTGTTTAATTCAGTTAACCATGCTGTGCACTAGGGAAAACGGAAGTGAGCTGTGAATGATTGGGTTTTTCCCCACTGAAGTTGTCCTGCAACAGACAAGCATGAACAAGAGAACAAGGAGAGAAGAGGCCTTGGTCTGCTGCAGAGGTGGGAAGCAGCCAGGGTACCGTTCCTGGAATTGTAACTCTGCTTGGAGCCAAAGTGGGCAGTGAGGTGGGGACTAAGAAAGGAGAATGAGGGCTGGGGAATCATATGCACAAGACAGAAGGCAGGGTCTTGACTCTCTCCAAGATAGGAAGAGGCAGCACTGGGGGTAGAAATGACAACAGTATGAATCTAAGGCTGTAGAGAAAGGACATGTATGTTCAGACTGCAAAATATTCACTGCCGAAACACCCAGCTAGCCTGGAGCTCTCAATCACACATTTATTCAACAATACTCACAACACTGCATGCAGGCCCAGCACCGGCTCTGCTCTATAGGTCCAGTAGAAAAGCCCAGGCAGGGGGCCAACCTTGCCCTCTCCAGCTGAAGGGAGAACAGTACAGAGAAGGATAGGAATTAGGGTAAGGGGCTTAAGCTGTCTGAGCTCCTTGACTTAACCCTCTCGCTGCCACACCACTGTGAACTCCTCCTGGTCCAAGTCAACTTTTATGACCTTTGGGCTTCACCTGCCTTTCTATGGCAGAGAAGGGGGCACTGGTTAAGAGAACAGGCTTTGAGCTAAGTAGAGCTGCTTTTGTGGGCTGCCTTTGTTGCTATATTCATCAGGACTCTTATGGCTTCAAATCATAGAATCCCAACTCAAATTGGCCTTAATGCCATCCTCCCTAAAGAATTTATTGAATCCCTTTACAAAAAAAAAAAACCAAAACAAACACACACAAAAAAAACCCACAACAAAACAACAAGGATAATTAAATTTAGGTGTGTTCAATCCAGACACCTCAAGCAATGTCGTTAGGAATCTGCTTCTTTTTACAACTGGATTCATTTCCAGGCCCCTAATTGTGGCAGCAATATCGGACTCACATTTTATCTAGTTTCCCCATCAGAAAGATAACATTTTCTTTCTCCATAGGTCCAGAAAAAATTCTAGAGCTGGTGAGTATTGGATTGACTTTAGTGCAGATTGGAACTAGTTTCCTTGAGCAGAGGAATAAAGTGAGCTAACTGGTCAGGCATGGAGCCTGTCCTGCTTGGGAGTGGGGGTGAGGATGGGGAGAGGCAGTCCTTTCTGGGGCCAGCTGGTGCCAATGAAGGAGGACTGCAGGTGAGGTGAGCAGAAGCCACTTCCTATAAGGGAAGTGTGACTTCAGGTAAGGGGTTAATTTCCCTGAGTTTTTGTTTCCTTGTCTGTTAAAGTGAGATGAGCCATAATATCTAATTCTGGATTAATGAGGCAATATATACAAAAGATTTAATAGAGTGAAGGACATAGTAAGTGCACAGTTAATTGTAGTTATTATTTTTGCTCCTGAGACAATTTTGCCAGTGCCCATGCACTCTGGCATTGTTACTTATTTATATCACAAAGTTATCTTTTTTTCCTCCGGGAAGAGCACAAGCAAACAACTCATGGCCTATTCATGCTTATTTGTGCATTCCAGTCATGTGGAGATCTTGTTAAAATGCAGATTCTGATTCTTTGTATCTGGGCTGGGGTTTGAGATTTTCCAATTCTAATAAGCTTTTTAGAATTGACTTTTTAAAAGAATTTTTGCATTTTAATAATCTTGGCCAAATTCTACACGACAAACTCACTACAGATGACATTTGAGTAGCAATGGTATAGGGCCATGTGTATCCCATGGCTATTTCCTAAATATTTGTCCACAGATGTGTTATATCAGAATCAAATGCGACTTTTTGGGGGAAGAGAATTTACTGGTGGCTCACATAACACAAAGTAAGCATGAGCAATGAAGAATGATTCAGTCACAATTTGATTACCGGTGCCTGGTCTCTATCTCCTGCTCTCTTATGCTCAGCCCCTTTCACTCCTCACAGTCACAGGACAGCTGCAGGAGCCTTGGCCTTTTCATTTTCTCTGCTTCAAATTCTTTACCCAGAAGTCTTTGCAAAATTCTTATGGCATCTCATTGGCTCTAAAGGAGTCTCAGGGCAATTTCTAGATCCATTTCCATGGAAAGGCAATGCAGGCTCTGATTGGTCAACATAAGTTTTATTCCCCTTGTGAGGTCAGGAAATGAAATCCACTTCATTGAAGCATTCAGGATAAAGTGTGCGTGTGGTGTGTGTGTGTAGGAGGAGGATTTTCAAACTAGAATTGAAAGCTAGCACAGAAAGTCAAGGGCCACCCCACTCCAATCCCAGCCCAAGGTTCTTATACCCAATTCTCCACTCTCATAGTTAACAGGCGTCTCAGACATATATCTTCAAAACGGATCCCTAATCTGCTCCTGCCACAGCATTTTCTATCTCAGTTCTGGAAAATCCATCCTCCTGGTAATTCAAATCAGAAACCCCAGCATCACCCTTGACTACTCCTTTCTTATACCCAAAATCTAATCCATCAGCAAATCTTATCACTTTACCTTCAAAATAATCCAACAGTCAGCTGATCCAGGCCACCAGCCAATTGTCTCCCTGGGACAACTGCAGTCACCCAGTTAGTCTCCCAGCTGGCAGTCTTGCTTCCCTACGTCTACACACACGCATGATCACGGCAGCTACAGAACGACCCTTCTAAGTGGTGAGTCAGATCACGCCATTTTTCTGCTAAAACTTCCAGATGGGTTCTGTGCTCATTTTGAATAAAATCTAAACTATTTGTCCCCCATCACAGCCCACCCCTCCTGACTGCTTCTCTGACCTCATTGACCTTTCACCTGAGAGCTTATGTAAAGTTCCCCTGCCATTCCCTGCCCCTAGATATTCTAATTCAGTAAAGCCCTCGGCTGGGCCTGGGGGCAGGGCGGGAGGGGGGGCTTCTGTGTTGCTACAAGTCCCACCTGTGATTTTGATGTGCTGCCCAGGTTTGCAAACAATTGCTCCCAACACCTGGCCTGGGTTCTGGCACAGGCATAAATGTCTGTCGAGTCAGCATCTCATCCTCCCTCTGTGCTTGTGTGTGGTTTTTAGGGTGGCGCAGAAAGTGGGAGGGGAGCAGGATTACTTATGAATTCCTATCGTGAAATCTGATTATATAAAGGTCGTCACTTGTATAATACTGGCAGAGATCTTCTGAGGAGTATAATTAGCATCAGCTCACTTTGCAGAAGGAGGGCTGTCCTGGCCCTGTTGGCTAACATGCCTGCCCCTCAGTGGGATGCCTGGGAGGCTGTTTGGTGACCGCATCCCTCACTTGCATTTAATGGTGACAGCCCCTAGCAGCACACAGTGTCTCTGCCCAGCTTCTGTGCTGATAATGAAGGCAGCTTCACAAGAGCCCCTGTACAAACTGTACCTGCCAGAGAGCCTGCCCGCCTGACTTGTGTCATTTTAATTTGGCCCTTCACAGTGCCAAAGCTACCTTGCCTGCTGTCCCTTCTTGCCCACTGCCATTCTTGGGGCTGCCTGCCTCTGAGATGCAAACCCCAGCTTCTTCCCTCCCTCACCCCTACTCCCTGGCTTGGTCCTGGAAGCCCCTGCCCAGCCGCCACCAGCTCCTTCAGCTGTCCCTGTGACAGGCTCTGAGCTGGAGTTCTGCAGAGTGTCTATTAGATCAGGGGTCCCCAACCTCCGGGATCTAATGCCTGATGATCCAAGGTGGAGCTGATGCAATAATTATAGAAATAAAGTGCACAATAAACGTAATGCCCTTGAATCATCCAAAAACAATTCCACCCTCCACCTGCTCCCCTCACCCCAGCGTGTGGAAAAATTATCTTCCATAAAATCAGTCCGTGGTGCCAAAAAGGTTGGGTATTACTGTATTAGGTCATTTTGGTTGTAAGAAACAGAAATTGGCTATCATAAGCAGAAGAGGAATTTCTTCATATGCCTTATGGAAGCCCATAGAATGGCCATGAAGCCTGGAGAACTAGGCTTGCGAAAAGCCTGGCATTGGGATAGCCCTGAGGTGAGGGACTCAGGAGCAGGAACTGATGACGATCCCTTTGGGAGCTCACCCTCAGGATGCAGTGGTGAGTGTGGTTTCCCTTCTCGTGTCCCTCAACACTGAACAGCCCTGGAGAAAAGATTGCCTCATAAGCTCACCCCTCATCTAGGGGGAGTGCTGAGCATCCTGACTGTCCATCACACCAAGGCTGCAGACCACATAGCTGAGAAACTTTCTCAAGATGGAATGTGGGCTCTGGAGGCAAGCTGCCTTGGTTTGTGTCCCAGCTCTCCCTTGATCTGTGGTGTAGCTTTCAACAAGTTATTTATTTTTGACTGGACCTCAGTTTTTGCATCTGAAAAATGGAAATAATAATAATATCTACTTCATTAATTAAACAGACATATGTAAAGCATTTAAAATAATACCAGGCATTCAGTAGGCACTCAGATCAATGTTATTAGTAGTGAGACCAAAAGGAGGGGTATGGAGGTGGGGTGCTGGAAAGGCAGGGATTCACGTGCTCTCTCCCTCTCCCAAGCCCTGACTCAGGTTTCCACATGGTTTGTTATCCTCTCCTCCAATGTGGAAAGTGCCTGGGTGGGAGGAAAGAAGCCTTGGGAGCTTTCTGGCCTACAGGTCTCACCGATACAGAGGGACAGGTCAGGAAAAAATATTGATCGAGAGCTTTAGATGTAACTTGACCCTATTTAAATTATGGCTTTGCTACAAAGAGCTGTATGACCAGGTTGGTTGTTGAGTGTCTCTGAGCTGTGCAGGAATCAGGATAATAAAAACCTACTTCTTAGGGTTGTTAGGAAGGTCCACTCATTCATGTAAAGAACAGTTATTGAGCTCTGGCTGGAATCAGACACTGTTCTAGTGCTGGGATGAGAGCTTGAATCAAGGAGATATCTCCCTGCCCCCATGTGACTGGGCGTACCTGAGTCCGAGCATCATTCAGAGTTGCATAATTACAGAGTAATAAGGGTTCTGGAGAAACTGCCTGCTCAGGGAGCTGTGAGCTGTGAGGGGATCTGACTTTGAGCTGAGAACTGAAGTTTGACCAGGAATGAGCTAGGCCAAAGTTGGGGGAGGGGAAAGCATTCCAAGCAGAGGAATCACATGTGTAGAACCCCACAGTGGGAAGCATCACGCATCTGGGGGTTGAGGAAGGGTCAATGCCACCCTCATTAAGGGAAGGATGGGGGATCGAGGTGGGAGGCTGGCGAGCTGAGGGGCCAGATCCTGTGAGGCCTGATAGTTCAGGGCGAGGATTCAGGGGATTCAGGTCTTCATTCTGAGACTGATGGGTCCTTCTTAAAAGACTTAATCACAACTGTTTTTATATTTTCAGAACATCAGGTTGGCTGCTGGGAGGAGAAAGCCTGGAAGGCGGTAGGAGAGGATGCAGCAGTCCAGTAACAAGGCTGCAACAGCTATGGGGCTTAGGGATAAAGGCAGCTAGGACTATAGCAGGGACAGCAAGGTTGGAGACCAGTAGATGGATTTAAGAGGGATTACAGACAGAGGAGACTGGCAGACTGCAGTCCATGGGGTTGCAAATGGTCCGACACAACTAATGCAACTTAGCACACATACATATATGTGGAATCTAGAAAAATGGTATGGATGAACCTATTTGCAAGGCAGAAATAGAGATGCAGATGCAGAGAATAGATGGGTGGACATGGTGGGGTGGGTGGGGTAAATTGGGAGATTGGGATCGACATGTATACACTACCATCGTGGCTCAAACAGTAAAGAATCCGCCTGAAATACAGGAAACCCAGGTTTGATCCCTGGGTTAGGAAGATCCCTGGGAGAAGGGAATGGCTACCCACTCCAGTATTCTTGCCTGGAGAATTCCATAGACAGAGAAGCCTGGTGGGCTACAGTCCATGAGGTTGCAAAGAGTCAGACACGACTGAGCAACCAACACTAACATGTGTAAAATAGCTAGCTAGTGCAAAACCGCTGTATAGCACAGGGAGCTTAGTTCGGTGCTCTATGGTGACCTAGAGAGGTGGGATGGGGCTGGGCGGGTGGGAGGCTCAAAGGGAGGGGATATATGTATACACACAGCTAATTCATATCATTGTACAGCAGAAACCAACACAATATTGTAAAGCAATTATACTCTCAATTTTTTTTTTAAAGGGGTATTTTGGAGTTAAGGGCTTAGGATTTAGTGATGGATCAGGACACAGAGGTGAAGGATAGACCATCAAGGGTGGTTTCTGATTTCTGCAGGATTTCTGGTGATTCTATAGTAGGATAGGCAGCATCACCACTCCTGGAGAGTGAGATCTGGGGACAGGAGGGCTGTGAGCGTTAACATGGGATGTGTTGCTCTGGAGGTTCCTTTGAGATAGCATGTGTCCAGGTCAAACAGACAGCTAGATAGGAGGGTCTGGAGGTCAAAGGACAAGTCTGAGCTGGAGGCATAAACTTGGGCCTCATAGGCATTAAAGAAGGTCAAGAGCCCTGAGATGAACAAGTTGAAGGGAAGCACGCAGACAGTGCAGGGAAAGCTCTGAGGAAATGCTGGCATGTTACAAAGACTTCAACCATTGCTGTGTGTGTGTGTGTGTGTGTGTGTGTGTGTGTGTGTACCTGCAGCCAAATCTCACCTGACAAGACTGCTACTATGATTGGCTTCTGGTTGGGTGGGCTTCACCTGCTGCTGCTGCTAAGTCGCTTTAGTCATGTCTGACTATGTGACCACACAGAGGGCAGCCCACCAGGCTCCTCCATCTCTGGGATTTTCTAGGCGAGAACACTGGAGTGGGTTGCCATCTCCTTCTCCATGATTAGCTCCTGTTGTCACCTAATAAAGCTTAAGACCCACAAGCCTCTACGTTATGATGAGGTGGGGGGCGGGGGAGAGGGGAGGGAGACAACAGAGGCACAGAAGGGAGTTGTGTTAAGCTCCTCTCACCTACACCCCAACATACACACAACTCAGACCTGACACTTTGATTGGGCTTAATTTCTTTCTTTCTAAAGCCTTCCCTGGAAGAATTACAAGCACAGCTTGCCCTGACAGCACCAGGGGGAGGACACAGTATTGGCGATGGCATAAAAGTGGAGGACAGAGGGAAGAGCAAAAGACAGAGCATTTATCCCGAGCAGAGTCCTGGAGCAGCAGCCACCTTCTGAGCAAGACACTGAGAAACCAAGGGCTTTAAAAATAGGACGGCTTCACTGCTTCAGGCGGGCAAACAACTAAAAGCCAACCTTCCTGATTCTAAGTAGCTGATCCCCACTGAGGCAGAGGGCCCCCTGAGCCCCAGAGAAGGAATTGGACAGGAGTGGGGGTGCATAACTGGATTATGGGCCTGGAGCTTTGTCTGGAGTGATCAAACTGTTCTCTGCCTCTGAAAAGAGACCCCAGACCACAGAATACAAGGAGACTTATTGCAGACAGCAGTCTCCAGAGAAGGGCCCTAGGGCAGGTTTTTTCTGGAACAGATCAAAACATCTGTGTACAAGCACAGCTGGTTGTCTCCAAAGAGTTTCTAGAAGATGCAACTCCCCTTCTCAGGGGATCTGAGGGTTACAAAGTTGAGAACGGCAGGGTTGGTGTGCTGTGGAGAGCTTTAGGGTCTGGTGGGGGATAGGCATGGGGAAATGCCCTCAGGGCCATGGACGGGGAGGTACCAAGTCCCATTGGATCTTGGAGGAAGCACAGGGCTTCAGGGAAGAGGTAAGTTTGTTTTTATTAGACTTGATTTTTTTTTTCTTTTTTTAAATTTAAATTTATTTATTTTAACTAGAGGCCAATTACTTTACAATATTGTATTGGTTTTGCCATACATCAACATGAATCTGCCACGGTGTACACGTGTTCCCCATCCTGAACCCCATTCCCATCTCCCTCCTCATACCATCCCTCTGTGTCATCCCAGTGCACCAGCTCCAAGCTTCCTGTATCCTGCATCGAACCTGGACTGGCGATTCGTTTCTTATATGATAGTATACATGTTTCAATGCCATTCTCCCAAATCATCCCCCAATGTTCATCGCAGCACTGTTTATAATAGCCAGGACATGGAAACAACCTAGATGTCCATCAGCAGATGAATGGATAAGAAAGCTGTGGTACATATACACAATGGAGTATTACACAGCCATTAAAAAGAATACATTTTCCTCAGTGTGTATGCCCAGCAGTGGGATTGCTGGATCATAAGGCAGTTCTATTTCCAGTTTTTCAAGGAATCTCCACACTGTTCTCCAAGAGACACGTGTACCCCGATGTTCATCGTAGCACTTTATAATAGCCAGGACATGGAAGCAACCTAGATGTCCATCAGCAGATGAATGGATAAGAAAGCAGTGGTACATATACACAATGGAGTATTACTCAGCCATTAAAAAGAATACATTTGAATCAGTTCTAATGAGGTGGATGAAACTGGAGCCTATTATACAGAGTGAAGTAAGCCAGAAAGAAAAACACCAATACATTATACTAATGCATATATATGGAATTTAGAAAGATGGTAACAATAACCCTGTGTATGAGACAGCAAAAGAGACACTGATGTATAGAACAGTCTTATGGACTCTGTGGGAGAGGGAGATGGTGGGAAGATTTGGAAGAATGGCATTGAAACATGTAAAATATCATGTATGAAACGAGTTGCCAGTCCAGGTTCGATGCACGATACTGGATGCTTGGGGCTAGTGCACTGGGACAACCCAGAGGGATGGTATGGGGAGGGAGGAGGGAGGAGGGAGGAGGGTTCAGGATGGGGAACACATGTATACCTGTGGCAGATTCATTTTGATATTTGGCAAAACTAATACAATTATGTAAACTTTAAAAATAAAATAAAATTTAAAAAAAAGAATACATTTGAATCAGTTCTAATGAAGTGGATGAAACTGGAGCCGATTATACAGAGTGAAGTAAGCCAGATAGACTTGATTTTTTAGAACAGCTTTAGATCTGGGGCTTCTCAGGTGGCACTGTGGTCAGGAATCCGCCTACCAATGCAGGAGATGCAAGACATGTGGGTTTGATCCCTGGGTCAGGAAGATCTCCTGCAGTAGGAAATGGCACCCCACTCCAGTATTCTTGCCTGGAAAACTCCATGGGCAGAGGAGCCTGGTGGGCTACAATCCATGGGCCCACAGATCTAGAGAAAAATTGAGAATATAGTACAGAGAATCCCTCCATATGCCCTTGTCCACTTTCCACTATTACTAACATCTTACATTAGTGTGGTACATTTATTACAATTAACAAACTGATATTCACACATTATTACGAACTAATGTCCGTGTTTCACTCAGATTTCCTTAGTATCTACCTAATGTCAGGATCTCATCCAGAATGACACATTACATATATTCAGTAGTCATGTTTTCTTAGTCTTCTCCTGCTACAATAGTTTCTCAGACTTTCCTTGTTTCTGATGATCTTGAGAGTTTTTAGGAGTATTGGTGAGGTATTTTGTAGAATGTCCTTAATCCAGAATTTGTCTGGTGTTTTTCTCATGATTGGAGTAGAGTTGTGGGTTTTGGGGAGAAGTAAAGCAACTTTTTCATCACGTTATATCAAGGATGCATACCATCAGCTTGATTTGTCACTGTTGGTACCGACCTGAGTGGGCTTGCTGAGGCGGAGTTTGTCAGGCTTCTCCATGGTAAAGTTGCTCTTCCCACGCCCCTTGCCACACTGCATTCTTTGGAAGGAAGTCAACATGTGCAGCCCACATTGAAGGGGTGGGAGTTATTCTTCCTCGCCTTGAGAGCTCAGTATCTACATACATATTTTGAAATTCCTCTGACATGGAGATTTCCTTCATTCACTTATTCAATCATTTATGTGTATCACTATGGACTCATATCCATCCTAAAGGAGATCAGTCCTGAATGTTCATTGGAAGGACTGATATTGAAGCTGAAACTCCAATACTTTGGTCACCTGATGCGCAGAGCTGACTCATTTGAAAAGACCCTGATGCTGGGAAAGATTGAAGGTGGGAGGAGAAGGGGACGACAGAGGATGAGATGGCTGGATGGCATCACCGACTCGATGGACATGAGTTTGAGTGAACTCCGGGAGTTGGTGATGGACAGGGAGGCCTGGCGTGCTGCAGTCCATGGGGTCACAAAAAGTCAGACACAACTGAGCAACTGAACTGAACTGATGGACTCATGGGTACTTATGTTGTAGTTTGGGTTATAATCCAATACTACTTTTTTTGTTGCCAGAATTGTTTCAGCTCTAGACGTTAGAAACCCTTTCAGTTGGCTCCTATCTCTTTGATATAACCTCTTTAATGTAGTTTTTTTCTTTTTTTTTTAACTTCCTTGATTTTTTGGCACTACAGATGCTCTTGGACACTACTTGCCTCAGTCCTAGAATGAGACATTCCTTTAAGGAATGCTGGTTTCTTCTGTTGGAAAATGGTATCCAAACCAAGATCTAGTACTACATGTGCTCAGTGCTACTGGTGCGGGCAGTGGGTGGGGGTGGTGGTCACTGCTTCTAGGGCCTCTTGGCTGATAGAAAAGAAAATGTATGAGGTATGCTAGCTCCTATATATACAGACATCTGTAAGTATTTCTATATGTAACCATCTGTATCTATATCTATATTAAACTAAAGATGAGTTCATACTGACATCTCCAGCTCTAACTCATTACCACATGGATTACTGTGGCCTCCTCCCTGTAAATTCCCACTCTAACAGAGTGAAATCTGGCTCCCAACATCTATATTCTGACTTGTTCAATCCCAGTATACATTTATAGTGGCTTCAGAATTATTAACTTCCAACACTCCTATAAGAAGTAACTTTATTGAGTGAAGTGCTTATGTGAAGTTCCTTTTGCCTTTCGTTTTACAGGTGCACTAGGTCAGCACCTTTTCTCTCCACCCTCTTTCCCGAGATTGTGCTATCCATTTATAATATAGGTAGAAAACAAAAGAGAATCTCCCTGTCTTTTCATTCTGTTAATAGCATCTTTTGCAGAGCATAAGTTTTAAACTTTAATAAAGTCCAACTTACCTTTTTTTTTCCTTTTATGGCTTTTGTATTTTAAAACTCTATATTCCATCCCATGCTCCCCTAACCTCCTGATTAAAAAAAAATTGCATACATTAAGGTTCATTCTTTGTGCTGTAAATTTCTATGGGTTTTTAAAAAAATGCATGATGTCATGTATCCAGCATTAAAGTATGACACAGAATAGTTCTACTGCTCTAAAAATCTACTGTGCATTGTATATTAATTCATTCCCCTCTACTCTCCCTTAAACCCTGGCAAACATTGACCCTTTTTCTATTTCTATAGTTTTGTCATTTACAAAACATTATAAAATTGGAATCATACAGTTTGTGGCCTTTTCAGACTGATTTCTTTCACTGAACAATATGTTTTTAAGATTCCATGTCTCTTCATGCTTAATAGCCCATTTCTTTTTATTGATGAATAAAATACTTCACTGCATGGATGTATCAGTTTCTCTCTTCATCTACAAAAGGGCATCTTGATTGTTTTTAGTTTTTGGCAGTTATGAATAAAGTGGCTGTATACACTCATATGCAGGTTTTTGTGTTGATTTAAGTTTTCAAATTAGTTGGGTAAATATCCAGGAGGGCAATTGACAGATCATATGGTAAGATCATGTTTAGTCTTGTAAGAAACTGCTAAGCTTTCTCCTAAAGGGGCTGCACCATTTTGCATTCTCACCAACAATGAAAGAGTTCTTACTGCTCTGCATCATTACTAATCCTCGGTGTTGCTAGTTTTTTGGATTTTAGACATCCTAAGAGTTTTGTAATGAAAGAAACGAATCACCAGTCCATGTTCGATGCAGGATACAGGAAGCTTGGTGCTATTGTTTTAATTTGCTATTCCATAATGGGAAATGATGTTGAACATTTTTTTTAATATGCTTATTTGTCATTTGTATGTGTTCTTTTTTTCCATTTGTTGAACATTTTATTGGAATTTCTTTTTCATACACATGCTCATAAGAAAACTTTATTTCTTTCTGATGTCATACTATTTTTCTCCATTTCTTATGGGGGCGTGTCCTTTGAGAATCTTCCCAGTAGAATTACAGTTATCTCTAGGAAACTTAAATATTTTTTTACTTTTATTACTTCATAAAAGTTTTAGCTTATCTTTTTCTTTTTTTAAAAAAAGTCATCCACCACACCATTTAAATAATAGATATTTGCCTTCTGCTTCTGACTTATACTGTGACCATACTACACATTCTAAGTCTAGCATTTTGTGGAATTCAGCGAAGTTTCATATTTCTTGTGGCTGCATAGTTTTCCATTGAGGATGTATTTATTTGTCTTTAAATTTTTAGTTTTTAAATTATGAAAGTATAATAATACATTTGCAAGAGACTTGGAAAATACAGAACAAAGTTACAGGTAGCACCACTATATATTATAATTATTTTTCAAGTAGATAAAGTTTTTAGTTGGCATTTCAATATCAAGTTCTCAAAAATTAATAGAATGAATGAGCAGGAAAGTAGACGTATATAGTAGACCTGAAAAGCACTATGAACCAATTCAACACAATTAAAATTTATACATTTTTCACACAATAGCAGGATATAAATTCAATTCAAGTTCCCATAGACTATAAATCAGGAGACACTGGAACATATCCAGAGACATAAACTGAGATGCAAAAATTTTATGGTTTAAAGGTACTGAAATCATACAGAGTCTCTTCTCTTAACACTGTGGAATTATGTTAGAAATCAATATCGAACAATATTTGAAAATAACCCATATATTTTCAAGTGCAATGTGACATTTACCAAGACAGATCTTTGACTTAGCTATTGGAAGCCTCAATAAAATTAAAAGACTGAGTCATCCCAGTGCACCAGCCCCAAGCAACCAATATCATGCATTGAACTTGGACTGGCGATTCGTTTCGTATATGATATTATACATGTTTCAATGCCATTCTCCCAAATCATCCCACCCACTCCCTCTCCCTCTCCCACAGAGTCCAAAAGACTGTTCTATACATCTGTGTCTCTTTTGCTGTATATTAAAAAAAAAAAAATTAAAAGACTGAAAAAACACAAAGGGTAATTACAGAGAAGAAAGTATTTGAATGAGAAATTAATATCAAAATGAGAGATTAATATCAAAGATACTTTAAAACCCCATGTATTTGGAAATTAAATGTTCACTTTTAAAAGATGGGTGTATCTATATCACTGTTTACAATAGCTAGGACCTGGAAGCAACCTCGATGTCCTTCAGCAGACAAATGGATAAGGAAGTTGTGGTACATATACACAATAGAATATTACTCAGCAATAAAAAAAGAATGCATTTGAGTCAGTTCTAATGAGGTGGATGAAACTGGAGCCTATTACACAGAGTGAAGTAAGTCAGAGAAACACCAATACAGTACATTAACGCATATATATGGAATTTAGAGAGACGATAACGATGATCCTGTTTGCAAGGCAGCAAAAGAGACACAGATGTAAAGAACAGACTTTTGGACTCTGTGGGAGAAGGCGAGGGTGGGATGATTTCAGAGAATAGCATTGAAACATGTATATTACCATATGTGATATAGATGACCAGTGCAAGTTCGATGCATGAAGCAGGGGACTCAAAGCCAGTGATCTGGCACAACTCAGAAGGACAGGGTGGGGAAGGATGTGTGTGTGGGGGTTCAGGATGGGAGGACACATGTATACCTGTGGCTGATTCATGTCGATGTATGCAAAACCACCACAATAATGTAAAGTAATTCGCCTCCAATTAAAATAAATTAATTAATTTTAAAAAAGATGTGTGTATCTAAGAAGCCATACAAGGAAAATTAGAAAACACTTGTAACAGAAAAAAATAAATAAAAAGAGAATTTATCAGAATTTGTTGCACGCAGGTGAAGCTGGTCAATGCAACTAAATTCAATGTGGAATCTTGAATAAGGTATGAAAACAAATAATGGATACTAGCATAAAATTTTGTGAAGTTTGAACAAAATCTTACTTTAATTAATTGTACTGTATCACATATTAATTTCTTGTTCTTTTTTACATTTATTCATATTCTCAGAATTGGATTAAAAGTTTCAAGACTCATTCAATTTAAAAAAAAAATCACTAAAATAAGCATTCTAGACTTCTAGCAGTAATACTAGATGCCAGAATAAATGGAACTATATCAAGTTTTCAGTTGAGTATAAATTAGAAATCTAGCATTCTATTCATACTTAGTCAAACAAGTGGAACTAAAATGTCATAAATTTTTAGCTAAGTAAAAATGCGTAAGTTTTCTAAAATGTATATATTTTACGTACTATATAAAATTCCCTGGTGGCTCCGATAGTAAAGAATTTGCTTGAATGCAGGAGACCTGGGTTCGATCCCTAGCTTGGGAAGATCCCTTGGAGAAGGGAATGGCAAACCACACCAGTATTCTTGCCTGGAGAATTCCATGGACAGAGGAGCCTGGTGGGCTATAGTCCATGGGGTTGCAAAGAGTTGGACATGACTGAGTGACACACACACGTACTATATATATGTCTGTCTGTATGTATACATAAACATTTCTACTAAACTTGAAAAAGGCTTGAGAAAGAAAAACAGAAAAAAAAAGAGATGGAAAAATTGGAAAACAAACTAAATGAAATGGGAGTCCTGAATATAAAATAGAAAAAGTGAAACAAACTAGATATAAGTAAAAGATCATCATGTAGTCCAGTCGTTTTAAACAAGGTTCCTCATTAGAATCACATCTGGAGCTTTGGCAAAAAAAAAAAAAAAAAACAATACCTGGGCATTTGTATTCTTCAAAAAATTCCAAGATAATTCTAATGTTGTTTGGTCACTGAGTCATGTCTGACTCTTTGCAACCCCTTGGACTGCAGCATGCCAGGCTTCCCTGTCCTTCATCATCTCCCCAAGCTTGCTCAAACTTACGTCCTTTGAGTCAGTGATGCCATCCAACCATCTCATCCTCTGTCATTCCCTTCTCCTGCTGCCTTCAATCTTTCCCAGCATCAGGGTCTTTTCTAATGAGTTGGCTCTTTTCAGCAGGTGGCCAAAGTATTGGAGTTTCAGCTTCAGCATCAGTCCTTCCAATGAATATTCAGGACTGATTTCCTTTAGGATTGACTGGTTTAATCTCCCTGCAGTCCAAGGGACTCTCAAGAGTTTTCTCCAACATCACAGTTGAAAAGCACCAATTCTTCAGCACTCAGCCTTCTTTGGTCCAACTCTCAATTCCATCCTTGGCTACTGGAAAAACCGTAACTTTGACTTATACAGACTTTTATTGGCAAAGTAATGTCTTTGCTTTTTAAAATGCTGTCTAGGTTTGTCAGATGTTTTAATATACATCTGAATTTTAAAACGTGATTACAGATTTTTCTATTAAGTGGTAGTTTTAGTGATATAGAATCCTATTATTTTCTGTAAGCCAATCATGATACAATGGTATTAAAACAATAATAGTTACATGGAAAGAGGAGCCTGACAGACTACAGTGCATGGAGATGTAGAGAGTCAGACATGACTGAGCGACTAAGCACAGCATAGCACAGTTGCATAATCACAATAGTAAAAGATGTTTATCAGTTTACACAATCAATAGCTAGACCCCCAAGATACAGTTGCAAGCTATGTGGAAACATAATTAACCTAACAATATAATTGCATACAACTTGGGGTGGGGGTTAAGTATGGTGATGTGTAAGTGAAAGTGCATATATTCACATGTTTTTACCCATCCATCCAGTCTATGCCTTTGGGTTTGCTGCTTGTGCTGCTGCTAAGTCACGTCAGTCGTGTCCGACTCTGTGCGACCCCATAGATGGCAGCCCACCAGGCTCCCCCATCCCTGGGATTCTCCAGGCAAGAACACTGGAGTGGGTTGCCATTGCCTTCTCCAGTACATGAAAGTGAAAGTGAAGTTGCTCAGTCGTGTCCGACTCTTCACGACCCCATGGACTGCAGCCTACCAGGCTCCTCTGTCCATGGGATTTTCCAGGCAAGAGTACTGGAGTGGGGTGCCACTGCCTTCTCTGGCCTTTGGGTTTACATTTACATTTAAGATAATTATTGATATGTATGATTCTATAACCACTTTCTTAATTGTTTTTGGTTTATTTTGTGTAGGTGTTTTCCTTCACTTGTGTTTTCTGCCAAGAGAAGTTCATTTAGTATTTGTTATAAAGCTGGTTTGATGGTGCTATCTTAACTTTTGCTTGTCTGGAAAGCTTTTGATTTCTCCATCAAATATGAATTAGAGTCTTCTTGGCTAGAATATTCTTGGTTATAGGTTCTTCCCTTTTATTAGGTTGAACATATAATGCCATTTCCTTCTGGGTTGTAGAGATTCTGTTGAGAAATCAGCTGATAACCTTATACAAGTTTCCTTGTATGTTATCTGTTGTTTTTTCCTTGTTGCTTTTGGTATTTCATCTTTGTCTTTCATTTTTGTCAGTTTGATTACTATGTGTTAGTTGGTAAAGAATCCACCTGCAATGTGGGAGACCCCAGTTCAATTCCTGAGTCAGAAGATCTGCTGGAGAAGGGATAGGCTACCCACTCCAGTATTCTTGGGCTTCCATTGTGGCTCAGCTGGTAAAGAATCCGGCTGCAATGCTGGGGGCCTGGGCTCAATCCTTGGGTTGGGAAGATCCCCTGGAGAAAGAAAAGTCTATCCAATTCAGTATTCTGGCCCAGAGAATTCCATGGACTGTATAGTCCTTGGGGTCACAAAGAGTCAGACATGACTGAGCGGTTTCCATTTTCACTGGTGTATTTCTCCTTGAATTTATCCTGCCTGGGACTCTCTGTGCTTCCTGGACTTGGCTGACTATTTTGTTCCATGTTAAGGTAGTTTCCAGCTATTATTTCTTCAAATATTTTCTCTTGTCATTTTTCTCTCTCTATTCGCTTTCTGGGACCCCTAAAATGCAAATGTTGATATTTTTAATGTTGTCCCAGAGGTCTCTTAGGTTGTCTTTTTTTTTTTTCCATTCTTTTTTCTAGATTCTGTTCTGCGGCAGTGATCCATTCTGTCCTCCAGGTCCCTTACCTGTTCTTCTGCATCTGTTATTCTGCTCAGTCAGTTCAGTCACTCAGTCGTGTCCAACTCTTTGCGACCCATGGACTGCAGCACACCAGGCTTCCCTGTCCATCACCAACTGCTGGGGCTTACTCACATTCATGTCCATTGAGTTGGTGATGCCATCCAATCATCTTATCCTCTGTTGTCCACTTCTCATCCCACCTTCAATCTCTTCCAGCATCAGGGTCTTTTCAAATGAGTCAGTTCTTCACATCAGGTGGCCAAACTATTGGAGCTTCAGCTTCAGCATCAGTCCTTCCAATGAATATTCAGGACTGATTTCCTTTAGGATTAACTGGTTGGATCTCCTGTCAGTCCAAGGGACTCTCAAGAGTCTTCTCCAACACCACAGTTCAAAAGCATCAATTCTTCAGCACTTAGCTTTCTTTGTAGTACAACTCTCACATCCATACATGACTACTGGAAAAACCATAGCTTTGACTAGACAGACCTTTGTTGGCAAAGTAATGTCTCTGCTTTTTTAATATACTGCCTAGGTTTTTTAATATACTGCCTAGGTTGGTCATAGCTTTTCTTCCAGGGAGCAAGAGTCTTTTAATTTAATGGCTGCAGTCACCATCTGCAGTGATTTTGGAGTCCCCCAAAATAAAGTCTGTCATTTACCATTGTTTCCCCATCTATTTGCCATGAAGTGATGGGACTGGATGCCATGATCTTAGTTTTCCGAATATTGAGTTTTAAGCCAACTTTTTCACTCTCCTCTTTCACTTTCATCAAGCAGCTCTTTAGTTCTTTTTTGCTTTCTGCCATAAGGGTGGTGCCATATACATATCTGAGGTTATTGATATTTCTCCCAGCAGTCTTGATTCCAGCTTGTGCTTCCTCCAGCCCAGCGTTTCTCATGATGTACTCTGCATAGAAGTTAAATAAGCAGGGTGACAATATACAGCCTTGACGGACTCCTTTCCTGATTTGGAACCAGTCTGGTGTTCCTAGTCCAGTTCTAACTGTTGCTTCTTGACCTGCATACAGATTTCTCAGGAGGCAGGTCAGGTGGTCTGGTATTCCCATCTCTTTAAGAATTTTCCTCAGTTTGTTGTGATCCACACAGAGAAAGGGTTTAGCATAGTCAATAAAGTAGAAGTAGATGTTTTTCTGCAACTCTCTTGCTCTTTTGATGATCCAACAGATGTTGGCAATTTGATCTCTGGTTCCTATGCCTTTTCTAAATCTCCCTTGAACATCTGGAAGTTCATGGTTCACATACTGTTGAAGCCTGGCTTGGAGAATTTTGAGCATTACTTTATTAGTGTGTGAGATGAGTACAGTTGTGCGGTAGTTTGAGCATTCTTTGGCATTGCCTTTCTTTGAGATTGGAATGAAAACTGACCTTTTCCAGTCCTGTGGCCACTGCTGAAGTTTCCATATTTGCTGGCGTACTGAGTGCAGCACTTTCACACCATCATCTTTTAGGATTTGAAATAGCTCTACTGGAATTCCATCACCTCCACTAGCTTTGTTCGTAGTGATGCTTCCTAAGGCCAACTTGACTTCACATTCCATGATGTCTGGCTCTAGGTGAGTGATCACACCATCGTGATTATATAGGTTCATGAAGATCTTTTTTGAATAGTTCTTCTGTATGTTCTTGCCACCTCTTCTTAATATCTTCTACTTCTGTTAGGTCCATACCATTTCTGTCCTTTATTGAGCCCATCTTTGCATGAAATGTTCCCTTGGTATCTCTAATTTTCTTGAAGAGATCACTAGTCTTTCCCATTCTATTATTTTCCTATATTTCTTTGCATTGATCACTGAGGAAGTCTTTCTTAGCTCTCTTTGCTATTCTTTGGATCTCTGCATTCAAATGGGTGTATCTTTCCTTTTCTCCTTTGCCTTTCACTTCTCTTCTTTTCGCAGCTATTTGTATGGCCTCCTCAGCAGCCATTTTTTTTACTTTTTGCATTTCTTTTTCTTGGGGATGGTCATGATCACTGCCTCTTATACAATGTCATGAACCTCCATCTTTAGTTCTTCAGGCACTCTATCAGATCTAATCCCTTGAATCTATTAGTCACTTCCACTGTATAATCATAAGGGATTTGATTTAGGTCATCCTTGAATGGTCTAGTGGTTTTCCCTACTTTCTTAAATTTAAGTCTGAATTTGGCATTAAGGAGTTCATGATCTGAGCCACAGTCAGATCCTGGTCTTATTTTTGCTGTCTGTGTAGAGCTTCTCCATCTTTGACTGCAAAGAATATAATCAATCTGCTTTTGGTATTGACCATCTGGTGATGTCCATGTGTAGTCTCCTCTTGTGTTGTTGGAAGAGGGTGTTTGCTATTGATTCCTTCTAGTGCATTGCTCATCTCTGTTTTTTCAGTCTCCTATGGGACTACTACTCTTTTCCCCTGGGTCCTGGTTTGCACAAGATTTTGTTTGTCCCCTCCAAGAGTAGAGTCTTGGTTTCCCCCAGTCCTGTGGAAGTCCTGTAATCAAATCCCACAGGTCTTCAAAGTCAGATTCCCTGGGGATTCCTGGTCTCTTTGCTGGATCTCCAGGCTGGGAAGCCTGATGTGGGGTATTCTTCTTCTTTGGTGTTTTTATCCAGTTTGTGGGTTGCCTACCTGGAGGGTATGGGTTTTCATTTTATCGTGATTTGTGCCCCTCCTACCATCTCATTGCAGCTTCTCTTTTGTCTTTGGATGTGGAGTATCTTTTTTTTTTTTTTTTTTTTGGTGGGTTCCAGTGTTCTCCTGTCAATGGTTGTTTAAGAACTAGTTGGAACTTTGGTTTCATGTTTTCTTTAACGAGGTATCTATTCAGTTTAGCTTATTTGTTGCATTATTGTTAAGTTTAAAAACTTTATGTATTTTGGTTACAAGGTCTTTATCAGATATTTGTTGAAAATATTTTCTCCCAGTCTGTGGCTTGTCCTTTCATTTTGTTAATAATATGTTTTGTAGAGCATAAGTTTTAGACTTTAATGAAATCCAACTTAACCATTTTTTTCTTTTATGGATTGTGCTTTAGGAGCTATGTTTAAAAACTCATCACCAAACCTATGGTCACTTAGATTTTCTTCTCTGTGGTTTCTTTTTTGTGGAAATTTTATAATTTTTACACTTTATATTTAGGTCTATAATCCATTTTGAAACAGGTGTAAAGTCTATGTCTAGATTTTTTTTTTTTTTTTGCATCTGGATGTTGAATTGTTCCAGGACCATTTGTTGAAAAGAGTCTCTTTACTGACTTGGCTTTACTCCTTTTATAAAGAACGGTTGGCTATATTTGTGTCTGTCTATTTCTGGGCTCTTTATTCTGTTCCATTAATCTATGTGTCTATTCACTCACCAATACCACATTGCCTTCATTTTTGTAGCTTTGTAGTAGCTCTTGAATTTGGGTAGTGTCAGTTCTCCAACTTTGTTCTTTCCAGCATTATGTTGGCTCTTCTGGATCTTTTGCCTGCTCATGTAGAAGCAGCTTATCAATATCTACAAAATACTTGCTGAAATTTTGAATGAGATTTCATTCATTGAATATGTAGATAATGTTGGGAAGAATTAATATCTTAATAATACTGAGTTTTTCAATCCATGTACCGGAATATTCATTTATTTAGATCTTTGATTTCTTTCATCAGAATTTTATAGTTTTATACATAGATACTACATATGTTTTATTAGATTTATACTCAAGTCTTTTTTGACCGCTTTAAAAATGGTATTATGGTTTTAACATGGGCTTCCCACTTGGCTCAGTGATAAAGAATCCACCTACCAATGCAGGAGATATAAGAGATCCAGGTTCAATCCCTGGGTAGGAAAGATGCCCTGGAAAAGGAAGTGGTAACCCACTCCAGTATTCTTGCCTGGAAAATTCCATGAACAGAGAAGCCTGGTGGGCTACAGTCCATGGGGTCACAAAGAATCTGAAATGACTGAGCACAGCAGCAGCATGTTTTTAGCTTTAAATTCTATTCATTGTTAGTGTAGGGAAAGCAACTGATTTTTGAACATTAACCTTGTAACCTCCAACCTTATGAGTTTCAGTGGTTTTTATATTGATTCTTTGCAATTTTCTACATAAAAAATCATATTGGAAAACAAAGTCTATTTTCCAATCTTCACACCTTTTACTTTTCATTCTAGTCTTATTTAATTTGCTAGGACTACCAGTAAAATATTGAATAGAAGTGGTGAGAAGGAATATACTTGCCTTGGCCTCAGTCTTTGTGGGAAAACATCCAATTTCTCACTACTATATATGATGTTAACTGTAGAATTTTTGTAAGTATTCTCTATCAAATTGAGAAAGTTCCCCTTTATTCCCAGTGTGCTGAGAGTTTTTATTGTGAATGGGTGTTGGATTTGTTAATTGTTTATTTTGGATCAATTGATACAGGTATATAATTTTCCTTTAACCTATTGAAGTGATGGATTATTTTAATTCACTTTTGAATGTTGAAACAGCTTGCACACCTGGAATAAATGTTGCTTGACACTGGTCTAGTCAAGGCTATGGTTTTTCCAGTAGTCATGTATGGATGTGAGAGTTGGACTACAAAGAAAGCTGAGTGCCCAAGAATTGATGCTTTTGAACTGTGGTGTTGGAGAAGACTCTTGGGAGTCCCCTGGACTGCAAGGAGATCCAACCAGTCCATTCTAAAGGAGATCAGTCCTGGGTGTTCATTGGAAGGACTGATGTTGAAGCTGAAACTCCAATATTTTGGCCACTTGAGGTGAAGAGCTGACTAATCTGAAAAGACCCTGATGCTGGGAAAGATTGAAGGCAGGAGGAGAAGGGGATGACAGAGGATGAGATGGTTGGATGGCATCATCGACTCAATGAACATGAGTTTGGGTAAACTCCAGGAGTTGGTGATGGACAGGAGTTCTGGAGTGCTGCGGTTCATGGGGTTGCAGAGAGTTGGACACGACTGAGTGACTGAACTGAACTCACCCTGGTCTACAATTCTTTTTATACATTGTTGGATTTGATTTGCTAATATTTTGTTAAGGATTTTTTATCTATGCTCATGATCTTGGTCTTTGGTCTTTCTTGTAATGTCTTTCTTGGGTTTTAGCATTAAGGTAATAGTTAAAAAGCTGGCTTGAAACTCAACATTCAAAAAACTACGATCATGGCATCTGGACCCATCAGGTCACGGGAAATAGAAGGGGAAAAAGTGGAAGCAGTGACAGATTTTATTTTCTTGGGCTCCAGAATCACTGTGGATGGTAACTGCAGCCATGAAATTAAGATGCTTGCTCCTTGGAAGGAAAGCCATGACAAACCTAGAGAGTGTATTAAAAAGCAGAGACATAATTTTGCTGACAAAAGTCTGGATAGTTAAAGCTATGGTTTTCCCAGTAGTTGTGTAAGGATATGAGAACTGGACCATAAAGAAGTCTGAGCACCGAAGCACTGATGCTTTCAAATTGTGATGCTGAAAAAGACTCTTGAGAGTCCTTTGAATTGCAAGGAGATCAAACCAATCAATCCTAAAGGAAATCAACCTTGGATATTCATTGGAAGGACTGATGCTGAAGCTGAAACTCCAATACTTTGGCCATCTGATGTGAAGAGCCGACTCATTGGAAAAGACCTTTGATGCTGGGAAAGATTGAAGGCAAAAGGAGAAGAAGGCAGCAGAGGATGAGATGGTTGGATGACATCACCGATTCAATGGAGATGAATTTGAACAAACTCCAGGAGGTAGTGGAGGACAGAGGAGCATGGTGTGCCACAGTCCATTGCTGTTGTTCAGTCACCCAGGTGTGTCTGACTCTGCGACCTCATGGACTGCAGTAGGCTAGGCTTCCCTGTCCTTCATCATCTCCTGAAGGTTGATCAAACTGATGTCCATTGAGTCAGTGATGCCATCCAACCATCTCATCCTCTGTCATCCCCTTCTCCTCCTGCCTTCAATTTTTTTCAGCATCAGGGTCTTTTCTAATGAGTTGACTCTTCACATCAGGTGGCCCAAGTATTGGAGTTTTGTCTTCAGCATCAGTCCTTCCAATGAATACTCAGGACTGATTTCTTTTAGGATTTACTGGTTTGATCTCCATACAGTCTAAGGGACTCTCAAGAGTCTTCTCCAATACCACAGTTCAAAAGGATCCATTTTTGGTGTTCAGCCTTGTTTATGGTCCAACTCTCAATTCCATCTATGACTACTGGAAAAACCATAGCTTTGACTTATACAGAACTTTGTTTGTAAAGTAATGTCTCTGCTTTTTAATCCATTGTCTAAGTTTGTCAGAGCTTTTTTCCCAAGGAGCAAGCATCTTTTAATTTCGTGGCTGCAATTACCATCTGCAGTGATTTTTGGAGACCAATAAAATAAAGTCTGTGACTGTTTCCATTTTTTCCCTTCTATTTGTCTTGAAGTAATGGAATAGGATGCCATGATCTTTGTTTTTTGAACATTAAGTTTCAACCCAGCCTTTTCACTATCCTCTTTCACCTTTATCAAGAGGCTCCTGAGTTCCTCTTCACTTTTTGCCATGAAGTTGGTGTCATTTGCATATCTTAGGTTATTGATATTTCTCCTGACAATCCCGTTTCCAGCTTGTGCTTCATCCAGCCCAATTTTTGCATGATATACTCTGCATTTAAATTAAATAAGCAGGGTGGCAATATACAGCCTTGACATACTCCTTTCCCAGTTTGGAACCAACCTGTTGTTCCATGCCTAGTTTTAACTGTTGCTTCTTGACCTGCATACAGATTTCTCAAGAGGCAGGTAAGGTGGTCTGGTATTCCCATCTCTTTAAGGAATTTCCACTGTTTGTTGTGATCCACACAGTCAAAGGCTTTAGCATGGACAATGAAGCAGTACATATTTTTCTGGAATTCTGTTGCTTTTGCTATGATCCAACAGATATTGACAATTTGATCTCTGGTTCCTCTGTCTTTTCTAAATCCAGCTTGAACATCTGAAGTTCTTGGTTCATGTACTATTGAAGCCTGGCTAGCTTAGAGAATTTAGAACATTACTTTGCTAGCATGTGAAATGAGTGCAATTGTGCAGTGGTTTGAACATTCTTTGGCATTGCTTTTCTTTGGAATTGAAATGAAAACTGACCTTTTCTAGTCCTGTGGCCACTGCTGAGCTTTCCATATTTGCTGGCATATTGAGTGCAGCACTTTCACAGCATCGTCTTTTAGGATATGAAATAGCTCAGCTGGAATTCCATCACCTTCACTTGCTTTGTTAATAGCGATGCTTCCTAAGGCCCACTTGACTTTGCACTCTAAGATGTCCGGCTCTAGGTGAGTGATCACACCATGATGGTTATCTGGGTCATTAAGGTCATTTTACATAGTTCTTCTGTGTATTCTTGCCACCTATTCCACAGTCCATGTGGTTGCAAAGAGTCAGACATGTGTTAATGACTGAACGACAACAATAGCTCTGCTCATATAATGTCAGAAAATATTCCCTCTATTTCATTTCCTTGGAGAAGGCAATGGCAACCCACTCCAGTTCTCTTGCCTGGAAAATCCCATGGATGGAGAAGCCTGGTAGGCTGCAGTCCATGGGGTTGCTGAGGGTCGGACACAACTGAGTGACTTCACTTTCACTTTTCACTTTCATGCATTGGAGAAGGAAATGGCAAGCCACTCCAGTGTTCTTGCCTGGAGAATCCCAGGGATGGCGGAGCCTGGTGGGCTGCCGTCTATGGGGTCGCACAGAGTCAGACACGACTGAAGCGACTTAGCAGCAGCAGCAGCAGCATTTCATTTCCTGGAAGAGATTATAGAGATCTGGGATTTTTCTTTACATTTTGTCAATCTTTGGTAGAATTCACTTGTGAAACTATCTGGGCCTGCTTCTTTCTTTCTGAAATGTTATTAATTGATAAATTTTTTTTTTTTTTTTTAGTAAATATAGGTCTGTTCAGATAATCTGTTTCTCCTTTTGTGAGTTTTATTCTTAGAGTTTACATCTTTCTGCTTATACTACCCATTTGTTCTTGCATGCTGCCTACTTTTTTGATTTGTGATCTTAACCTATTGGTTATAATTCTTTTAAATTTCCTGTCTGATAACTCCAAAATCTGTGTCATATCTGAGTCTGGTACTGATGCTTGCTTTGTTTCTTCAGACTGTGTTCCTCCTGCCTTTTACAATGTTTTGTAGTTTTTTCTTGAAGTCCAGACATTATATGCTAGAAAACAGAAACGGAGGCCTTTATCACTGTTGAGGTTTTGTATTAACCTGGCGAAGTGTTTGTCTAGGTTTAGTGTTTACATAGGTACCAAGGACTTCAAGTTCCTCTAGTATCCTTGTTTTTCGCCTCTCCTGTTTTCTTGGTGTTTTCCTAAAATCTCCTTCTTAAGTAGAATCTGAGCCTTGTGGGTCTTTCAGCTATTGATATAACCCACTATTATTTCACTAGAGCCCTGTTAACTGCAGTGGTAAGGTACGGGGAAGGGAGGTGTTTTATAGTTTTATGGTTGAATCCACTGTTATGTGAGCCTGTGTCTCTGGCCTGTGACCTTCACAAGGATTTGGTGTCTTTCTTTTTCTCTCCTTCCCTATATGTGAGCCACAGATACATGGGGCAGTAGTTGAGTAATCACCTGCTTGCCTTTGTGAGATAAGGCTCTGGTAAAATGGACTGTATAGTCCGTGGGGTCGCAGAGTTGAACACAACTGAGCGACTTTCACTTTCAAAGTTCTTTTAACTACAGAGTAGGCCTTTGTTACGGAGAACACACTGGGCACATATCAGAATGTTACATTTCCTTCTCTTTGCCAGGAATAAGAGGGATTTGCCTTCACTCTTGACAGTGAAGATCTGTTGGGGTTCTTGCACTTAAAGTCTGTGAGAGTGTGTGGACCTCTGTAAACTCCTGGCCCCATGATTTTCTTACTCTCAAACTAGTCCACACTTTTCTTCCAGCAAGTCACCAAAATTATCATTTACATGTCCTACAAAACTTATGGCTTCAATGGCTTCTGCTTCAAGGAAGCTGATTTGACTCTTTCACTGTTACCCATCTCCTCAGATTTTGAGATGTCCATTTGCCCTGCAATCTTAACAATATTCCCTAAGGGATGCAGGAAAATATATCTTCAGCTTGTCTAGCTTTTTCTTATTATAAGGATGAGAGTGATGATTCCTAAGATCTTCCCACATCAGACCTGAAACCAGAAGTTTCCTGGTGGCTGTTGAGCTGGATCCTGAAAGACAAGGATGATTTTCCCAACAGTGCAGCTGATCGGTTACAAGCAACTGAGAGCACCTGGATTCACCCAGACTCGTCTTCCTCTACTTTCCGATTTCATCTGGGGAGTTGTCACCAGGAATTCCCCTGTGAAAGTCATAAAAGAGTGGACATTAGTTGTGTTTTCATCACCCAACCATTCATTCGCTTTGTCTTCTGTTCTTGTTTAGTCGCTAAGTTGTGTCCAACTCTTTGCGACCCTGTGGACTGCAACACCCCAGGCTTCTGTAACAGTGCTCATTTTTCAGTTAGAGATAAACCCCATTTCCCCTCCTCCTGCAGTAATCTGTATGCTTTAGGTGAAGCAGATTCCTCCTTGGACTCCAGGCATACATGTGACTCTGGTCTGACTAGTCAGAGTCTCAAATTTCGGGGGGTTGGTTCAGGGATATTCCTTTGATCCCACTTTAGCCAATGACATGTGAGAAAAAAAAATGTGTTATGGAGCTCCTAGCAGGCATTCTGGGCTCAGAAAGGAGACAACCACATTGACACAGAGGAAAATGGATTTGAGAGGATAGCATAGTGGAAAACCACATCCTGGTGATATGGTTTAAGCTTCTGCTTCCAGCCCTGCTGAAAACAGACTTGTGGACAGGATCCTTTTGCTACAGGATTCTCATATTGTTTAAGCCATGTGGGCAGGGATTACTTCTGCTGCTTATGACCTCTACCTCAAACCCTAAGTGATATAGAAACCTTCAGTCAATCAACTGTTTTGATGCCAGAGTACAATGCCTTACTAAAGAGATGGACCATTAATTTCAGACCCCATAGGGGAGATGCAACATTGAAAAAAATCATTTATTAGCTGCTCTAGGTCTTAGCTGCAGCACACGAGATCTTTGATCTTCATTGTGGCCTGCAGGATCTTTAGTTGTGGGATGAGAACTCTTAGTTGCAGACTATGTGATCTAGTTCCCCAACCAGGTATTGAATCCAGCCCCCTGCATTTGGAGTGTGGAGTCTTAGCCACTGGTCCACCAGGGAAGTCCCCCACCCCTTGAAAAAATAAGTCCCACAGAATACATGCCTATATCCGGGTAACTACTTTCCAGTATGTGGTACTGGGGCAAGTACTTGTTGTATATTGGGGGTCTTCACTTCTTTATTATCTGCTCTTTACCTACAGTTTACTGGACAGTCTCCCCATATCCTATTCATTCATGAGTTAGATTCTGAGATGTCTAAGATGTCTTCTTGAAGATAAGTCTGCCTCTCCCTGTCATTTTATATCCTCAGCCTCTCAAGACGTATCTCCATCTGTTGCTGCTGTTTAGTCACTAGTCGTGTCTGACTCCTTTACAACCCCATTGATTGTAGCCTGCCAGGCTCCTCTATCCATGGGATTTCCCAGGCAGGAATACTGGAGTGCAGTGCCGTTTCCTTCTACAGGGGATCTTCCTGACAGTGTGGGGTGAAGGTTATTGCTGCAGCTTTTACTCTGAGGGAGCCAACCACAGCCATAAGGAGCTACCTACAGACTCAGTGCATTAAACAAAAGCTTATTTTCATGCAATTCTGGAGGCTGGAAGTCTAAGATCAAGGTGTGGGCAGGTTTAGTTTCTCCTGAGGCCTCTCTTTTGCTGGGAGAAATATCAATAACCTCAGAAATGCAGATGACACCACCCTAATGACAGAAAGCAAAGAGGAACTAAAGAGCCTCTTGATGAAAGTGAAAGAGGAGTGTGAAAAAGCTGGCTTAAAATTCAGCATTCAGAAAACTAAGATCATGGCATCTGGTCTGATCACTTCATGGCAAATAGATGGGCAAACAATGGAAACAGTGAGAGACTTTATTTTCTTAGGCTCAAAAATCACTGCAGGTGGTGACTGAAGCCATGAAATTAGAAGACACTTGCTCTTTGGAAAAAAAGCTATGACAAACCTAGACGGCATATTAAAAAGCAGAGACATTACTTTGCCAACAAAGGTCTGTTTAGCCAAAGCTATGGTATTTCTGGTAGTCATATATGGATGTGAGGGTTGGACCATAAAGAAAGCTGAGTGCTGAAGAATTGATGCTTTTGACCTATGTTGTTGAAGACTCTTGAGAGTCCCCTGGACACAAGGAGTTCAAACCAGTCAATCCTAAAGGAAATCAGTCCTGAAAGTTCATTGGAAGGACTGATGTTGAAGCTGGAGCTCCAATACGTTGGCCACCTGATGCGAAGAACTGACTCATTTGAAAAGACCCCAAGCTGGGAAAGATTGCAGGCAGGAGGAGAAGGGGATGACAGAGGATGAGATGGTTGGATGGTATCACTGACTCGACAGACATGAATTTGAGCAAGCTCTGGGAGTTGGTGAAGGACAGGGAAGCCTGGTGTGCTTTAGTCTGTGGGATCACAGAGAGTTGGACATGACTGAGTGACTGAACTGAGGCCTCTCTCCTTTTCTTGCAGCTAAGCACCTTCTGGCTGTGTGCTCACAATTCTTCCCTCTGTGGTTGCCTCCCCAGCACCTTTCTCTTCTTAAAAGGAAAACACTCATATCGGATTAGAACTCTGCCTTTATGACCTCATTTTACCTTAAAGTAAAAGTGAATATCACTCAGTCATGTCTGACTCTTTGCAACTCCATGGACTGTAGCCTGCCAGACTCCTCTGTCCATGGAATTCTCCAGGCAAGAATACTGGAGTGGGTAGCCATTCCCTTCTGCAGGGGATCTTCCCAACCCAGAGATTGAATCTGGGTCTCCTGCATTGCAGGTGAATTCTTTACAGTCTGAGCAACCAGGGGAGCCCTCATTTTACCTTAACCATGTCATTAAAGGCCCTAGTGCCAAACATAGTCATTTTGGGAGTTAGAGCTTCGACATGAATTTTGCAGGACATAACTCAGTCTATAACACCACTTTTCAGCCAGTCCTGGCAATTTCTTTTCATTTCAGATAGATTTTAATTAATTGTCTTAGTTGAGTGGTGATCAGGAGTTCTTCCACTCAGTGAACATTGGCTGAGCACCTTCTCTGTACCAGCTACTCTGCTGAGCCAGTGGGGCCCTCCTCTCACCCTGAGGATAGATCATGACCTGGAGCACAAACAAAAGGAGAACTGGCCTTCGACTGGGTGGTTTGTCCTCGCTGACCTTCTCTCTCTGGTCTGTTCCACTCCTGCTATTTTCTGGCCATACACTACCTTCCATTCAGGCCTCCTACTCCCAAAAAGTGCCCCCATGGACAGAACCAATGTAACTTACTAACTGATATACCCTACAGCTGTCCCCCAAGCTTGCCCTTGACTATCTATCCCCAGGAAAAGTGATCCTGTATACTAGTCCACACTGAGAGGGTAGTGATAGATAACTGGTGAACTACCTCTCCTAGGAACACAGCGCAGGAGCCAAAAAAAAAAACAACCCACTGGTAGAGTTGAAGGCATTGCTGACGGGCTGGTTCAAGGATCCTTTCTGTCTTCCTTCTCACTACTAAGGTGTCATTCTTACAAATTTTGTAAGGGATGCCACTGGAAGCGTGGAGAAATGGCTTTGTAGAAGGCCATCCACAAAGATATGGGTTTTAGATATGTTGGCACGGGTGTATTATATAACTGTCTTCTTTCCCCACCTCAGTTTCTCTACCTGCACAATGGAAAGAATAGTTGTCTGGCTCACTCTCCCGGGACACA
This sequence comes from Bison bison bison, assembly GCF_000754665.1. Lineage (NCBI taxonomy): Eukaryota > Metazoa > Chordata > Mammalia > Artiodactyla > Bovidae > Bison > Bison bison. The sequence continues at coordinate 875,265 of NW_011494764.1, forward strand.
GAATGAATGCCGTAACAGACAGAAAAGTGTTTCAGATGGAAAATGCCATAAAATAAATTCAAGGTGTTATTATTTTAAGGTGTAAAATCAGAACTTATAAAATCGGGCATAAAAATGTCCTGATGGATGTATTTTCATTCTGGAGAAAATTAATGTCTATGTCTTGGGCTTGAATTTTCCACAGAGTCAGTCCCAGAATGTTGGAGTTGGAAACATCCTTAGAGATATTTAGTTCCTCCCCTCCCAATGGGGAACTGAGGCCCAGAGAGGGCAGGGATTGCTCAGGGTCACACAGCAAGTTGTTGGCTCAGTTGAGACTGGGACCTGGTAGTACTGATAGCTTTTCCTCTGTTCTTTTCTTTTTCATGGGGAAGGCAGGAAGTGGCAGGGCTAAAACCTGTGAACCATCTCCAAGCAATCCCTGAGGTTTGTGAGACCCACCTCAGAATCCAGGTGCATCTCTTCCTGATGAGGATCTCTGATCCCCAGTAAACCCTCAGAGGACATTTCCTGCCACTGTACCTCCTCAGCGCCACAGACAGGCTTGACCCGGGAACTCTACTGGGGTCACATCTCTCTCCCTGGGCTGGCTCCTGTACAGTTGGGTCTGGCTTGAGTGTAGAGGTAATTGCAATATATTGAGGTTTGGTATTGTAATAAAAATAGAGGCCATTACAGCTACCATTTATGTCATTAGTATTTAGTGGCGGTGTGTTGCAGCTTTTTTAGTGCTCGTAAAACTGTCGCTGCTTGCAGATATGTCACGGTGCTGATATAAATTTAAAGGGTTGGAAATCCATAAGTCATAAAAACTAGATAGTAAATAGCAACAGAACAGGATGGACAAGAACTGTTGCATTAGGCATGCAAATGCTTATGGATTTGCATGTCTAGTGCTTGCATTAGCATAATGAGAAGCACATTTACATTACAGATGGACATGATTAACTAGACCCTTGTAAATAAGTCCACTCAGCCTAGACAAAGGGGCCACAGAAGAGGGATTGTTACAGGACCCAAAGGGCAAGTAGAGTCCCTTTTTGCTTCTTCTTTTGTGGCATTGACTTAGTAGAGAGGTCTTCAGAATCACTGACTATGCTCAAATGGGAATGGATCTGGACTCATGGCTAATGTGAGTTGAGTGCT
>NW_011494764.1:876510-891346 GCF_000754665.1 Bison bison bison
TTGAGTGCTTACTATGTACTATCCACTATTTAACCTTTTACCTATAAGAATCTGTCTGCAGTGCAAGAGACACAGGAGATATGGGTTTGATCCCTGGGTCAGGAAGATCCCCTGGAGGAGGCAACGGCAAACCCCTCCAGTATCCTTGCTTGGAAAAACCAATGGACAGAGGAGCCTGAAAGGCTACAGTCCTTGGGGTACCAAAGAGTCAGACATGACTGAACGACTAACACTTTCTTCTTCTTTATATTTTAGCTCAATTAACTGTTACAACAGCCTCTATTATTGTACCTATTTTATAGGGGAGGAAGCTGAGGTATAGAGAAGATAATGGAATTTATCAAAGTTTATTATTAAGTGGCATAATCAGGATATGAACCCAGGCAGCCTGGCTCAAAGTCCAGACTCTTAACTACTACACAGCTGTCTCTTATTCACTCAGTTCATGCATGCATGCCACTAACTTATTAAACATTTGCTACATGCCAGGCTCCATGCTATTGTTAAGGGTATAAAAACATCAAGATAAAGACTCACTCTTCTTAAAAGGCTCATGTGATTTAGTTGGAGACATTGAGATGAAAGCAAAGTTCTCACATTGTGTTCAACAAGCTCAGACAAGGACACTTAACCTCCAGAAAAAGTGGGTAAAAGAAGGAGATGCCCTGTAAACTGAGATTGAAGGAAGTATAGGAGTTCAGCAGCTGAGGAGTGCAGAGCCATAAAAATGTGTTCTCAGGCCTGTAAGTCCTTCCACACTGGAGGTGGAGTACATATAAATAGGAGGCAGAAGAAGTAGAGACTGCTCATGAGGACTTGTAGGACATGGGAAGACTTGGAGGGTTCAATTAATGAAATAATTCTCTGAACAGAATCCTCACTTCAGATTGTGCTGTGCTGTGCGTAGTCATTTCTGACTTTTGGTGATCCCCTGGGCTGCCCGCCAGGATCCTATGTCCATGGGGATTCTCCACACAAGAATACTGGAGTGGGTTGACATTACCTTCCCAATCCAGGGATCGAATCCAGGTCTCTGCATTGCAGGTGGATTCTTTACTGACTGAGCCACCAGGGAAGCCCACTCCCTGTTACAAATTCTGGGCCAAACTCTATCCCAGAGCCCCGTGCCTCTGACATCATTTTGTAGAGTCAATGTCCAGCCCCCAGAGTTGATTAGGCCACTGGGACCAGGATGCTATGCGTCCTGCTATGAGTCCTCATAACTGGTGGGTTGTTTAGGACTCTCCATCTGAAGCTGGGCGGGAGTAGAATTTGAACTGGCTCATTATTGGGAGCCCAGCTCAATGAGAGGTTCAAGGAGTACACAATGTTTTAGGATGTTTTCATTAAAGTTTATCTGTTCCACAAGATCTCTTTGTGGTAATAGCTCCTAATAGGAAATACACTACTCATTTGATTGGAAGCCTCCAATAAATTACATTTTATGGTGGCAGACGACTTGGGGAATTCCTGAGAGCTGACAGTTCTCTTTGAATCACTCAAGGGACTCAAAGTGGGACACATAATCTTTTGTACCTTCGGATAATATGCTGTGTAGTTTATTTTAGGCTGAATCTTCAAGTTGTCCAGTGATACTGGTCCTCTTCTCCACTGCTTGATACCTCCTATTTCTCTTGTTGGTGGCTCTGGGATCTTCGCTCATCAGGAAGAAGTTGTCATCTTGAAGTAGGCAATAGATGCTGTGAAGACATTGGTCCTGGGTCTGTAAATGGCAGAAAGAAGGCATCTGAAAACAATGAGCCATATGTGTTTCAGAATCAACAAAGGATCAGGGAGAAATATGGCAGAAATGCCTCAGATAGAACTTTCTCATAGGATCAGTTGAAAGTTATGCTGAAGAGACTATTAGGTCACGGTTCTCCCCAGTCATCTTCCACCTCACTTGTATGCTCCCACTCTTGGTGAACTCTGGCTAGAGCTCTTTGTGTTTCTTCTTCCCCTAGTGAATCCAATCAAGATGAAGTTTGCCATACTCTTGGCTGCTTCTGCCCTTTGGTCAGCCAGGAGCTTCTCAAAAATCCCTTTTCAGTAGATGGTGGGTTTGGCACCCAGAGCCCTAAAAAACAGAATGCTCTTACCTAGCCCATTGGCTTGCAGCGTCTACTTCCATGGTCTTGGGGCCAACAAGTCTCTGACAGCTTGGATCTTCCCAGAGCCTGTAGGGCACTGTCTCCTCTGACCTGTCTTCATCCTCCACCCTTGGTCATCAGCATAGCCTCAAAGTGGGTGTGTGTAGTGTTGACTTCAAGCTAGAACTAATGCTGAAGGTATGGTTTCCTAGGTCCTCAGTTCCTTGAGGTGCTGGACATTTGGTCCAGTTAATGGATGTATAATTTGTGACAGCGTAACCATATGCCAAATGATATTTTATTAGTGGACACATACATGTGAATATTTGTCTCTTTTTGTGATTGTGCATCAGTATATGTCTCTATATATTATGTATACATATATGTATACCTTGATCTGCATACGTGTATATGTGTAAGCATATTTGCATACTTTGCCCTCAGCACTGTATAGGTGTGTACAGGTGCTTATGTCTGTGAACATGGGTTCCTATGTGTATATGTGTATCCATACAAACCTGTGTGTACATCTGGAAATGTCAAGGAGTGTTAGGCAGATACTTGGGACAAGGCTAAGAGCTGACATCATCATTTCTTCCCTGTAATTTCAGAGCCTCTGAGGACAAAATTCCTTCCTAGGAGGCAGCAGTATGAGTTGCCAGCTGGTCTGTAAATCCCTTTTATGTCACCTAAGGCCATTGTCTGAGGGGTCTGCCCTGGCCTAGCAGTCTACGTGATGAGAGGATCTACAGGAAGGTGTGGTAAGAGCTAAAGGGGCTGCAGCCTCCTCGCCCTGTACCTCCTGATCTCCACTCACCAAGAAATAGGATCACAGGGCAGAGGGGAAATAACAGTGACATCAAACCCTCAGTGAGCTAAGTTTTACATATATGAACTCATTTGATTAGTTCAAATTTCCAGATGAAGACACAAAAGTACAGTGAGCTGAAGTAACTTGTTGGGATTGGATAAGACAGACAAAATTCGCTCAGTCGTGTTTGACTCTTTGTGACCCCATGAACTATACAGTCCATGGGATTCTCCAGGCCAGAATACTGGAATAGGTAACCATTCCCTTCTCCAGGGGAGTTCCCCAACCCAGGAATCGAACCCAGGTCTCCTGCATTGCAGGCAGATTCTTAACCAGCTGAGCCATAAGGGAAGCCCAAGAATACTGGAGTGGGTAGCCTATCCCTTCGCCAGCAGATCTTCCTGACCCAGGAATCGAACAGGGTCTCCTGCATTAGAGGTAGAGTCTTTAGCAACTTAGCCATGAGGGAAGCCCATGGGATTGTATGTCAAGCAGTAGTCCTCCAGATGCAGTCTAGTTCTTATGCATGGACTAAAGCACACAGACCTAGATGTCTTACTCCCAAGGACCAGAGGCCACTCTTGGCCAAAAGGCCCACAAAGTGAGGGTTTTACCCTTTGTCATTCTTCCCTTCCTTCCTCATTCTTTTTGCTCTGAAGATGTCCCCATCTCATACCTCAGTGAGCTTCCCACTGGGGTGTCATGCTAGAACTTATCCTTCCAATACTCCCCAATCTTTTGTCTTCATCAGAATTGCTTGTCTTATAAATAGACACGCCCTCACTGACTGGCTCTCTGCTTTCCAAAGTGTTTCCATATTGAGCAAAGACGCTCAATCAGTGCTAAAATGATTATGGCTACTAATGAAATCAAATGTCTCACTTGCCTGGGATAGAATAGAAGGGTTGAAAGTTCATAAAATCCAATGTCCTCCTACAGGTTTACAAGATGGAAGGGACTCAAAGGATAAACAACTGGGAAGATGGTGTATTGGTCTTGAGTCAAGTCTTGTAGTTTTAAATCTAATAATTCTCTCACTTCACCAACTTCTGATTTTATAGTTAATCCCAAAGAAGTGTGATGATGGTAGAAACTACCAGCATTGAGACTGGTGAGTAGTAGAGACAGTTTGGCCATATTATAGGTCTCTATCTGTGAGGAGAGCTGGCTTTTTGAAAGTGCTGTAGTGGGAGCCCTCCTGAATGTATTCAATATGACAATTTGCCTATTCATCTCCAGAGTATTTGTCTCAGATCATGAAAATCCCTACCTGAAATGACCTTTTGTACAAATCCAAGATGACTGCAAGTGTCAGCCACCCAAGCACCAACAGTATTTTAAGAATAAGGTGCAGGAAACATTTAGGGGGATGTTCTTTCATGGCTCAGCTGGCAAAGAATCCACTTGCAATGCAGGAGACCTGAGTTTGATCCCTAGATTGGAAAGATCCCCTGGAGAAGGGAAAGACTACCCACTCCAGTGTTCTGGCCTGGAGAATTCCATGGACTGTATAGTCCACGGGGTCACAGAGAGCCAGGCACAACTGAATGACTTTCACTTCACTCTCGTGGCTCAGTGTCAAAGAATCCATCTGTCAGAGCAGGAGACATAGGTTCGATCCCGGGATTGGGAAGATCCTCTGGAGAAGGAAATGGCAACCCACTTCACATTCTTGCCTGGGAAATCTCATGGACAGAGGAGCCTGGCAGGTTACAGTCCATGAGGTCACAAAAGAGTTGGACACTACTTAGTGACTAAATAGCAACAATAACAAAAGGAAAGGGAGATAAAGGCTAACTTCTACTGTATTTGGGCTAAATATTTGGTGCAGACCCCCTGTATGAAAAAGTCTGCACAGAGGTCACTCTGTGAAGCAACTCAGTGGCTGTCATTATTGAAATTTATTTGGCTCTGTCAGGTCTTAATTGTAGCATGCTCAAGGGCTCAGTAGTTACAGGACAGGGGCTTAGTTGCTCAGAGGCCTGAGGGGTCTTAGTTCCCCATTCAGCTATTGAACCCGTGTTCCCTGCATTGCAAGGCAGTCTTAATCACTGGACCACCAGGGAAGTCCCAGCAGCTGTTCCTGCAATGTTTAAATAAACATGGACATTCAAATTGTGGTAATTGCTCAGTTGTGTCTGACTCTTTGTGACCCTGTGGACTGTATCCCACCAGGCTCCTCTGTCCATGGAATTCTCCATGCAAGAATATTAGAGTGGGTAGCCGTTCCCTTCTCCAAGGGATCTTCTCAACCCAGGGATCAAACATGGGTCTCCTGTATGGCAGGCAGACTTTTATCGTCTGACCCCATTATATGGTTATCATGTATTTGATTTACTTTCCCGATGGAGCATTGAATAATACATAGCAGAAGCAGCGAGAATCTACAAACCCAATGTTGGAGAAAGGAAGCCAGGGGCATCTTTCAACAGTGGGTTCCCAGCCTCTCCTAGGATAAGGCCCCAGGATGCCTACCAGGCTCCAAGGAACTCAAGGACTCCCGATGTCCTGCAGCACATTTGGCCTCAATGTTTCCCCATCTCCAAGAAACTCATGAGCTGCTTTAAATGAGTTTCCAAATGTGTGTTTAGGCTGGATTTACGTCTGGGTGGCTGCATATTAAATGCTGATTATTAAAAACATTTGCATGGTGCTTTAACAACGATAGATTATGTATCTGTTACCTAAGTCTCAGTGAAGGCTTTATTAATTCATTATTATTTTATCAACATACAATAAACTGTTCTATTAAATCTAAATTAGACAGATATTTGGGGAGGGATCATCTAGAAGGACCTCAGCCGAGACTATCCCCAGGGAAGGACTTAATGAAGTTTCAAACAGTTAATAACCCTCAGTTCATAAATAAACCATGGGTATTTAAAGACCTGCAAAATACTAAAATAAGATGTTGAGACTCAACAGAGGAAGGATAAGAGAGTACCCTTGGAATCACCCTCCTTGCTACTCACAGGTAAAAGCTCTATTTTAGGCAATATTTCTTGAATACCTGGGAATATGTAACATTCCTGGGGGCTTTAGGATAGCTTTGCCTGTGGTCCCAAATTCACTAAGGAAATGGGAAGAGTCTTTAAATTTTTTGTCCTTCTCTTAAATAATCCACCTTTAACTTTAAAAAATATTTTGGCCTAAAGGGGGAAGGGTGATAAAGAGATTCTGCTCTGACATGAGATAATGTGAAAATCTCTTAACAATCCTATAAGATAAATTGAAAGGCAAATCTCATAACTCCTACTCTGGAGGCAGAATTAGCTACATAATTTTCAGGACCCAGTGGAAAATAAAATGCAAGTCACCTTGTTCAAAAGTAATTGAGAATTTTAAGATGGCAGCTGTAGAACAATGAACCAAGCATGGGGCCCTTTATGTGTGTGGGGCTGAGTGTACACAGGCTGAATGACCATGAAGCTGGCCTGTCTGGATGACTCCTGAGCAAGGTGGATGGAGGCTTGAGAGGCAAAGGCCTCAAGGTGGAGAAGTTCTGGTCTTCCACTGGCCATGCTGTGTGTAGAGATTTCAAAGAACTATTATAGGGAGAAGAGTAAGACTGTAAGGGTAAATTGGAACCAGATCATAAGAGGCTTATCTGACAAGCTAAGGCGGTCAGGAAGTTATTGAAAGTTTTAGAGCTGAGTGTGAAGACCTCAGAAGCTCAAGTTCACTGATGTCAAGGTCCAGGGACTAACTCAGCTGGGACTATTTCTTCCTATTGCAAGGTGTGTACTTCCAAACTCACTCATTTTTTGAGTACTGCTCGGAGCCAACCCTTGACTTTTTTTTCTCTCTTCAGCTTCAGTTCCCAGCAAACACTATGTGCGTTTTTAAGTGGTGACCAACTATAGAAGGATTGAGTCTTTCTTATTTCAGGTTGGCCCTGAAAGAAGATGGGTTTCCCTGTTGGCTCAAATGGTAAAGAATCTGCCTGCAATGTGAGAGACCTGGGTTTGACCCCTGGGCTGGGAAGATCCCCTGAAGAAGAGAACAGCAACCCATTCCAGTATTCCTGCCTGGAGAATTCCATGGACAGAGGAGCCTCGGGGGTTACAGTCTGTGGAGCTGCAAAGAGTTGGACACGACTGAGCGACTAACCCTAACCCTAACCCTAACACTGAAAGAAGAGCCAGAGACATAGGCTTGAGGGTAAGTGGTTTAATTGTGGGAGTGATCCAAGTAAGCAAAATGAGGAAGCAGAGAGAAAAAGAGAAAAACAAACAGAGGGAAAAGCCAGTAAAAATTATATCATGGAGTGATTGACCACACTAGGAAACTGGGATTCAGTTTCCCTTGGGAACCCTCTGTAGAATCATGCAAAATGCACTACAGAATTGTCACTCTGAAGAACAGGAAGCTGGTTTATCCCATGACTCCCATGCTCCACAGGTTGAGGATGCCCTTTTAGAGGTATTATCCAGCATGCACTTTGGGGCTACATCTGCCAGGATCTGGGACATTTGTGGCTTCAGGTAATATTCTGGGACAGAAAGAAATGGAGAGATGCTGAAACACAGTTGAGGTGGGATGCTGATGCCCAGAGGTGCCCCCACAGCTGCATAGAAATCAGATGGGGCTACAGAATATGGCACGGGATACAAAAACAATTTGTAACAGGCTCCTCAGGCCACTGAAAAGTCTTCATGGCCCAATCTAAGCAGGACTTATTTTCTGGGGACCCATAGACAAGTGGAAAGGTTTGGGGAAAGAAGTTGGTTTTCCTTTCCAGTGCCAACTGTAGAATCAGACGGTGTGTCCTACATGGGGATAATATAGGATATAGGTTAGATCACAAGGCTGCCCTGGAGGGTACACTGAGTTCCCTCACATCTCTTCCTGTTGTATGTCTAGAATTCCACCTCTACCCTGAGACTTTTAGTGGGAATGGCAGCTTAGGGATGCTGGACTCCTGGCAGCATGGAGTGGATGAGAGACACATGACTTTGCCAATGACCAATTCTGAATCCAAAAGCCATAAGGTAATCTTAAGAGCATGAACTGTGGAGAGGGGGCAGCCCTGGGTTTAAATCCTCGTACTTGTCAGCTGTGAATTTGGGGCAAGTCATTCTTTCATTTATGTAGCTATTAATTAACTAAAGAGTTACTGAGCATTGATTCTGTTCTAGGCATGGAACAAGGCCACCTCAGGTTTCTAGGCTGAAAGAGAAGATAGGCAATAAAGGATAGGGAAAAATCAATAAGCCTGACTTCCCAGGTAGGGCAGTGGCAAAGAATCCACCTGCCAACTCAGCGGACAGGAGATGCTGTTTCGATCCCTGGGTTGGGAAGATCCCCTGGAGTAGAAAATGGCAATGCATTCCAGTATTATTGCCTGGGAAATCCCACAGACAGAGGGGCCTGGTAAGCTCCGTCCATGGGGTCACAAAGAGTAGGACATGACTGAGAAGGCACACACTCACACTCACACAAATGGATAAAAGCAAAGAGTTATGTCTATAAAATGACTCATGTGAAATGGTAGAGTATGATTGGAACGAGGAAGGTGAATAAACTATGTAGATAGGGTAGTAAGGCTGGGTTCCTTATTGGAATAAAAAGAGACAACCATGCAGAAAGCAGGGGTAAGAGATTTCTAGGCAGATAGAACAGCATGTGTTAAGGCCATGACATATTAAAGAGTTTGCATGTTGGTAGAACCAAGAGGAAGCTAGGTTGACTAGACTGTATTAAGTGAGGGGAAGAGAGGCAGGAGATAAAGTCCCAGAGAAGGGCAAGAGTTAGACTATGTTGGCATCATGGGCCAATTAAAGAACTTGAGATTTTTATTTCAAGTGCAAAGGGGAGCCATAAACATATTTTAAGCAAAGGAGTAATGTGTGATACAACTTTTCATTTTAAAAAAGATCACTCTCAATAAAGTGAGGTGACTCATTTGGAAGAAGGACAAGAATAGCCATGGAGGGACCAACCAAGAGGGTTTTGTGATATTTCAGGGATGGCAGTAGTATTTGGGACGAAGGGAGGTGGGTAGATTTGAGGTATATTTGGGAAGTAGAGTCAGCCAGACTTGCTGATGGGTTTGATGTCGGGGTGGAGAGAGGAATTTCAGTGATGATTCCCTGAAGAAACAGGGGCGTCATTAACTGATGTTGGTAAGACTGAGAGAAAATGTGTGTATGTGCCCGTGGGGGATCAAACAGTTGGATATGTTGCGTTTGAGACATCTATAAGGCCTGCAGGTAGACATGGAAACTTGGTATTGGCTTTTTGGGTCTAGAGTGTGGTGAAGGCGTTTTGGCTGGAGACTAAAGTCCTTGGTACAGAGATGCTTTTTTAAAAGCCTGGGGAAAGATGCAAAATGTGAAGTGAGGGCAAGAAGACCTTCTGCAGAGTCAGATACTGCTCAGAAAGTTCAAGTTCCCTCTTCCCTCTCCCATACCTCCTGTCCTTCCTTGTGGGGACTAGTGGACAGGCCCTGTGGAGGCTTGTCCAGAGGCTAGAGTGAGGGGCCCAGCCTTTGAATAGAGGAGCAGCACAATCTCAGCTCGGTCATAGTGACAGGCTAGACTTGCGTAGGCTTGTTATTTCTGAACAACATGACTTACTGAATTGTGCTGGAGGACTGTCACAGACAAAATGGGACATGAGCCTTTGACACTGAACTCATTTCCAAGGCAGAAGCTGCATTGATTCATTTTTCTTTCAATGTGGTGAGCTGGAGAGGAGAGGCAGACCTTGGTGTCAGGAACCTGAGTCCCACATGCAAAGTGAATGTGAGCCCATTTAAAGCTGTGATGACGAAAGGCCTTGGTTGCTAGGAAGAAGGCAGTGGAGAGGCCCCACATAAGCTGTTTGCCAAGGTGGATTAAATACACATTGAAATATGAATCACTGGAGGCCTTTTAAAGACTGTCACCTGACATACAGAAATCACATTTCTCTTCTGGTGGAAAATGGCAGCAGGTATCACTTGTTAGGGAACACCGTGTGAACGGATGGCAGGCCTTGCTCAGGGCTTGGTTTCACATGGAGCATTTCTCTTGCACTGTGAGTGTCCGCATGATGGCTGCAAACGTACGCAGGCAAAACCACACACACACACACGCACACACACACACACACACATACTGGTTATTCATTTGTAGGTATTTTAGAGCTTCCTTTGAATTCTGATTAATAGAGAGGATTCACATGCTTTAACTGCCTTCTCCTAGCTCCCTAAAGTGTACTGCTGAAGAGTTTTCAAGCAACCATCATGTCAGCTTCACCCATAATATTCCCTTATGTTAAGAATCCTAGTTCTGGTCTCAAATAGACTTGAGTCCAAATGTTCTGTCATTATAATCTTGAACTAAAACTTCATGTTTCTAGGCTTTATACATTTCTTTTCATATAAAATGGAAATGACAATATACTATCAATATGTACGGAGCTGTTGGGAGTGGTAAGGGGTTTGATGCCCAAAGAGCACTTAGCACAGAGCCTGGGACATGATAGGTACTCTGTCTGTTACTCACATCCCAAGCTGAGACTTTCAAATGAGTTAACACAGGTCACCGAGGGGATGGCAACCCACTCCGGTATTCTTGCCTGGAGAATTCCATGGACAAGAGGAGCCTGGAGGGCTACAGTCCAGTGGGTTGCAAAGATTGGGCAACCAATACTTTCACTTTCAAGGCTAAGTGAGTCAGCCAAGGTCATGGCTGCTATGGTGTTAGGGACTGTATACTCGTGCCCCACCCCCCCAAACCAAATTCCTATGTTGAAGCCCTAACCCTCAGTGTGACAGTATTTGGAGATGGGGCCTTTGGGTGGTAATCAGGGTTAGATTAGGTCATGAGGGTAGAGGCTTAAAATGCAACATAGTGGCCTTATAAGAAAAGGAAGAGAGAACTTTCTCTCACTTTCTCTGAGCTCACACCTGGAAGAAAGAACATATGAGGACATAGCAAGAAGTCGGCTATCTCTAAGCCAGGAAGAGAGGCTTTATCAGGAACTGAATCAGCCAATACCTTGGTCTTGGACTTGCCAGCCTCCAGAACTGTGAGAAACAAATCTCTATGATTGAAGACACCCAGTCTGTGATATTTTGTTATGGCAGCATGAGCTGCCTAAGACATATGGTAAGTCCCAACTGGAGCTCATATTCTGTCCCCAAATTTAGGCACAAATCTCAGACAAGCCCCAGAAATAGGCTTGAAGCATCCACAGGCATAAAGGAAATTAGAAAGTGGGCCTACACTCTGCCTCCTTCTGGTCTTTCTCCTTGGTTTCCATGGGATTCTATGTGGTAAAGCGCACCTAGTTTCCAGACCCAAAGTGTCCAAGCTACCAAGCATAGGCGTGATATTTTTGTGTGTATGTGCTTAGTCACTCAGTTGTGTCTCACTCTTTGTGACCCCATGGACTGTAGCCCTCAAGACTCCTCTGTCCATGGAATTCTCCTGGCAGGAATCCTGGAGTGGGTCTGTTCAGTTCAGTCGCTCAGGCGTGTGCAACTCTCTTCGACCCCATGGACTGCAGCATACCTGGCTTCCCTGTCCATCACCAACTCCTGGAGCTTGCTCAAACTCATGTCCATTGAGTCGGTGATGCCATCCAATCATCTCATCCTCTGTTGTTCCCTTCTCCTCCTGCCTTCAGTCTTTCCCAGCATCAGGGTCTTTTTCAAGGAGTCAGTTCTTCTCATCAGGTGGCCAAAGTATTGGAGCTTCAGCTTCAGCATCAGTCCTTCCAACGAATATTCATGATTGATTTCCTTTAGGATTGACTGGTTTGATCTCCTTGCTGTCCAAGGGACTCTCAAGAATCTTCTCCAACACCACAGTTCAAAATGGAGTGGGTAGCCATTCCCTTTTCCAGGGGATCCTCCCAACCCAGAGATTGAACCTGGGTCTCTTGCATGGCAGGCAGATTCTTTACCATCTGAGCCACCAGGGAAGTCCTATGACCTCTTTACTCACAATCAATATTCATTTGATTCATATTTATTTTTTGACTCATTCATTCATTCATTTGGCACATTTCCATTCAAACTTAAATCATTCAGCACTTCCTTAGCACCTACTCTGTCCAGATTCTCTGCTAAACTGTGAAATACAACTTTGCAAACTGTAGGTCAGTGGCTTTGAAGAGGCTGCACAACACGTTCAGGGCATGAGGCCTCTCCTCTCCATCTGCTCTCCTCCCAAGTCCTTGCATCATACACATGTCAGACAGCATCACAGTACTCATCTGGTTCCCTCCCGGCATCCAACTCCAGCCTACGGCCTCTGAATGGTGAGGGTGAGTATCCAGTGCCTGTCCCTCTTGCCCAGATCCCTGTGTTTTTTCCTATTGCTGCTGCAACAAATTGGGCTTCTCAGGTGGCTCAGTGGTAAAAAATCTGCCTGCCAATTCAGGAGACTTGGATTTGATCCCTAGGTTGGAAAGATCCCCTGGAGAAGGGCATAGCAACCCACTCCAGTATTCTTGCCTGGAGAATCCCAAGGACAGAGGAGCCTGGTGGGCTATAGTCCATGGGGTCACACAGAGTTGAACACAGCTGAGCACACACACACACACTGCAACAAATCACCACAAATTCACTGGCTTAAAAAAGCACAAACGTATTATCTTTCAGTTCTAGGGGCTAACTAAAGTTTGACAAGGGTCTCACTATGCTAAATGCAAGATGGCATCAGGCTGCATTCCCTTCTGCAGGCTCCAGTAGAAAACCCATTTCCTTGCTTTTTCCATCTCGTAGAGGCCACCCACATTCCTTGGCTCGTAGCCCCTTCTTCCACCTCAAAACCAGCACTGCTGCGTGTTTCTGACTCTTCTCATCACATCAGCTCATCTGACTTGGTCAGGAAAGGTTCTCTGCTTTTAAGAATTCAGGTGACCAGATTGGGTCCACCTGGATAATCTGGGCTAATCTCCTCTTTCAAGGCCCTTAACCTTAATCCTATTTACCAGGTCCCAAAAGGTAACATATTCACAGGCTTCAGGGTTAGGGCGTGGGTGTATTTGGAGGTGCATTATTCTGCCTACCACGGTTGCTCAGCGAATCATTGGGTGGGGCCAGCACCACCTGGTGGATTCAGTGTCTGCACTGGGCTCTGGCAGGGCTGCAGGAAGGTTTTATGTCTCAGGCTAAGAGGAGCAGGGAGTGAAAGTTCAGTTTCAGCGCAATGGATGGAGGCTCTCCAGTCAATCAAATTATAGTTCAATCGGTTCAGTTTAATCACTCCTCTGGAGAGAAGTAAAACCCTGTGTTGAGGAATACACAGCAATTTTATTGATGACAAGTTTAATTGTTTCATTTTTCCTTACTGTCTCCAGCACAGTCGACTTTTAATCAGTGGGAGCTGAAGTTCTAATGAAGTAAAGTCCACTTCTCCGCAGTTCACAACTAGCTGGAAATAATTGGGCTGAGACTCCCATCCAGACACTGCAGAGCCGCTGGCATTTTCCTGAAAACTGGGCTTAATTGCTTTGCTGATGTTGTTAAGTAGTCCTGAGGGGCTGGCAGTAGTAATGCTGCCCACATATGCCGGGAAACAATATCCCGAATGTCTTAAAAAGGTCCTCAAAGTTTGTCCAACTGGTAGTGAGAAAGAGAGAAATGAAACAGTGTGTGTTCTGCAGGCAGGGCCCCAGGGGTGGTGTGAGGGAGCCATGACATGGACCGCCACAGTTTGATCCAGAGCAACTTCCACGTCAACGCCTGCAACTTTTTTCCCTCCTCTGAAAGCTAAGCAGGATTTTGAGTGCAGGGGTGTTTGCACTGTTCCTCTGTGTTTTGGGGGAGTTTCAGAGGAAGGTATTGGGATCTTGGGAGAAGGTGGCTGGCCTAACCTCTGAAAAGGGAGGACTGGTGATGAACGAGCTGGAGAAGGCAAGTGGCTGGTGTCTTAGCCCTGAGCAGAGACAGAGGGGGTTGGCTGGACTGGAGAAATCCTAGGATCGTGGAGTCAAGGCTTGGAAGAAGTAGTGAGATAACCTCCTTTCTCCCCCTACCCCCCAACAATTTAGCTTCACTTGATGGGACGATGCTAATAGCTCTTAGTTTTTGCTCACTGTGGGCAGTCATTTGGACTCAGTACTTTAAGTGTGGTCCTTTATTCTGCAAATACAATAAATCAGGTGTTCTTATTATCCCTTATTACAATAAAGAAATCAGAGTTTTCCAATTTACAAAATTTACCCAAAGCCACCAACTTGTAGGATTTGTTCCTAGATCTGCAGGACATTAGAATCAGTTCTCCTGCCCACCCCCACACCTTCATACCATATATTCAGCCACCACCACATCATTCAGTTCAGTTCAGTTCAGTCGCTTAGTCGTGTCTGACTCTGCAACCCCATGAACCGCAGCACACCAGGCCTCCCTGTCCATCACCAACTCCCGGAGTCTACCCAAACCCATGTCCATTGTGTCAGTGATGCCATCCAACCATCTCATCCTCTGTCATCCACTTCTCCTCTGGCCCTCAATCTTTCCCAGAATCACGGTCTTTTCAAATGAGTCAGCTCTCCGCATCAGGTGGCCAAAGTATTGGAGTTTCAGCTTCAACATCAGTCCTTCCAATGAACACCCAGGACTGATCTCCTTTAGGATGGACTGGTTGGATCTATCCTTGCAGTCCAAGGCACTCTCAAGAGTCTTCTCCAACACGACCGTTTAAAAGTATCAATTCTTCGGCACTCAGCTTTCTTCACAGTCCAACTCTCACATCCATACATGACCACTGGAAAAACCATAGCCTTGACTAGACAGACCTTTGTTGGCAAAGTGATGTCTCTGCTTTTGAATATGCTATCTAGGTTGGTCATAACTTTCCTTCCAAGGAGCAAGCATCTTTTAATTTCATGGCTGCAGTCACCATCTGCAGTGATTTTGGAGCCCAGAAAAATAAAGTCTGACACTGTTTCCACTGTTTCTCCATCTATTTGCCATGAATTGATGGGACCGGTTGCC
>NW_011494764.1:891446-895021 GCF_000754665.1 Bison bison bison
AATGTTGAGCTTTAAGCCAACTTTTTCACTCTCCTCTTTCACTTTCATCAAGAGGCTTTTGAGTTCTTCTTCACTTTCTGCCATAAGGGTGGTGTCATCTGCATATCTGAGGTTATTGATATTTCTCCTGGCAATCTTGATTCCAGCTTGTGCTTCTCCAGCCCAGCGTTTCTCATGATGTACTCTGCATATAAGTTAAATAAGCAGGGTGACAATATACAGCCTTGACGTACTCCTTTTCCTATTTGGAACCAGTCTGTTGTTCCATGTCCAGTTCTAACTGTTGCTTCCTGACCTGCACATAGGTTTCTCAAGAGGAAGGTCAGGTGGTCTGGTATTCCCATCTCTTCCAGAATTTTCCACAGTTTATTGTGATCCACATAGTCAAAAGCGTTGGCATAGTCAATAAAACAGAAATAGATGTTTTTTCTGGAACGCTCTTTCTGGAACGATGATCCAGCGGATGTTGGCAATTTGATCTCTGATTCCTCTGCCTTTTCTAAAACCAGCTTGAACATCTGGAAGTTCATGGTTCACATATTGCTGAAGCATGACTTGGAGAATTTTGAGCATTACTTTACTACATTACAAATAGAAAACTTTTATTGCATATTTATCATGTTCCAGGCCTAGTACTAAGTGCTTTCTGTATGCTATCTTATTTCATCTCAAAAGCAACCTTGCAATGTGGGAGACCTGGGTTCAATCCCTGGGTTGGGAAGATCCCCTGGAGAAGGGAAAAGCTACCCACTCCAGTATTCTGGCCTGGAGAATTCCATGGATTGTATAGTCCATGGGGTCGTAAAGAGTCATATACAACTGAGGGACTTTCACTTCACTTCAAGAGGAATGTTCCCATTTTGAGAATAAGAGTAAGGGAGAGAGGTCTGGAGAGGACACTGTCAAAGATGACTCCACTGGGATTGAGTCTAACACAGTCTGTCTGCTTTGAGATTGTGTGTGTATAGACAGCACGATGCTGGGGGAAATACCCAGCTCCTGAGTGGGGACTGATATTGGTGCTCTCTCAATCCATCCAAACCTGAGATTCCTTACTTCCATGGTCCTGGATCTGGATGAGGTGGGTAAACATGGGAGAATCTCTTTAAACATCAGAGAAAAGGAAAAAACAAACAAACACCCAACAGAGTCCTAACCTATTAATAACTGTGGTTTTGGAGACATGGGGCTTCCTTGGTGGCTCAGAGGTTAAAGCATCTGCCTCCAATGTGGGAGAGCCAGGTTCGATCCCTGGGTCGGGAAGATCCCCTGGAGAAGGAAATGGCAACCCACTCTGGTACTCTTGCCTGGAAAAATCCCATGGATGGAGGAGCCTGGTAGGCTACAGTCCACAAGGTCACAAAGGGTTGGATACGACTTCACTTCACTTTTTCATTTAGAGACATGAGTTTGATTGCTGCCTCTGACCCCTGTCTTGAGAAAATAATTTAACTTTGGTAAGCCTCCATTGTATTGTCTGAAATGGGCTATTGTTATTGAGGATTGAGTGAGATCATGTATTCATTCTTTTATTCTAGAAATTTTTATTGAGCTTCTGTTCCATGCTGAAAACTGTCTTAGGTGCCAGGGATGCAGCAAAGAGCAAGGCAGGTGATGTCCCTGCTCTAGTGGAACTTAGATTCTCCTTGCAAAGTCAGATCAGAGCAAGTCAGCAAATCAATAAATAGGAGAATTCTTGCTTGTAGTAAGTTCTACAAAAGGTAATACAATGGAGGGCAACTCCCAGGAGTGGGCAGGAAAGGCCTCTGAAGAGAAGATAAGGGACCTGGGACCTGTGCTGTTCGCAGGAATCAATCACACAGGCATCTCAGGGAGTAGCTGGTTACAGAAAGGTAGCAAAATATGCAAAGACCTCAAAGCAGGAATAAGTTTGGCTCATAGAAGAAGAGAGAAAAAGCCAGTGTGGCTGGAGTGAAATAAATGAGGGAAAAGAGGTGAGATAGGAGGATTGGACAGAAGCAGTGAACAGATCATGCAGGACCTAAAGGAACAGGCTGCAGAATTTGGATTTAGTTCTAATCTCCGTTGGAATCCATTCCAGGGTTCCTTGTTAGGAAGAAGGACAACATTTGACTTACTTTTGAAAAGGGGATTTTTAGTTGACTTAAGGAAGCAAGTTTAGAAACAAAGACCAAGTAGGTAGTTTTCCCTCTATAACATCCTGAGGCCTCAACAAACAGCAGATTGTTGCAATGACTAGCATCCCCCAAGGGAGTTAGTGCTTGGGGAGATAAAGGGTTAAATATACAGGTGCATGCATGCTCAGTTGCCCAGTCATGTCCCACTCTTTGCTACCTTATGGACTGTAGCCCCCCAGGTCCTCTGTCCATGGAATTTTCCAGGCAAGAATACTGGAGTGGGTTGCCATTTCCTCCTTCAGGGGATCTTCCCAACCCAGGGATCAAACCCTTGTCTCCTGCATTGACAGGTGGATTCTTTACCACTGAGCCACCTGGGAAGCCCAAGCACAGAGGTATCAGGAGGAAGAAGGGTATGGCCAGTCACCTAAAATATGATGAATATTTCTATTCATTATGTTCCTTAATGAATGGAAAAGTGGTGAGTGCAGAAAACAGAAAAAGGAGCCTGGATGATAATGATGAAACACGAGCGATTGATCAGCCTATTTTCTTACAGCAATTATGACTGTGTGATTGCTGAGTCATTTTGACAATAAATAACCGAAAGAGTCCTTGAATGGATGAATCTGGGAGACAGTAGTATCATCTGAACCTTGTCTCTAAATCCCTACTACCCAGGGATAATCTCAGTTTTTGCCAAAACAGTTCTTTCCCAAGCCACATTGATACTTTTACTTGATTTTTTTTTTCTGATTTTAAGTAACAAAGGCTGAATTAAAATACTATAAAGAAATCACAGGGGAGAAAAGTGAAAAGAAAGACAGCATGCTCCTGGCATTTGTTTCAGAGTTGCAAAATGTAGTGTCTTGACAGCAGCAAGTGAGGTTTTTCTCCTTTAAACTAGGTGTTGGAAAATGTGCTTCATTTAAGCGAATCAATATCTTTAATTTTAGCCCATTGCTCTGATTTAGTGCCCGATTTCCAGGGAAATGTCGAAAGAGTCAAGCCTCGTAACTTTGTGTAGTTTCCGTGAAAAGGAAGCACAAGGCCAAGGGTGACAAAGTGGCTCTTTTTGGGAATGATTCAACTTTCTTCTTTGGGAATGATTCCACTACATCTTGGTGGAGTATGGACTGCTTGTGAAGCAATAGTGCATTGAAGACAAATAAAGGAGGGGGGAAAAATAAAGGAGGGAAGGGAAAGGAAGTTTTGAGTGTGGAAGGAGTAATTATAAATATTATAGCCTGAAAATGCCTCACAGAGTAGGTGACATTTGAATAAAGCCATGCAGGGGATGAAGGGGTGCTCCAGATAGAAATGTGGGGGAAGAGGAGCCCAGGCAGAGAGCAAGAAGGGCAAAGGCTGTGAGATTTGAGCAGGCTTCAGTATTTGTGAGTGTCCTAATATGGCTGAGGTGGAGGGAGAAAGTAAGAGTGTCGGGATTGTGTGGGGCTTTGTGGTTCATTTGTTTTT
>NW_011494764.1:895121-903213 GCF_000754665.1 Bison bison bison
TTTTTTTTTTTTTTAACTTCTTTATTATTTGTGGTTCATTTGGAGGAATTTTGCTTTCATGCTGAGTGAGATGGGAAACTCTCAGAGAGTTTTGAACAGAAGAGTGACATGATCTCTCTTGCTTATTAACAGGGTCTCTCTGATGCTCTGTTGAAAATATCCTGAAAGGGAGCAAACTGGAATCAAGGAGAGCTGAGGGGTCATGTTAGGCTGGGCCAAGATTTGAATCAGAGTAAGTGGTAGGGAGTATAAGATCTGGTTGTTTTGATGAGGTAGAAGAAGCAAGATTTGCTGATGGATTGGATGTAGGAAGTGACAGGAAGAACAGAGTTAAAGATGATTCCTGGGATTTTGGCTAAAGCCATCAGAAGAAGGGAGTAGCCATTAATGGATATGGGGAAGATTGTGGGAGGATCGGGCATGGGGGATTGGAGATCAGGAATCCAGTTGGATCATGTTAAGTTTGACGGATCTTTTATACATACAAGGGGAGATGTGGCAGAGACAGTTAGATGGATAAGACTAAACTTCAGGATAAGGTTCATGTTGGAAATACTAATCTGCAGATTGTCATCATTTAGATGATAAAGTCATGAGACTATATAAGCTCAGCAAAGAGGTGAGGGTCTATATTAAAGAGAATACCTTTAAAACTGGTTCCAGGGACCTCCAACTTTCGAATTTCATTGCTTTAATTATAGGAGAATTAAGGCAATTAAAGGAGATGAAGAAGCAAGTGAAACAAGAAACTGCTGATCTAAGCTTTCATAGTGGATTTGTATTACTGCAAGTGCTCCACTTGCCAGGGACCCATCCATTCATCCATCTATCCATTCCTCCACTCATCCATCCAGCTATCCATCATGCCTTTCCTTTTCATGGTATGAGTGAAAGAGTATAGACAATTACACAAAATTGGGATTCTCAAATGAGCTTTGACCCTAGTTATTCACCTAACCACCCAACTTCTTTGGCCTCACTCTCTCCATGAGTCAACTGAGAGGACTGACCTATGAGATCTCTAAAAGCATGCCTGCTTTGATGTTCTAAGATTTGGGGGATCTCAGAAAAATCTTGGAGTCCTTATTTGAGTTATCTCACATGTATCCAACTAGACAAGCATGGCAATTGTTGCTCTTTGTTTCCCACTACTTCGTTTATTCCTGACTGTCCATGAAAAGGCACACATACAAGATAATATCAGTCCTCTGAGTTCACTGTCTCTAGGTTCCCACATTCCTTTCTTTCCAAATTCCTTGAGCTTCTCTCTGCTTTGAAGATGACTTTGCTGTACTGAGGTGCTGACGTGAAGATGCTGGAAGGTTTGCTGAACAGGCAGTTTGGGGAGCAGAGTGTCACATTGTTCAGGGGCAGAGCACAGGCAGTTCTCATCGGGACCACTTGCTGATGGACGTGTGCCAGTTGGCTCATCTCTTCTTGTGATATTGTTATTTTAGAGGCAAGAAAAGGCCAGCAGGTTTAAAAAATATGTATCTCAGAAGTTGTCTTTATCATCAGTCAAGTTGCAACAGCCCTTATCCATATGCATGATAGAATACTAACTTGTCTCTGTATTTGACCTCCTGGTGTCTCTTTTGGTTGATAAGCTGATTCTCCCACAGATGCAGACAGAAGACCCTTGGCCCTACCCTGTCCCAAATATCTGACTAGGTTTAAGTCTCAGAACTTGAAACTGGGGGTCCTTTCTGGGACCTTCATATAATTTCTTGTTTACCCTGCTATGAGAATCGTGTATCTTTCCATTAACTGTCCTCTACCCTTCAAGCCATCTGCTCATTGCTAGTAAAACTTATTAAAATAGATGACCACACCCAACATCTGGACAGCTCAAACCTAGCCTGGGTCACCTTGATGGCTCCAGTTATCGGTAATGTGTCTGAAGCTTTGGCATGGACCAAGGAAGGCATAGCTAAGCATTAGCCATTGGCTTCCAGGCAGATACTGGGCCTCTGGCCATAAGCATCTTTATTTATGATCTTCCTTTCAACTCTCTCAGGCAGAGCAGTTGTCATAATAAAGTAGGTGCAATTTATTTTGGTCTTGGCAAAGGAATATCCCCCTTTCCCAGGCTTTCATCTTCTTTCTCCCTCTTTCTTTGACATTATTTGTCAAATGATCCAAAGGTAATTTTTAATACCTTTACATCACACTGGAGCTAAGTTCTGTTTGGATTATTAATGATTAAATATCTTCTAGTCATCCACCTGCAGGGTGTGTAACAAATTATCCCTAAAATGAGATTAATTCCATTACAATTTTGAATAAGAAAATGACAAGAGAATGCCCTGTAGTCTTTAGAACTGAACAGTTATACACCCAAAAATCTCCTATATATCTCAGAAATTGTTGGTTTTGTGGAAAGGACTTGAATCTCTCCTTCAAAGGTCATTTAGCAGGTATTTTTTGAGGCTGTGTGGGATATGAGCCTAGTGTTCAGTTCAGTTCAGTTCAGTTCAGTCACTCAGTCAAGTCTGACTCTTTGCGACCCCATGAATCACAGCATGCCGGGCCTCCCTGTCCATCACCAACTCCCAGAGTTCACTCAAACTCATGTCCATCGAGTCGGTGATGCCATCCAGCCATCTCATCCTCTGTTGTCCCCTTCTCCTCCTGCCCCCAATCCCTCCCAGCATCAGAGTCTTTTCCAATGAGTCAACTCTTTGCATGAGGTGGCCAAAGTACTGGAGTTTCAGCTTTAGCATCATTTCTTCCAAAGAAATCCCAGGGCTGACCTCGTTCAGAATGGACTGGTTGGCTCTCCTTGCAGTCCAAGCGACTCTCAAGAGTCTTCTCCAACACCACAGTTCAAAAGCATCAATTCTTCGGCGCTCAGCCTTCTTCACAGTGTGGGGTGCTGCAAAACTTAGTTAGTCCTTAGGTTCACATGGGGAGCTTTGTAGAAATGTTCACTTTAGACCTACTGAATTAGGATTTTTATGAGTGGAGCCCGGAGAAGGCAGTGGCACCTGACTCCAGTACTCTTGCCTGGGAAATCCCATGCACGGAGGAGCCTGGTAGGCTACAGTCCATGGGGTCGGGAAGAGTCAGACACGACTGAGTGACTTCACTTTCAGTTTTCACTTTCATGCATTGGAGAAGGAAATGGCAAGCCACTCCAGTGTTCTTGCCTGGAGAATCCCAGGGACGGGGGAGCCTGGTGGGCTGCCGTCTATGGGGTCGCACAGAGTCGGACACGACTGACGCAACTTAGCAGTAGCAGCAGCAGCAGCAGCATGAGTGGAGCCCAGGAACAGGCATTTTTGAAAGACTCTGCAAGTGATTCTGATGCAGCCAGTCTGTAAAACTATTTTGAAATCTCTACTTTGGAGAATATGAGAAGATAGATTCCTAGCCCAGAGTTTACATTTCACAGAGTCCTACGGTTTACCCAGGATGCATTACCAGATAATAAAGGCTGTCAATTGTTTAGGGGAAGTGTTCTCTGTTAGGAACTGGGAAGCAACAGAGGAGGTGAGTGGTGGGCAGGTGTGTGAACTTCATCTGTATTTACAGCCCCTCCCCATCTCTCTCCCAACACCCACAGATGGGATCATTTATTTGCAGGAAAACAAGCTCAGAGCTCTGACTGATTCTGTATTACAGGGAGTTGTATAATTATTTCATTATTTATCACAATGTTGTAATAACAGAGATAAAGGGCACAATAAGTGTAATGAACTTGAATCATCCCAAATCCACCCCCTCCTTCCACCTGGTACATGGAAAAATTGTCTTCCATGAAACCAGTCCCTGCTGCCAAGAAGACTGGGGATCACTGGTTTAGGGTGAATGAACTTGCTTCTGAGTGAGGTAATGAAAGTATGTTTTGTAAATTGTGACCAATGTAGGGGTGAAATCAATATGAGAAACAGACTGTTCTGAATGGAAGGAAGACTTGGGATGACTTCTTGAGGACATAGGTGAAGAATGAAACTGCTAATTAAATAAAAAAGTGGGGTGCTGTGCTGTGCTTAGTTGCTCAGTCATGTCTGACTCTTTGCAATCCCGTGGACTGTAGCCTGCCAGGCTCCTCTGTCCATGGGATTCTCCAGGCAAGAATACTGGAGTGGGTTGCCATGCCCTCCTCCAGGGGATCTTCTGAACCCAGGAATAGAGCCCAGGTCTCCCACACTACAGACAGGTTCTTTACCATCTGAGCCACCAGGGAAGTGGGGTAATAAGTAGTTGAATTTTGATTATCCAAGTATATGAGGAATGGAGATTCTGACCTATGGATCTCTTCCTATCAATCTAATCTACTCTGCTGCTGCTGCTAAGTCGCTTCAGTCGTGTCTGACTCTGTGCAGCCCCATAGACGGAAGCCCACCAGGCTCCCCATCCCTGGGATTCTCCAGGCAAGAACACTGGAGTGGCTTGCCATTTCCTTCCCCAATGCATGACAATGAAAAGTGAAAGTGAAGTCACTCAGTAGTGTCCAACTCTTAGTGACCCCATGGACTGCAGCCTACCAGGCTTCTCCACTCATGGGATTTTCCAGGCAGGAGAACTGGAGTGGGGTGCCATTGCCTTCTCCACTAATCTACTCTAGTTTTGGTTTTATTAAGTTGGCTTTCATTTTATTAATGGTCTTTCTAGCACACAAGAGATGGGCAAAGGTCTATAGATTTAAGTTTAGCTCTGTTTGTTAGCATTTTTACTTTGAATAAGTCTTTCCTTCTCTCCAAGTCTTAATTTTTCCATCTGTGAAAGAAGAGATTGGATTTGGTGACCTTTAAGGTCACTTCTAGCTCCTAAATTCTATGAAAACAGAGGAGTCCACTTTCTTGCCTTAGCAAGGACAGTTTAATGGCCATGGTGGAGTTTTCTTTCATACTGAAGGGTCAGGCAGAACCTTAAGTCCTCACCCTGAATATTATCTCCCATGTATCAAGGACTGAGTTGAGAAAGGTGTAAGAGATTTGGTTGAATATTATTGGAGCACAGGCTAAGCTATGGAAGATTATTTGTTCTAAAAAGGCTAAATATCAGTTTTGAACTTTTTAAAAAAAAATTCCTTTCAAAAGCACATGCATAAAGCAAATATACTAGCGTTTTGGGTAATTATACTGAATGGATACTATACTTAATTTGTAAGGTATCCTAATCATCATTATCCGAGATAATGGAGAGGGCAGTGTCATTTACAAACAAGAGTTTATTGAGCACCTTTATCTGGAGTCTCCATGCTAATTCAAATCACCTTGTTGACCCCAAGTTGGAATACTCGGGAAATTCTGTTTGTTGCAATTAGGATTTTGTTTCATTTCATTTTCAAATAGACAAATGGTAAGAACTACCTTGCATTCCCTGAGCCCCCAGACTGAGAGTTGGATTGTTGGTGGTAAGGAGGTTACAGGTACGTGTTGGGCCATTTTCTTTAGTGTCTTCAGTATGGGTCATGCTTTTGGTCCAGCTAGCCATACATTAGAAGTGGTCTTTTTGCCCTGGTCAAATCACTTAAAACCTACATACTCCAAGAAAACTTCTGTGGCTCATCTCATTCTTCTTGTTTCTGATCTAACTATACCCTTTGCTGTTTATGGAACATTTACTGGGTGCCAGGGTCTGTGTGCTAAATATTCAGCCCTGTAACATTACCTTACCTCTAATGGAAGCACTAGGATGTTACTCACATTTGGCAGAAAAGTTTACAGACATTAATCCACTTATCTGAGATCCACAGCTATTAGGAGGTGGAGCCAAAATCAAAACCCAGGTCAATGTGGGTTTTGGTCCCTTCATTCTCCTTTACTTCTTAGTTGGACTCCCATTATAGGGCTCCCCTGGTGGCTCAGACAGTAAAGAATCTGCCTTCTGTGTGGGAGACCTGGGTTCAATCCCTGGGTCAGGAAAATCCCCTGGAGGAGGGCATGGCAACCCACTCCAGTTTTTTTGGCTGGAGAATCCCTACAGACAAAGGAGCCTGGCAGGCTACAGAGCCTGGGGTTGCAAAGAGTCAGACATGACAGCAACTAAGCACAGAACAGTTGAGTTCAGCATTGACAGTCCAATTCCTTTCTTAGTAAACACTTGTGGAGTTGAATACAAGGGGTATAGTTGATTACCACTAAGCTGCTGCCTGGCTTTAAGGGCTGGAAGGAGAATGACTGGAAGTCCTTGGGTGTTCACACCTGTCTTCTCTCCCACCAATATTACCTTTGAGTTGTCCCTGGGTACTCACTGAAAAGAAGCCTATGGGATCACAATATCAGCTCCTGAACACAGAGAAGAACTGCCTCTTAATAGGGAGCAAATTTCTACTGTCTTTGTATATAATAAAGAGGGTGGATGGGGAAAGGAGTGATCATTTCATTGAGTAAAAAATAAGACATCAGAGCTTACTAGAAAATTACCTTTTTTTCCTATAGAATTAGTCTTATCATCTGAAGAAAATTTTACTTATTGGAGACCAATTATTCTAATGATACAATAATCTCTCTGTCTTTCTCCAAATGAAAGAAAGACAAGTCTACTATAGAAAGGAAATCAGCTTCACTTCTTAGAAGACTGGGTAAGGTCCTTGAGCCATGGACTTGCCAGCAGATATTTATGATTTGATCCTATACAAGTGCAAAGCTTCAGTGGACAGGCTGCTTTAAAGATCACTGCTATCCCCGCAGCTGCAAAGATGATGAAGAGCAACACTCTAGATATTACACATTTGATGTTCAGTTATTGCTAATTTTTTGGAATCTGGGCAAGTTCAGTTTCCAGAAATCAGATGCAATATTACAAGGACGCAAGGGTTTCATTTTCAGCACTATTTATATAAATTTAAGGATTTGACGCAAAAGCAAATTAGAAAATGCCTCCTTAGAGGTTGTTTGATTATGTTCACAGGTAAACAATCGCCTCAAACCTGCGAGGTTTTGGCTTGTTCTGTGTTTGCCACAGAGACGAATGCTAGACCAATAGCACATTAGCAGCTTGAAAAATGCACTGGGGCTTTATATTGCATTCAAGACAAACAATGTCTCTTTTGTTTTGCATTTAAAATAAGAAAGATGCATCAATAACCCCAGCCTAACCTCACCCAGCACCTGCAAAGGGAGATGAGAAGGCTGACATAGTCGAGTATGTGGTTTCCTCCCTAAACAAGAGCCAAGGGCAAAAGTAGTCTTACCCTTGTGAGGGGTTTCTGGAAGAAGGCAGGATTTTTTTTCTTTTACAGATGGCTGCCTTAGGGCCTTGGTTGAATTCTGTGGCTTTGTGGTGCAGGCCAACAATTTAAACAGTGGACTTGAGGCCTTCCAGCTGGTGCAGTGAGGCTGAGGATGTTTCACCTACCTGCAATACATTTGGTCCCAGATTATCTCTTCTCACCCTGCAACAGGACTGTCTGCTGCTGCTACTAAGTCTCGTCAGTCGTGTCCAACTCTGTGCAACCCCATAGACGGCAGTCCACCAGGCTCCTCTGTCCCTGGGATTCTCCAGGCAAGAATACTGGAGTGGGTTGGCATTTCCTTCAGGTCAGAAGAAAAATAACTTGGTAACCTTGACCAGCAAATAAAGTGGTCAAGGTTTACTTCACCTCTCTGGGACTCAGAGAGGTGAAGGGACTTGCTTGCAGTCACAAAGCGTGTGTTGGGGAGGCGGGATCTGGAGAGAACTGTTGTCCTGTTGCTAGAGCCTCTCTGCCTCCACGTCATTTCTCCTAGCTATGGTAGTAACTTCCCCTTGCCCTAGTTTGCTTAGGGCATGGTTTTCACTCTTCTTTTCAAAGCTCAATGACTCTGCATTTCTAGTGTCCTGGGTGGAACCCGGTAAAGAGGGATAGAGCATTCAGATCAGATCAGTCGCTCAGTTGTGTCCGACTCTTTGCGACCCCATGAATCGCAGCACGCCACGCCTCCCTGTCCATCACCAACTCCCAGAGTTTACCAAGACTCACATCCATCGAGTCAGTGATGCCATCCAGCCATCTCATCCTCTGTCGTCCCCTTCTCCTCTTGCCCTCAATCCCTCCCAGCATCAGAGTCTTTTCCAATGAGTCAACTCTTCATATCATGTGGCCAAAGTACTGGAGTTTCAGCTTTAGCATCATTCCTTCCAAAGAAATCCCAGGGCTGAT
>NW_011494764.1:903681-907549 GCF_000754665.1 Bison bison bison
CCCTTCTTCAAGATTCAAGTTAATCATTTTATGGCCCATCTGAATTTTAAGACATTCCTTTCTTTCATTAACAGACTGCTAGTGACTATATAACATCCAGCTAAAGACTAGCAGGGGGGTACTCTTTCTGCCCCCTTCTGATGCCTATGTCAGAAGCTTTCTCTATCTCCTTTATACTTCAATAAAACTTTATTACACAAAAGCTCTGAGCGATCAAGCCTCGTCTCTGGCCCCGGATTGAATTCTTCTCCTCCGGGGGCCAAGAATCCTGGTGTATTCGCGTGATTCAACAACAACCTTTCAGGACTCTCAAGAGTCTTCTCCAACACCACAGTTCAAAAGCATCAATTCTTCGGCACTCAGCCTTCTTCACAGTCCAACTCTCACATCCATACATGACCACAGGAAAAACCATAGCCTTGACTAGACGAACCTTTGTTGGCAAAGTAATGTCTCTGCTTCTGAATATGCTATCTAGGTTGGTCATAACTTTCCTTCCAAGGAGTAAAAGAGGTGGCAATTTTAATCGGGTGGTTAGACTCTGATTTTAGGATCAGGCAGAACCAAAGTTGCCTCCTATGCTATCTTAGGCAAGACACTAACTTCACTGATCTTTGCTTGTGAAATACAGGTATCCTCCACTTTTTTGAAAGTTCACTTTATACCACTTTGCTTTTTATAAAAGATCTACATTAGTACCTATCTTCACTAATCAAAAGATTTCTGAAGAGGATTTTTGCTTTTACAATAAAAGGTGAAAAGCAAAAATTGCTTCTTCATTTTATACCATTTTGGCTTACAAAAGATTTCATAGGAATGCTCTGCTTTTAGATATGCGAAGAAACCTGTAATGATATGTATCTCAGAAGAGATAGAATGATATACATTAAGTATACAGGAGTCAACCATTGTGAGCCCCCAGTTCACATTGTGATGATTATCTTTCACAGCTTAATCCAAAGGGGCTGGGTGGAAGACAAAATTAGAGCGAAGGCACCTTTTGGGGTGCTGTTGGAATGTTCACATTGTATTTCACGTGTGGCTGCTTCTTTTCACATCATCTAAGAC
This sequence comes from Bison bison bison, assembly GCF_000754665.1. Classification (NCBI taxonomy): domain Eukaryota; kingdom Metazoa; phylum Chordata; class Mammalia; order Artiodactyla; family Bovidae; genus Bison; species Bison bison. The sequence goes on from NW_011494764.1 coordinate 904,750, forward strand.
ACAGAAATAGAACTTCACAATGGAGAGGATTATTGGGGGTTCTTGTTTAATCCAACTTCATTTTGTGTATGGGCTCATTGACTCCCAGAGGCAGGAAGGGACACAGAATGCAAGTGAGGAGAGAAAGAGAAAAGTGAAAATAAGATGGACGAGACAAGATCCAGAGCACAATACACAGATTTCTCCAAGCCTAGGAGTTTGCTTAAAATAAAATAAAAAAAATTAAAGTTTTAATTATCTGTCTACAAAGAAAACTAAACCTATTGACTAGATAAACTTACCAGAAGATAGAAAATGAGTGTCTAATAAGATTTTCTCCTCACAGATTGGTTTCTGCCCTGACAGAATCAGAACTCATGCTGGTACTTGTCTTTCTTCTTCGTCCTTTCAAATTGCTCTTTTCCTGGCTCTTTGATCTCTGCTTCTCTCCACCTTACCCCCTGCTTCTCTTCAGGTTCCTGGGTAAGAACAGAAGAGAGTCTGCTAAGGCAGGTGTCCAGCTCACTCAGATTCCTGCAGGGCACCTCCTTCTCCATGCGGGAGACCAAGACCTCCATGGAAAGCCCTGGTGTTATACCAGGACTGTTTCCTGGCTTTCGCCTGCCCTCTGTCTGGATCCCTGATAATGTTCTGGTATTTCCTTTTCTATTGCACTGTTTTAAACCTACTTTACAGTCCCAATTTTTTTTTTTTTAAGTAAACTTTTCTTAACTCATCATTTCCTCTCACTTACTCTCAGGATGCTCTGTCCCCATTGCAGCAAGTTTTATCAAATCAGTTATCCATAACTGCCATTACTACTTTCTTACCTCCTATTCTCTCTTCATGCGAATCTCTCTTACATCATGTGAAATGATGGGCTGGATGAAGCACAAGCTGGAATCAAGATTGCCGGGAGAAATATCAATAACTTCAGATATGCAGATGACATCACACTTATGGCACAAAAATCGAACAGTAACTAAAGAGCCTCTTGATGAAGGTGAAAGAGGAGAGTGAAAAAGCTGGCTTAAAACTCAACATTCAAAAAACTAAGATCATGGCATTTTTTGCTATCACTTCGTGGCAAATGGGGAAACAATGGAAACAGTGACAGAGTTTATATTCTTGGGCTCCAAAATCACTGCAGATGGTGACTACAGCCATGAAATGAAAAGACCCTTGCTCCTTGGAAGAAAAGCTATCACCAAGCCAGAGAGCATATTAAAAAGCAGAGACATCACTTTGCCAACAAAGGTCCTTTTAATCAAAGCGATGGTTTTTCCAGTAGTGGATGTGAGAGTATGGATGTGAGAGTTGGACCATAAAGAAGGCTGAGCTGAAGGATTGATGCTTTTGAACTGTGGTGTTGGAGAAGACTCTTGAGAGTCCCTTGGACTGCAAGGAGATCAAACCAGTCAATCCTAAAGGGAATCTGTCCTGAATATTCATTGGAAGGACCGGTGCTGAAGCTGAAGCTCCATACTTTGGTCACCTGATGTGAAGAACTGACTCACTGGAAAAGACCCTGATGCTGGGAAAGACTGAGGGCAGGAGGAGAAGAGGGCAACAGAAGATGGTTGGATGGCATCACTCACTTGATGGACATGAGTCTGAGTAGGCTCTGGGAGTTGGTGATGGACAGGGAAGCCTAGCATGCTGCAGTCCATGGGGCCTCAATTAGTTGGACACGACTGAGGGACTGAACTGAACTGATTCTCTCTTCAACCTATTGGAGCTCAAAATTTCATCTCTACAACTCCACTGAAATCACTCTTGTCAAAATTACCAACAAGATCATGTTTCCCAAGTGAGTGGTCACCTTTTCATACCAACTAGTCCAACTTCTTCTTAAAATACCATTGATCCATTGGAGAGATACCTTTGATCCATCCATCCTCTCCAAAATGCTAGGCTCCCTGATTTCTGGCACTCCATAGACTCTTCTGATGGTGCTTAGGGTTGGAAAGCATCAGGGTCAATTCTTGACTATCTTCTCACCTAAGTGCATCTCTTTAGTGCCCTTATTACCAACTATGTATAACTCCAAAATATCTATTTTAAACCTAGAATTCTTTCCTAAATTGCGGTTTGTGTTTCTGTTTGTTATTTGCCTCTTCAAATAGATGTCTAACAGTCCCTCCCTGATTTACTTTTCCTGTATCTTCTCACATTAGTAAAGGGCATAAATATCCACCCATCCAATCCAGCTAAATATCTGGATATCATCCAAGATTCCTTATTTTCCCACCCTCTTCTTGCTAAACCCATGCTCCAGGATACTGTAACAAACACATAAAAATGTGGAAGTGGCTTTGGAATTGAGTACTGAATAGAGAGTGGAAGAGTGTTGTTTCTGCTTGTGTTTTTTCCCCCAATTTTTTATTGTGGTAAAATATACATAACATAAAATTAACCATTTTTAGGTAGAGTTCAGTGATATTATATAAATTCATAATATTGTATAGCCATCATCACTGTTGATCTCCATAACTCTTTATCTTATAAAACTGAAACTCTAATATTAAACAATACAGCCCATTCCCCCTCAGTTCAGTTAGGTCACTCAGTCTTGTCCAACTCTTTGTGACCCCATGAATCGCAGCACGCCACGCCTCCCTGTCCATCACCAACTCCCGGAGTTCACCGAGACTTACGTCCATCGAGTCAGTGATGCCATCCAGCCATCTCATCCTCTGTCGTCCCCTTTTCCTCCTGTCCCCAATCCCTCCGAGCATCAGAGTCTTTTCCAATGAGTCAACTCTTCGCATGAGGTGGCCAAAGTACTGGAGTTTCAGCTTTAGCATCATTCCTTCCAAAG
>NW_011494764.1:907649-907885 GCF_000754665.1 Bison bison bison
CATCTATTTTCCATGAAGTGATGGGACCAGATGCCATGATCTTAGTTTTTTGAATGTTGAGCTTTAAGCCAACTTTTTCACCCTCCTCTTTCACTTTCATCAAGAGGCTTTTTAGTTTCATGCATTGGAGAAGGAAATGGCAACACACTCCAGTGTTCTTGCCTAGAGAATCCCAGGGATGGGGAAGCCTGGTGGGCTGCTGTCTATGGGGTCGCACAGAGTCGGACACGACTGAA
>NW_011494764.1:908279-938720 GCF_000754665.1 Bison bison bison
TCTCCCGGCAATCTTGATTCCAGCTTGTGCTTTTTCCAGCCCAGCGTTTCTCATGATGTACTCTGCATATAAGTTAAATAAGCAGGGTAACAATATACAGCCTTGACATACTCCTTTTCCTATTTGGAACCAGTCTGTTGTTCCATGTCCAGTTCTAACTGTTGCTTCCTGACCTGCATATAGGTTTCGCAAGAGGCACGTCAGGTGGTCTGGTATGCCCATCTCTTTCAGAATTTTCCACAGTTTATTGTGATGCACACAGTCAAAGGCTTTGGCATAGTCAATAAAGCAGAAATAGATGTTTTTCTGGAACTCTCTTGCTTTTTCGATGATCCAGCGGATGTTGGCAATTTGATCTCTGGTTCCTCTGCCTTTTCTAAAACCAGCTTGAACATCAGGAAGTTTGCAGTTCACGTATTGCTGAAGCCTGACTTGGAGAATTTTGAGCATTACTTTACTAGCGTGTGAGATGAGTGCAATTGTGCAGTAGTTTGAGCATTCTTTGGCATTGCCTTTCTTTGGGATTGGAATGAAAACTGACCTTTTCCAGTCCTGTGGCCACTGCTGAGTTTTCCAAATTTGCTGGCATATTGAGTGCAGCACTTTCACAGCATCATCTTTCAGGATTTGGAATAGCTCAACTGGAATTCCATGACCTCCACTAGCTTTGTTCGTAGTGATGCTTTCTAAGGCCCACTTGACTTCACATTCCAGGATGTCTGGCTCTAGGTCAGTGATCACACCATGGTGATTATCTGGGTTGTGAAGATCTTTTTTGTACAGTTCTTGTGTGTATTCTTGCCACCTCTTCTTGACATCTTCTGCTTCTGTTAGGTCCATACCATTTCTGTCCTTTATCGAGCCCATCTTTGCATGAAATGTTCCCTTGGTATCTCTAATTTTCTTGAAGAGATCTCTAGTCTTTCCCATTCTGTTGTTTTCCTCTATTTCTTTGCATTGGTCGCTGAGGAAGGCTTTCTTATCTCTTCTTGCAATTCTTTGGGACTCTGCATTCAGATGTTTATATCGCCTGACAATCACAGTTTTACCTTCTGACTCTGATTCTGGCTACCTTAAGTACTTCATACATGTGGAATTAACAGTATTTGTCTCTTTTGGTCTGTCTTATTTCAGTTGGCATAATGTCCTCAATGCTCTTCCATGTTATAGTATGTTGAAGAATTTCATCCTTTATAATGCTGAAAAGTATCCCAGTGTGTTTATATAACACATTTTGCTTATTCCTTCACCTATCAATGGATAGATGGATTGAGTCCATGTTTTAGCTATTGTAAATGACGCTGCTATAAACATGTGTGTGCAAACACTCTTCAAAATTTCTGGATCACGTGATAATTGTATTTTTAATTTTTTGAGGAATGACCAAACTGTTTTCCATAATGAGTGCACCAGTCCCACCAGAAGTGCACAGTGATTTCAATTTCTCCACATCCTGACCAACATTTGTTATTTTCTGTTTATTTTTTTACAGATACCATCCTAATGGGTGTGAGGTAGTGTCTCACTGTAGCTTTGATTTGCATTTCCCTAATGATTAGTAATTTGGGGCATTTTTCCATGTGCTTATTGGCCATTTGTGTATCTTCTTTGGAGAAATGTCTATTCAAGTCCTTCGCACATTTTTGAATTGAGTTGGTTAGCTGTTGATTTTAGGAATTCTCTGTATATTCTGGATATTAATCCTGTATCAGATATATGTTCTTGCAATTATTTTCTCTCATTTTGTGGGTTGCCTTTTTCCTCTGTGGATACTGTTTTTTGATGCACAAAAATTTAAAAATTTCATGAAGTCTAATATGTCCATTTTTTCTTTTGTTATCTGTGCCTTTAGCATCATATCCAAGAAATCATTGCCAAAGATTTTGTCTCACATTTTCTTCCAAGCTTTTGTTTCATGTTTTATTAGGTCTTACTTCTATTTTGATTAATTTTGTTTAAGCTCCAATACTTTGCTCATCTGATGTGAAGAGCAGACTTATTAGAAAAGACACAATTGAGTGACTGAACAACAACAATAATGGTACAATGTATCATTCTTCTACATTTGGATAACTGAGAATTTCCAGATGTTCAAGCTGGATTTAGAAAAGGCAGAGGAACCAGAGATCATATTGCCAATATCCACTGGATCATAGAAAGAGCAAGAGAATTCCAGGAAAACATCTACTTCTGCTTCACTGACTATGCTAAAATCTTTGACTGTGTGGATCACAACAAACTAGAAAATTTTAAAGAGGTGGGAATATCAGACCGCTTTACCTGCTTCCTGAGAAATCTGTAAGCAGGTCAAGAAGCAACAGTTAGAACTGGACATGGAACAATGGACTGGTTCCAAATTGGGAAAGGCTGTATATTGTCACCCTGCTTATGGAACTTATATGCAGAGTACATCATGTGAAATGCTGGGCTGGATTAAGCACAAGCTGGAATCAAGATTCCCAGGAGAAACAGCAATAACCACAGATATGCAGATGATACAACCCTTATGGCAAAAAGCGAAGAGGAACTAAGGAGCCTCTTGATGAAAGTGAAAGAGGACAGTGAAAAAGCTGGCTTAAAACTCAACATTCAAAAAGCTAAGATCATGGCATCCAGTCCCATAATTTCATGGCAAGTAGGTGGGGAAACAATGGAAACAGTGACAGACTTTATTTTCTTGGTCTCCAAAATCACTGCAGATGGTGACTGAAGCCATGAAATTTAAAAAATGCTTGCTCCTTGGAATAAAAGCTATGACCAAGCTAGACAGCATATTATAAAAAGCAGAGACATTACTTTGCCGACAAAGGTCCATCTAGTCAAAGCTATGGTTTTTCCAGAAGTCAGGTATGAATGTGAGAGTTGGACTATAAAGAAAGCTGAGTGCTGAAGAATTGATGCTTTTGAACTGTGTTGTTGGAGAAGACTCTAGAGAGTCCCTTGGAATGCCAGAAGATCAAACCAGTCCATTCTAAAGGAAATCAGTCCTGAATATTCATTGGAAGGACTGATGCTGAAGCTGAAGCTGAAGCTCCAATACTTTGGCCACCTGATGTGAAGAACTGACTCACTGGAAAGGACCCCGATGCTGGGAAAGATTGAGGGCAAGAGGATAAGAGGACAACAGAGGATGAGATTGTTGGATGGCATCACCAACTCAATGAACATGAGTTCGAGCAAGTGCTGGGAGTTAGTGATGGACAGGGAAGCCTGGCGTGCTGCTGTCCATGGGGTGACAAAGAGTTGGACACGAGTGAGTGAGCTGAACTGATACAGTTTTCTTAAGTTTTCTTAGGTCTTATTTCTGTTTTGATTTAATTTTTGTTTATGGTACAATGCATCATTCTTATACATTTAGATACACAGGTTTCCTGGTACCATTGGTTGAAAAGACTATCCTTTCCCATTGAATAATCTTGGAACCCTTGTCAGAAGTGTATATGTATATGAGGATTTATTTCTTGGATCCCTATTTCTATTTCATTGGTCTATATGTCTGTTTTTAATGCCAGTACCACTCTCTTTTGATCACAGTAGCTTTGTAGTAAGTTATGAAACCAGGAAATGTGAGTCATCCAGGTTTTCTTTATTTTTCAAGATTATTTTGGCTATTTGAGGTCCCTTGAGTTCTATATAAATTTTAGGTTGTGTTTTTCTAATTTTCCAAAAGCATCATTGGGATTTTGACAGTGATTGCATTGAATCTGTAGATCACTTTGGGCAACACTGACCTTTTAACAATATTAAGTCTTCCAATTCATAAGCATGGGGTGTGTTTCCACTTATTTAAGTGTGATTTCTTTCAGTAATGTCTTTCGGCTCCGGGTTAAATTAATTCCTAAGTATTTTATTTTGCTACTATTGCAGATGACTTTTTGGTAATTTTCTTTTCAGATTGTTTATTAGTGTATAGAAATCCAACTTATTCATTTATGTGCTGACTTTGTAACCTGGTATTTCAGTGAATTCTTTTATCAGTTCTAATGGGTTTATTGGGTATTGGTATATTTTTCTTTATATAAAATCATCTTATCTGAAAACAAAGATGACTTGGCTTTTTTCCCCCCAGTTTGAATTCTTTTTATTTCTTTTTCTTGCCTAATTGCCCTAGCTAGACTTTCAGCACAAATTGAATAGATATGATGATAGTAAATGTCTTTGTCTTCTTCCTGATCTTAAGGGGAACGTTTTCAATCTTTCTCCGTTAAGTATGATGTTAGCTATAAGTTTTGCACAGATGCTGTATATGAAATTGATGAAATTCCATATTTCTAATTTGTTGAGTGTATTTTTTAATCAGTAAAAGGTGTCGAATTTTGTCAATGCTTTTCCTGTATCAGTTGAGATGATCATGTGCTTTTTATCTTTAATGTGCTGTTACATTGATCATCTTTGTATTCCAGAAATAAATTCCACTTTGACGTGTTGTACAATCCTTTCAATATGGTCCTGAGTTTATTTTGCTACTATTTATTGAATATTTTTGTATCAATATGCATAGGGATATTGGTCTGGAATTTTTCTTTTCTTGTATTGTCTTTGTTTGGCTTTAGTGTTAGGGCAATACTGGTCTCCTAGACTGAGTAAGAAAATGTTCCTTCCTCTTACATTTTCTAGAAAAGTTTGAGAAGGCTTGGTATTAGTTTTTCTTTAGATATTTGATAGAACTCCTAGTGAAGTCCAGAGAAGGCAATGGCACCCCACTCCAGTACTGTTGCCTGGAGAATCCCGTGGATGGAGGAGCCTGGTAGGCTACCTCCATGGGGTCGCACAGAGTCGGACACGACTGAGCGACTTCACTTTCACTTTTCACTTTCACGCATTGGAGAAGGAAATGGCAAGCCACTCCAGTGTTCTTGCCTGGAGAATCCCAGGGATGGGGAGCCTGGTGGGCTGCCGTCTATGGGGTCGCACAGAGTCAGACACGACTGATGCAACTTAGCAGCAGCAGCTAGTGAAGTCATCAACTCCATGACTTTTTTCTGTTGGGAGATTTTTAATTACTGACTTAATCTCATTACTAGTTGTAGGTCTAACCAGGTCTTCTATTTCTTTGTGATTTAGTCTTGGCAGATTTTCTATTTCTAGTTTATCCAATTTGTTGTTGCACAATTGTTCATAGTACTCATAAATATTTTTACTTTTGTAGAATCAATAGTAATGTTCCCATTTAAATTACTCATTTTAGTAGTTTATCTTCTTTTTTCTTATTTTAAACAGTTAAAGATTTGTCCATTTTGTTATCTTTTTGAAGAACCAAGTTTTGCTTGTATTTTTTCTCTATTTTTTAAATTTTCTAGTTCATTTAACCCTGCTCTAATTCTTATAATTTACTTCCTCATGCTAGCTTTGAGTCTAGTTTGTTCTTCTTTTTCTAGTTCCATAAGCTATAAAGCTAGATTGTTGATTTGAGTTCTTTCTTGTTTTTAATATAAGCATTTATAATTATACATTTCCCCTTTAGTGCAGCTTTTGCTGCATCCCATGAATTTTAGCTTATTAGTGTTTTCACTTTTATTTATCTCTATTTTTTAATTTCCTTTGAGACTTATTCTTTGATCCATTGGTTGTTTAAAAGTTTGTTGTTTTAATTTCCACAATTTTGTAACTTTTCCAGTTTTACTCCTGTTGTTGATTTCCAGCTTCATCCCATTGTTGTCAGTAGAAGATACTTTGTTTAATATCTTTTAAAGTCTCTTAAGACTCAATTTATGACATAACATATGGTTTACCCTGGAAAATGTCCCATGTGCACTTGAGAAGAATGCTTATGCTATTTTTGTTAGAGCGTTCTGTATATGTCTGCTATATCTAGTTGGTCTATTATGTTTTTTAAATCCCTTATTTCTGTCTGGTTATTTTATCTATTATTGTGAGTAGGGTATTATAGTCCCCACAATATTGTGGAACTATTTATTCTTCCTTAAATTGTTAGTTTTTGCTTTATATATTTTGATGACCTGTAATTCGGTGCACAAATGTTTATAATTTTTGTATATTCTTGCCTATTGAAACTTTTATTAACATATAATGTCCTTCTTTTCCTCTTGTAAGCTTTTTGGATTTAAAACCCATATTATCTGAAGTTAGTGTAGTCATTCTTGTTCTCTCCTGCTTACAATTTACATGGACTATGTTTTCACATCTTTTCACTTTCAATCTATTTGTGTCTTTGGGTCTAAAGTCAGTCTCTTGTGTATATATTAGGATCAGACGTTTTTATTTATTTGCCAGTCTCTTTTGATTGAAAAATTTTGTCCACTATATTAAAGTAGTTAGAGTAATCCCCCTTATCTGCTGGAGAGATGTTTCAGGACTCCTAGTGAATGCCCAAACCCCCATGGAAGCACTGAAATTTATATATGCTATGTTTTATTCTTTTATTTTTCCAGTACTTATAGGTCAGTAGTGTATACAGCATGGATACACTGGACAAAGGGAGGAATCATGTCCCAGGTGGAACAGAGCAGAAGGGCACAAAATTTCATCATGCAACTCAGAATGACATGCAATTTAAAACATGAATTATTTATTTTTGGAACTTTTCATTTAATAATTTTGGATTGCAGTTGACTGCAGGTAATTGCAGAAAGCAAAACCACAGATAAGTTGGGCTGGGGTTACTGTACTGAGATGGAGGGACTTCTACGATTTTCCTACTTGTTTTACACAGTTTACCACCCCCCCGCCCCGATTTCCTACATTACTCTCTTTGATTTTTTTTTGTAGTGAAATGCTTAAATTCCATTCTCATTTTCTTTTGTGTATGTTCTCTACCTATTATCTTTGTGGTTACTATGGAGATTACAGTTAGCATCCTAAAGTTATAACAATATAATTAGAATTTATACCAGTTTAATTTCAATAATATATAAAATTCTGCTCCTTGATAGTTTTTTTTCCCATCCCTTTCAGTTGTTGATGTCACAAAATAATATCTTTATACATTGTGTGCTCAAAAAATAAACTAATAGTTCTTTCAAATGCATTGTCTTTTAAATTATGTAGAAAATAATAAGACTAATATTTGTTTTTTAAAATGTTTCAGTCTCTCAAATCATGTAGGAAATAAAAAGTACAGTTAAATATTGTCATTACAATAACACTCGCTTTTATAAGCCCATCTATTTACCTTTTTGATATTTCTCCATCTGGCTTCCAAGTTACTGTCTAGTATTCTTTATTTTCACATTGCAGGACTCCCTTGATCATATCTTGCAGGACAGATCTAGTGGTCACAAACTCCCTCAGACTTTGTTTATCTGGGAAAGTCTTACTTTTCTGCCTTTCTTTTGAAGGACAGTTTTACTGGATACAGCATTCTTGGTTGACAATTATCTTCTTTTAGCACTTTGATTATTTATCTACCCAGCACCTTCTGGCCTCCGATATTTCTGAAGAGAAATCTGCTGATAATCTTATTGAGGATCTCTTCTTTCTTGCTGCTTTCAAGATTTTTTTCTTTGCTTTTTGAAAGTTTGATTATAGTATGTCTTGGTGTGAATCCTCTGAATTCATTTTATTTGGAGTATTTCAAGCCTCTTAGATGTTTATATTCACGTATTTCATCAAATTTGGGGAAGTGTTCAGTAATTATTTCTTAAAATTCTCTCTGCTACCTTCTCTTAACAACTTTGATTTTTTTTTCTGTTTCTTAAACTTGATAGTTTCCATTGTCTTATATTCAGGCCTGAAGATTCTTTTTTTTTTCTTCCCCCTCTCCCTGTTCAAATCTTCAAATCCTCCTAGTAAATTATTTCAGTTGTATTTTTCAGTTCCAGAATTTATTTTGTTTTTTAAAGATCTTTACATCTTTATCGATGTTTTCATTTTGTTCATACATTATTTTGTTGACTTTGTACACATCTTCCTGTAGTTCTTTGAGTACCTTTATGAATCTTGTTTTAATATCTTTGTCTAGTATATCTGTCATCAGGTCCTTTTCAGGGAAAATACCTTATTTTTTCCCACTGAGTAGGCCAAATACTTTCCTGTCTTTTTGTATGGCTTGTGACTTTTTACTGAAAACTGGACATTTGAATCTAATAATATGATATCTCTGGAAATCAGATTCTCCCTCTTTCCCAGTGTTTGCTGTTTTTTGTTTGGGTGGGCTTTTGTTTATGTTTTTTTTGTTTATTTGGTTATTGTAGCTATCTCTGTGTGGAGGACCAGTGTGGGTGTACACTTAAACTTAAGGTCTTCTCAGATCTTTTCTGAAACTTTCCGTAGGCATGTGTGGTTACTTTCTAATTTTACCCACACGTGCAGTTTAAAAAATGTCCTAATCTTTGATGTTTGACTTGCAAATGGAAAAAAAGAAAAAATGAAAGGGAGAGAAGTGTGTCCGCCTTTTACACCCCCTGGAATTCACCCCAGCTGAAGGGGGTTGCGACTTGTGACAATGAGAGGTGTGACAATGACTACCCACCTCCTTGTTTACAGCACTGTGATAAGAAGCAGCAATCAGCAGTCAGAGCATAGATCCTTAATATGTGGAGGACAGGGTCTCTTTTGTCTACCCTGGCTCCCACAAGCTGTGTGCGAGCTGACACAGAAACACACACAGCTGCCTTCCATGGGACAGGGGTGGGAAATGACTAGCAGTTACTGTGCCAAGAACTAAAACTGACAGAAATTAACAGCAATTTTTTATTCTCTAAATCTTTCCCTGGAAGTTCCAAGATTTTGATTCCAGGGTTCCAAGATAGTCATATCAGACACATTCTGCCATTTCAATTATTGTCTAAGTGGGAAGACAGATTTCTGGTGCTTCCTACTTTACCATCTTACTAGAATCCTATGAGACCTGGAAGAGTTTTGAGGTTCGTGATAGGAAAAAATATCTAGATTTCCTTGAAGAGACTATTGTTAGAAATATAAAAGTTAAAATTGCTTATAGTCTTAAATGGAAATGAGAATTGTTATTAACAGCTTAAGGAAAAGTGACCTTTGTTATAAAGTGACAGACAACCTGGCTGCATTTCGTTCTACTCTTTTGTGGAAGGTATAACTTAAAAGTGATAAACTCGGATATTTAGCTAAAGAGACTTTTGTGTTTTAAACAAACTGTTGAAAGTGTAACATGGCTTCTCCTTGGCTTCTTATAGTAATTAGCCTCCAATTAAAATAAATAATTAATTTAAAAATTAAAAGTAAACAATATATGACGGAGAAATTTTAAGATGTTAATGACCCACAGAAAAAAGAGAAATCAAATATATCAATTCTATCAATAGTTACAAAGAACAAGAGGAAAGAAATAAATGGAAGAGGTAGAGAAACTAGAACTTGAAATTTTGAAAATTATCAGCCTATCCATATTACAAAAAAAAAAAAAGAAGGCATGCTCTGGAGAGAAGAAGTGAGTAGCTGGGCAACCATTTGCTAAAACAATTAGCTGTATAACTTAGGAATCCAGTTGACCATCTCAGTAACAATGCTACCAGCTTGGACTGAAGAGGACGAGGATGGTACAAAACAAAGGAAGACCGTTGGACTTCTGGGATTGTACATGTCATGCATGACCATGTCTTGTTGACTTCTGTGATGTATCCCCAATCTATCTCCTTCTGCTGCTGTCCCTCTAATCCTGGCTACCACCATCTCTTGCTGAAATGACTTCAGTACCCTCATAAATATTATTCATGCTTATACCTTGCCTCCTGCCCGTCCTGACTCATTCTTTATGCAGCAGCCAGAGTAATCTCTTACACATGTAAACCATATCACTCCCCTGCCTAAAACACCTTGATGTGGTCTCATCATGCCTCATAGAAACTGTGACCTTTAAGGTCATACATATGGGTTCATCACTACCTCTCTGACATAATCTCCTATTGTCTTTCCTTCCTTCCCTCTGCTTTAGCCACACCAGCTTCGAATATTGTTGTTGTTACTCTTCAAATAAACTAGGCTTGCTTCTGCTGCAAGCCCTGGGAGCCTTCCATTTCCTCTCCCTGGAAAGCACTTTCCCCAGAAATTCACATCTAGATTTTTCTCAAAATTAGGTTTCAGTTCAAATATCACCTCCTCAGAGAGGGCTTCTTGGACCAGTAGGTATTTGACAACGGGAAAAAAAAGATCCAAGAAGTTTAGCAATATGTCTGAGGCCATAGAGTTGGAGAGTATAGTAGGATTCAGGATGAGAAGGCAGGATTCCAGCACCCTGGCTCTAGGACTTCTCTAACTGAATACATTGAGTAGAAATACAAACATTAGTTCCACTCATCCTGGGAAAGTGGGAGATTACTTAAGCCTCATCTTTTGTTTGTCTCTCTCACTAGGGAATGACTTTGAGCCAAAGCACTGTTGTTTGCATTCCTCCTATGTTCATCTAGGTTTGATTATTATATGATGAGTGGCTGGCTCTTGAAAAATTACAGCTCATTTGTAATCTGAGTGAGATGCAGAGCATAGCGGAGCTTTCTGAGTGTTAGCTAGACATCAAAAATGCCTCAGAAATGGAGGCAACGAGTGCCATTCTTATCTTTCTCCTGAAGGCAGACAACCAAAAGCACCAAAGTTGGCTTAGATACTACATAACCTACTAGTCTATCTGAAAATCTTCCTTCTCCAAGGGACACTAGCTGACTTCCTGTGCTTCTAAGAGCAAAGCAGATGATGCTCACAAGTCCCCAGCACTCCGTCATCCTGGACCAATCATCATACAAGCACAGGCTTGAGACCTCTGTCTTTTTCCTTCTATCTCCTTTCTCCAACTTCTAATTGCCCCTTCTCCTGTAGGATATGATTAAAAACCTCACCCATTCTAGAAAATCCCTAATGTGTTGGCCTTTAGTTTGGGTTCTGGCTTGATCTGTTTCCCAACCCATTTGGCTTTGCTATGTGCTTGGTGGACTTTCCCGCTCCTGTAGCAAGTCTTGAACAACCAGAGACTCAGGAGATGAGCAGGCAAAGCTGTTGGGATTTTGTGCCCAAAGCAACAGTGCCCTAATAAGCTTCTTCCACTGGAGGAAGGTCTCTGGTCCTGGATGAGGATATCAAAATGGGAAACTGGCTTGCTTTGACAACTGAAATTCCACATTGGCTCAGGGCTTGTCAGGAGTAGGAGAATTGCTGTAGGTGTTTATCCAGCACTTTCTTCCATTCCTCCATCATGAATCACTGGTCTTGAATCACTTAGCAGCCGGATATGATGGAACTGTTCAATATCATGGATTCAGGGGCACTGACCCCAGCAATCATCTTCTGGCTCAGCAGCTGGCTCATTTCTGGCCTCAGTGAACTAAAAAACAAAAGGCCCTTCCAAGCACTTGCAGGGCAAGTTTAGCCTCTCTGGGAAAGGACTTCCCATATTACTCTGGTTGAGGATGACTCTGCCTGACTGCCCTGGAAGACCTACCAGGGGCATGGCTCCGGTGCCAAGACTGCTAAGCACATCTATTATGATGCCGTAAAGAAGTTCACTTATTTATCCATTCACCCATTCATTCATTTCTCTTTTCATCCTTTATTTAAGGGTCTAATATGGGTCCCCTGGAGAAGGGAAAGGCTACTCACTCCAGTATTCTGGCCTGGAAAATTCCATGGACTGTATAGTCTATGAGGTAGCAAAGAGCCACGAATGAGCGACTTTCACTTCAATATGGATCCAGCACTATGCTTGGCGCTGGGGATGATCAAAAACAGACTTTCTTGATGCTTTTATTGATGCGTGGAGGAAATAGACAGTAATGAAATTGTCACATTTATCAGTGTTTTATTGGGAATTGGAAATTCCCTGTGAAGGGGAGGTAGAGTGCTCTAAGTGTGCGTCAACAACGAAACCTTGCTGGCAACAGCAGGAAGCTGGAGGCATCCCGTAGGCAGTGAGGCTTGAGTTGAGAGATGAACAATTTAAGTCAGTTGAGTGGCATAAGAGGATAATAATAATGCATGTGCAAACGTCCAGAGGCATGGAAGAGCTTGGCACTTTTCAGGAATTAAAGTAAGGCTGATGTGGCTGAAAGAAAAGAGAGAGAGGAGGGACTTCCCTGGCGGTCCAATGGTTAAAACTTTGCTTCTCAATGCAAGTGGTGTGGGTTCGATTTCTGGTCGGGAAGCTAAGTTCCCACATCCCACATGCCTTATGGCCAAAAAACCAAAACATAAAACAGAAACAATATTATAACAATGTTGTAACAATTCAAAAGACTCGAAAAATGGTCCACATAAAAAAAAAAAAAAGAAAAGCTTAAAAAAAAGTGGGAGGAGAGGTGGGATGGAAGGGCCTGACACAGCAATGCCTTTTGAACGGTGCTTTCCTGGGGCCTGGAATAATGCCCTGGGCAGGCAAAGCAGGGACTTTCCGATCACAGTCTCTCTCCTGGAAACTTAATATCCAGCAGTGGCCATTCTTGACTTACAACAGCATTAACCCAACCCTGTTAAAATGCGGGAATTATGATTGATATGAGACAAAATGCCTTAATACATGCTTTATCTACTTGGGCTTGAAAGAATGAGCACAGAGCCAACCATTTCTGAGCAGAGCTGGATCTGAATGGGACGCCTTGTTTCATGTATTTTGGTTCTTTGACAAGATTAGAAGTTTAGGTCTGGAATCTTTGTATCCTCTGCCAAAGGCCTGGGGCATGCTGGGCATGCAATAAACACTTAGCTGATATCCTCGTAGATTGAGAGTCCCTCTTCCCTGGATCTTGTTGCTCCCTGCACAGATCTTAGCGACAACTCAGGCTGTGTGTCTGTGTGTGACAGGGGCCCAGATGGGTCAATGCCCGGAGGTCAAAGAGGTCAAAGAAGACCTGGCTCTGGAACATCATGAAGGTAGTTCCACCAGACCTATGTAGCATCTATCTGCTTGTTCCCCCAGTGGACTTCAGGCTGTTTCCCTAATTCAACTGCTCATGGTGTGTGTTTTTGGGGGTATTTCTCCCCAGCAGACTCAGGCACCTACAGACTTTCTGAACAATCTCTCAGCTGCTTTGGGGTCCCCATGCTGCTGCTGCGTCGTTTCAGTCATGTCCAACTCTGTGCAGCCCCATAGACGGCAGCCTACCAGGCTTCCCCTTCCCTGGGATTCTCCAGACAAGAACGCTGGAGTGGGTTGCCATTTCCTTCTCCAGTGCATGAAAGTGGAAAGTGAAAGTGAAGTCGCTCAGTCGTGTCTGACTCTTAGTGACCCCATGGACTGCAGCCCACCAGGCTCCTTCATCCATGGGATTTTCCAGGCAAGAGTACTGGAGTGGGGTACCATTGCCTTCTCCGTTGGGGTCCCCATATTAGGGAATAAATTTTGCCCCCTATCAGTTTCTCTCTTGGGCTTCTCTATTAGTTCTCATGCCAGTAACCTGGAAGTCACCATGGACTCTTCTTTTTCCCTCCCTCAACTCCATACCCACTCTAGCAACAAACTCACAGTTCTACCTCTTAAATACATTGTGGATCTATCCACTTCTTTCTATTTCCAAAGCTTTTATTTGAACTATAACAACAGCTTTCTCATTGCTCCACTCTCAGCTGGTAGACAGAGATCCTTTCAGCATGGAAAGCAGATAATACCACTCTTCTGCTTAAAACCTCGATAGCTTCCCATTGCATTTGGGATAACCTCCACATTGCTGCCCCAGCCCCGAGCCCTGCCCTATCCCTTATTTGCCCCATTCCCCCTCCAACCTCACCCCGCTCACCTCATTCCCCACTTCAACCATCCTGGCCATTTGATGGCTCCTTCCTTGTTTTTTTCCTCTCTTTTCTTCCTTCCTTCCTTTCTTTCATCCTTCCTCCTTCCCTCCCTCCCTCTGTCCTTCCTTCCTTGATGATGATATGAACACTTACATGAGATTTACTCTCTAAACAGAATTTTAATTGCAAAATACAGTATTGTTAATTATAGGCACAAGGTTAGACAGCAGAATCATAGAACAGACTCATTTTGTATAACTGAAATTATACCTGTTCTTGTCTTAGGGATTTCACATATGCACTTTCCTCCTTCTAGAATGGCCTTTCCTTCGCTCCTAGCCTGACTGATCATTTTATATCCTTTAGTTCTCTGTTTACATGTCATTTTTTCAGACAGCCTCTCGCTGACCTCCTCCAAGCTGATCATCTAGCGTGTCCTGCACAGCTCTGACCACGAGATGTAAGATGCATTCACTGAAACCTGCTGCGCCCCCACTAGACGCTAAGCTCCACGAAGGCCCTCTTAGTTCACCTCTGTACCCTGTGTCTTATGCTTGGCATGCGGTAGATGTCTCACATACGTTTGTTGAATGAATGAGTGATCCTGTCAAATCAGTGCCTGGACGTATTTGTACACCTGCCTCTGGTGTTTTTTTCTCACATTCCTTATGGCCTTTCGCACAGCCCATCGCCATCTATTCCCACACTCACCTCGCATAGCCAAACTCCAAGCCTCACTGGCTCTTTTTCCTCCTTTACCCTTTGCCCCATGTTGCTTACAAGACATCTCTCTCTAAAAAAATAAGAGAATTTTTTCTAGCAAGTTTTTCTTAATAGGGTCATAAAGAAAGTAAAACTGACCCGAGGGGGAAGAAGACAGACTCAGAGGAAGGGGCCCTCACCAGCTTGACAATGCACTTCATCCTTCAGCATCTTATGTCCTCATTTATACATTAAAATGTTTTCTTTTAAAAAATTAATTACTTCATTCATTCCTTCATTTTAAAAAAGTTAATTAATACATATGGTGGGGAAAAAAAGATACAGAAGTGTACAGAGTATAAAACTAAACTTACCTTCCAGAGTAAATAGTAGTAGCTTCACATAACAAGTGGTAAGCTGGCAGAAAATTAACATCTTTCAAGGACTTTAAAAGTTTTCACAGTAGTATCAATTTGTTCTAGGCAATACAGATGAGTAATGATAGAAATCATGACAGAAAATACAGGTAAGAAAAGATAAGAAATGATAGAAAATCAAAAGCACTTAGAGAATAATATGATTACAATTTTAGTCTATATTTTCGGAATTTTTATTTTATTTTTTGGAAAAGATTTCTAAAATATTTATTGAGCATATATAGTATACCAAGCCCAGCACTTGCTGGTTTCAGACATGTGATCTCATTTAATCCTCACTAAATTCTGTGGATAGAGTTTGGCTCTGCGTAATCCTCTGTAATTAATGCAGGAGGGATAGCTCAGGATGATAAGTCACAGCTTGGTCTCCAACATTTTTTGGCATTGGGGACCAGTTTCATGGAAGACAATTTTTCCATGCAATGGGGGATGTTTTTGTGATGATTCAAGCACCTTACATTTATTGGGTACTTTATTTCTATTCTTATTACATCAGCTCCATCTCAGATCATCAGGCATTAGATCCCAGAGGTTGGGGACCCCTGATCTAAAGGACAGCCAGGGGCTGCACCAGAATCTACACCAAGCTGGGCCCAGTTTCAGACCCACTGGTTTCCCAGCTCAAGCTCTTCTTGGTTGTTCAGGGACCCTCTGACTTCAGCTGGTCCTAAGGCTGCCCTTCCCTAAATTGCAAGTAGCCAGGAGGGCGGAGGGAGGTCTGAGGGAAATACCCTCCCTTCCCTATGATCTATGTGTGTGTGTGTGTGTGTGTGTATGTGTGTGTGGATCTAATATAGAAATGATGTCTTATTTTAAGGGAGCACCTCCTAGTCCAGTAGGGGATAGAAAGTGCTTTGGTGGAAGTTCTATTTTTAATCACTTTCCTGGGGTCAGAGCCTGGCGCTTAGCACAAGATCCAAGCTCACACTCCATGCTGTACATTAAGATTTAATGTGCCTTTCTTATTTACACCTAAATGAGGTTTTTAATGGTTTAATTAGCAAAATGTATCAGTTTGCTTCTTTAAACCTTGCCTCTCAGAGGCAGCACTTTTAGCCATTTCCAGTGTTTAATAAAAGATGAAAACCTTTATTTCTCCCAGTTAAGGAGGGCTGTTACCCCCCTTCATCTTATTAACACAGACATGGGGGTGCCTTGAAGGAGTCAAAACCAAAAAGTCAATCAATGGGGATATTTCCAACCTGGCCAATGAGAACTGTGCTCTCCAGGAATTTCTGTCATCAGCTTTGCCATGCTTATTTGAATCCAAATTAAATGGCTAAAATGAAAGCCTTGCAGATGAACCCATAGTTCACGAGGGGCTTTTTCTTTAATTTGGAAAATCTTGTAGAAATTCAGATCAAGGATAAGTGCAAAGAGAACCTTTGCCTGGGCATTCAGAGCTGCCTCTGTTCATCCTGCCTGTTTGCCCCACAGGACAGAGCTCCGCACAATGCACATGACAGAGCCTTCTATTTCGTTTCTTTTCAGGACGTATCTTGGAAACTGGGGAACATTTACTCTTAATGACTTTCAGCATTATGCAGTATATTATTTTTGTGCTGTAACACTGCAAAAAATAGAAAATAAACAGCATGTGCATGTGCTCAGTCCTTAGTCCTGTTTGACTCTTTGTGGCCCCATGGTCTGTAGTGTGGTCAAGCTCCTCTGTCCATGGAATTTTCCAGGCCAAAACATGGGAGTGGGTTGCCATTTCCTACTCCAGGAGGTCTTTCCGACCCAAGAACAAACCCGCAACTCTGGCATCTTCTGCATTGTCAGGCAGAGAAGGCACCCAAACAGCACGAGTCTAAGATAAAACTTGCCCACAATTCTATTACCTAATCAAATTAGTGTTTTTGTCTGTTGCATTACAACCCTTATATGGTTACTTCATTTGTAAGTTTTTGCAGAATTGTTGTAGATAATGTTTTATATCTTGCATTTTTACTTATCCTTCTAATTTTTTCCAGTTTGCAATGGACCTTTTTTCTTTCTATACCCTCTTCTCTCCTCCTTTCCCTCATCCGTCTCTCTCCATGAGGGAGATAAGATAACTACTGGTATCTATAGTTCCACGTCTTTCTCCAAGCCCAGAAGACATTTACATACATATATACTCTACTGTGGGTTTTTTCTTTTTGCTCTTTTTTCTCCAAAATAGGATTTTACTATATATGTTTTTCAGCAGCTTTCCTTCCCACACCCTCACTTAATACACTGTGGGCAATAGAAATAGATATAACTTAGTGCTTACATTTTTTGGTCTTAAATTGTCAGACAGAGGTCTGTTTCCTTCCAGGCATGTAGTCAGTGATGCCAGGATCCTTTATTAACCAGGACAATCCACTTTCATAGCTGCCCAGACCCCTTGAAGTCAGAGGTGGGGATGCTTCCTGGCTTGTGGCCCCAGGTCCCATCATCGGCCTCTGGAGTTTACAGCCTTGAGAGGGTGTCTGGTCTGCTACCTGTATTTACAGGTGACCACACTGAAGCCCAGAGAGGCCATCAGGGTGAGAGGTCAAGCTGATGTCATAGGAAAAATTCAGGGACAGAGGTCAGTCAGGCCTGAGTGTAAATTCCACTTCTGATATTTTCTATCTATGTGACTTTGGGCAAATTACTTAGCCTCCTCGAGACTCAATTTTTCTCTTCTGAGAAATGGTTATTCTAATACATACGTAGTATGAGATGGAGGCGACTTATGTACAGTGCTCAACACACAAACAGCCCTTATGATTTATAGAGGCAACCCTAGGACTTATACCAGTTATTTTTAATCAAGTCCTTTTCCCACTGGACCAGTGTTCCCCTAAATATCATACAAGAGATTTCAAGAGGTGTAGAGATGGATATTTTTATTTTAATAACTATGTAATTGTCAGACAGTGACTTTTTTCAGATGGCAAATGATATTGCTTTTTTCATTTTCAGAAGCATTATGAAGTTTATTTTCAAAAATAAATGTAGTCAAGGTCAAGTTAGTTGATTTGCACGAATTAGTAAGTAAATAATAGTGCTGTGCTGTGCTTAGTCACTCAGTCATGTACAATTCTTTTTGACCCCATGAACTGTATCCTGCCAGGCTTCTCTGTCCATGGGGATTCTCCGGACAAAAATACTGGAGTGTGTTGCCATGCCCTCCTCCAGGGGATCTTCCCAACCCAGGGATAGAACCCAGGTCTCCTGCATTGCAAGAAGATTCTTTACCATCTGAGCCACCAGGGAAGCCCCAATAATAGAGGTGGTATAAAAATATGGCAAAATCAGGCAGGTAGCTTGTCAGTGGCTGGGGGTTTTGGACACAGTATCCGTTCATGCCCCTTCTTCAGTGCAGGTAAGCACATCAGTGACTCCTGTCTTGATCCTCTTCCTTGGGGTCCACCCTACACGTCCTCATAGAACAATAGCCTCTGATGACTTTTGTTCTCACTGTTGAAAGGAACTATGAACTTCCAGCTGCACAGGTTCTCTCTTTGTGTGTATGTTTGTGCATGTGTGTGTGTGTGTGTGTGTGTGTAGCTTTCCCCAATATGCGTGCATGTATGCTCAGTCATGTCTGACTCTTTGCAACCCATGGACTGTAGCCCACTAGGCTCCTCTGTCCATGGGATTATCCAGGCAAGAATACTGGAGTGGTTGCCATTTCCTCCTTCAGAGGATCTTCCTAACGTAAGGATCAAATCTGTGTTTCCTGCATTGGCATGCAGATTCTTTACCACTGAGCCACCTGGGAAGCCCTAGGTTTCCCCAACACCACCAAGCAATTCTCTGCAACACCAGCTGAGTGTTCTACAATTCAACTCAATTCTGACAGTATCTAGCTGGAGACAGCGTCATATCCCACAGGAAAAGAGCTTTATCCTAAAAGACTGCCTTCCTCTTCAGGTGCCAGTCACTAGTCCAGACTGGCACTCGTGCTTCTGGTCGAACGACTCTAAGTCAGATCTCCTCCCCTTGGGTTTGATTAATTTGCTAGTGTGACTCACAGAACTCAGAGAAACATTTTACTCACAAGATTACTGTTTATTATAAAAAGATATAACTCAGGAATAGCCAAGTGGAAGAGATGTACAGGGCAAGGTGCATGGAGCTTCCATATTCTCTCCGGGTGCTCCACTCTTCTCAAATCTGCATGGATTTATGAACTTAGAGGCTCTCTAAACCTCATCCTTTGGGGATTTTATGGAAGCTTCATTAAGAGACATGACTGATAAAGTCATTGGCCACTGGGGGATTGAACTCAATCTCCAATTTCTCTCCACTCCCCAGCAGTCAATGGGGGTGAGATTGAAAGTTCCAAGTTTCTAATCACCTGGTTGGCTCCCTTGGACTACTAGCCCCCATTTTAAGCACTTCCTAAAAGTCATCTTATTAACATGACAAACCCTTACTGCTTCCCTCACCTAGCAAATTCCAAGGGTTTTAGTAGCTCTGTGCCAGAAAATGAGATGAAGACCAAATATATTTTTTTTTGTTACAAATCACAGTATCTCAACAGGGTTCCCTGGAAAAGGGGTCTCATTTTCACTTCATTATCAGCAGCTAATATTTAAGGCTGAGTTCCGCACCCTGTCCCATGACTCTCATTACTGTCAAAGGTCCCACATCCTTTGGTGGGGGCTCAGCCCTGCTTCGAGCATCACTAGGAGGACAGCTCAGACTAGCTCCTCACCTTCCTGCCCACCTGTGTGCACCTTTTGCCTCACTCTTCCTCTTGAGCTGAGGGTGTAAGGGGCAGGACTGCAGGCAGGGTCGAGGGAGGGCTTCAGTGGGAAGGTAGCAGTTTGCCTCCACAACCCTAATTTCCCTAGAGGAGCATTGCCCAGGAATCGCAGTCCAGACTCAAGTCCTAAAGAACTGAAGTCAGTGGAATCTGGATGGAGGCATGCAAAAGAGGATCATTCTCAGCAGAGGGCATTGTCCTATATTTGATAAATATCCACTGGGCATCCACTATCTGAGGAGATACTGGTCTGTGACCTGCAGGTGCAGCAGTTTCTGAAACAGGGCTTGTGTTCTGGTGCAGAAGTCAGGGACTAAACAATTGGAAATATAGAAAAAGGTAAACACACACCATGAGAAAGGGTTTGAAGCAATAGGAAGCAATGACTGGCTGGGCTGGATAGTGTGGTCAGAGATGGCTTCTCTGGAGAGGGATATTGAAAAATCAGTCATAATAACATGACTCTAGAATGTTCCAGGCAGAGCAAGAGCAAATTCCCTGAAACCGAACTAGGTCAGACTTGTAAAGTCCAGGCAAGTGGAGGCAGTGTCGAATGATAAGGAAGGCAAGGACAGTGGGTGAGGCCAGATCTTTATGTGGCCTTGAGGGCCATGGAAAGGGCACAGGGAGGGTTTCAAGGATGCCATAGACTTTGCCTGGTGATTTTAAAAGTTCACAGGGCCTGCTGTGGTGAGAAGAATGGACTGACTGCAGGGAGCCAAGACTGGCAGCAAGGAGATTGCAGAGGACGGGGGCGGGTGGCCGTGGGGTGGCACACATCCAGGATGGGTTCCTGGGGTGTCTTCTTGGAATTGGAAACTCATTTTCCAGCCCTTCTGGTCCCTGGAGCCATGCTGGGCCCCATCCCACAGCTGCTGTCCTGGAAGTCAGGAACTAGGACCCTCATTGGTGGTGTGGTCTGTGTTAAAGCAGGGGCTAGGGGGCACAGGGAGGCCTGGGCACAGTGGGAAGAGCCTTCCAGGGGTGCTCCTAGGACTAGATGTTTCTAAGAGGTCAGCAAGGGGGCAGTTGATGCCTCTGGAGCTGCAGGTGACTTGCTGAATTGGGATGAAGGCAAGGCATTCTCTCAGACAGGATGGACACCCGGCAGACCCTGCTGTGGACACAGTTTCCTGGGCTTCTCTGATCCACCAAGAGAGATGCTGGTGTCAGCATGCCCAGCCAGCTGGCAAAGCACTCCCTTCTGGTTCTGTACATCAGCTCGGCCGTCTCCCAGCTGTGAGGAATGGAGAAACAGTTGGGTTGAGCAGCAGGAGACAGAGAGATGCTGCTATCCTCTCTTCGGTAATACAGCTTTCAACTCATAACTCTGTAGGTTAAGAAGGGGGTGGTCAGGGTAGAAATATTCTCAGTATTATTTTTATGGCAATTGTGGTCACTTCTAAGTGCTAGCACCCATAAGCCGTTTAGGTATATTTTCTCATTTGATGCTCACAACAATCTATAAAATACATACTATTCTTATCCCCATTTTACAGATGTGGAAACAGAGTCTAGGGTCATAATACTGTTACTGGCCCTGGCCTTAGGGCTCTTTAATTAATAGAAATTGATGAAGTCAGATGAAAATGTCAGGCACAGCTTTGCTAGGACTTGTGTTGCAGCACAAGGGAGCCAAAGCAAGAAACAGTTACTCTTGCCCAATCCCAGAGAGGAACTGCTTGGGTCCTTAAATGGGGTAACAATGTGGGCAGGTCCATGGATTGGGCAGGAGACAAAGCTTAAGTGGTCTGTCTACCCCCTTGGTGGGTGGGATCATGTGTAGTGTCTGCTTTTGGCACCTCAGGTATGGCAGTTGATTTGTGGCCTTTTTTTATCCTATTGCTCAAAATTGCCCCAATGGTTGATGCATGCAGTTATTTTTAGTTACTTATAGTTTTTTTGGTGGGCTTCCCAGGTGGCAGTAGTGGTAAAGTACCTGTCTGCCAATGCAGGAGACATGAGAGATGTGGGCTGGATCCCTGAGGTGGGACGATCCCAGAGCAGGGCATGGCAACCCACTTCAGTATTTTTGAAGAATCCCATGGACAGGGAGCCTAGTGGGCTACAGTCCGTAGGGTCGCACAGAGTCGGACACAACTGAAGCAACTTAGCACGCATGCGTAGTTTTTTTGTATCCTCTTGCTCCAGGAGTCTTTGTCCAGGAGCAAGCTCTCTGGCTAGGGATCCCGGGTCCCAGCCTATCTTAGTACTAGTCAGTGTACAAACCAGTGTCAGAACCCAGGCAGTCTGGCTGCAGGTGTATCTGCAACATTATACTGGCCTTAGCTTGGGCGGGTGAGGGGACCCACTGGGGGCTGAACGGGGCACTTTAGGGGTATTATTTGGAGACTTTGCTCCACCTGAATTGACATGATATTAGTGGGGGAGGACTGAGGTTGAGAAGACCTAGGAATGCTGGAACCGGAAGGCAGAAGAATTCTATCAGAAAACATCTGAAAATAGAAACCATTGGACCATATAGCTGGGGCATGTGGGGTGGGGTACCGCTGGGGACATCAGTTATTTCTGCCTGCCCAGCACTAATCCTCCCCTTTCATTTCTCCTTAAAGGACTCCTTTCCACTCTTATCCATCAGATATGGCTGAGGCTGACTTCATCCCCAGCTCAGTGGTGGGCATAGGACCCAGGTGTCATCAATAAGGGTGATAGGATTTCTGTAGAATCATCAAAAAAGAAGTGTTTTTCCTTTTCTGGGGGTCCTAATCTGGTAAGATGTTGTTGGCCACACTGTCTGAGAATCAAGCCCACAAAGAAGAAAGCAGAACTGAGAAACAGGGAGGGAGATTCCTGACAAGATTGCTGGATCCAACCATACCTGCAGCCCTTCTGGACATTTTGGATATGCTAAGATTAATCCTTATACTGCTGAAATCTGAGTGGGATTACTGTCACTTCCATGGAAAAGACACGGGTGCCTCTCTCCAAAGCCAGCCAGTTCCATTCCAATGGGAACTCAGAGTGTGACTTCTGCACCCAGCCTATTCTTCCTCCTGGGCTCATGGGTCAAGACCTGCTCGTGTGTCTGTGTATATGTGTGTGTGTGTGTCTCTGTGTGTATATGGGTCTGTATATGTCTGTGTGTGTGTGTTTCTCTCTTTATGTCTCTGTGTGTCTGTGTGTTTACGTGTCTCTGTGTGTGCCTGTAGTGTGTATGTGTGGAGGGTGAAGTACACGATGCTGGTGCTCAGATGGGCCTGCACTGCAGCAGGGGGCCCTGGGCTCCAGGTTCTGGAGCTATGGCAGAGAAGACATTGGATTAGGGTCTGCGAGATGCTGGCTCTTTCTTTCTTTTCCACATTGGCTGTGCAGTGGCCAAGTCTCAGGGCCAAGCTTGCCCCCATCATCTTGATGAGTGGTACCCCTGAATCACGGAGCTGGTATAGCCAACCCTGGGCCCACATTTCTATGCACCACCTTTTCCTGTTGTTATGTTTTTTTGATCTCAAGTGGCCTTGGCCTGCAGAGACTTGAAGCAGGGCTTTGGTACCCTGGCCAGAGATTGAGGTTGGGTCACAGCAGTGACTGAATCCTAGCCACTAGACCAGTGGTCAGTAACAAGGCCCTGGGCCTTCAGCTTTGCATAAAAAGAATTCCTACAGAGATGGAAAGTAGTGAAACAAGTAAAGTACTTATTAGGAGGAAAAAAAGAGTATGGTACATGTGGATAGACACACAGACTCCGAGAGTGTCCCTGAGCTGTGCCCTCATGGTAGTTTGAATCACTTTTATGGGGCGTTTCTTCTGCTTTTCCTTTGGCCAATAAATTTGATTTGCCTGGTTCAGAGTACGTACTTGGTATATCTCAGGGTCCTCCCATGTGTTCACATGCATCTCTTAGCCAAGATGGATTGCACCATAGAGCCATATGCATAGTGAGCATCAGTTAGTATCACTCCCCTTTTAAGCTGCAAGGAGACCTTCTGCATCTATGCAGTTGAGGATCACAAATTTCTCATCCTCTGATTTTAAGAATGAGAAATACATGGTCTGAGAAGGGCCCAACCTCCTCTTTCAATTGTCCCGCCATTCTTGTCTTGGAGTATCAGTCCATAGGGCGTGAATCTCCAATTGCTTTACCCTGGGGGCCCATCTACCTCCTGTCTCATTTTCAAGAAAGAATAATTCCAAGCCTCCTTTAATTATCTAGGTGAGTGGTTCCTAAGTGAGGATCCACTAGTCAAATTGAGCCCAAATATTCGTCTTATTTGGTCCAAATTTAAGAACGTTAAAAATAAGTTTTTAAATAAAAATAAAGTTTTTTTAAAAAAATAAAACTTTAAATAATCAGGGAATTCTATCTTCAAAAAAATTCCTATTTCTGGGTTTTCTTGAAAAACTGAGAAGATCTAAGAAGTTTGTATCAAATAGTGCTGGCTTACTCCAGCTGGGGAGCAGGATGCCTTCCCTCAGCTTCACCTGGACCCCCGTGTCACTCACCAGCTCTGTGACCTCACACTTGGGGATGCCAGCTTCTCTCACTGATCTTACTGCCTGGCCATTGATTTGCGTGTGACCCTGGCCCTAGATAGAGAGAGCCCCAAATGTCAGAGCTGCAAAGGACCCCAGCAATAACAGCATTCCTGCAAAGAACTGAAAATGGTGGTGGAGAACGCCAAGTTTCTGAGCACTTTCCCAGGGAATGATCAAGAGAGCTACTATCACTCAGATGATTTTGATGGATTAGGCATACTGTGCATGTCATGGCAGCAGCTTCTTACTCCTCACTATGAGTGTGTGGTACGTATCACAAAGGAGAACTCAGAGGTCAGAGAAGTTATGTAACTGAAACAGGGTCATAGGGAAGGCAGTTGAAAAGGCATTTGGGTCTTGTTTTTTCTGATTCCATTTCCATCAGACGTCAGGTTGGAGCAGCTGTCTTTTGGAGTCCTTCTAGCCCCACACTTCTGTGAGTCTTCACACTTGATCTTTCTGGATCATTTCTCCATTGTCTTTCCTTTTCTCCCTTGAACTTGGGCAGGACCACACTCCTTTGCTGCAGAAATAGCCCCAAGATTAGCCTAACTAGCATTTGCAACTCTTGGTAAGTTTCAAAATTGTCCAGTCCAGTTCTAGATTGGGGGTAGTCAGAGGGAAGTAGCTATGGCAACCGCTGCCAGCCAGGACAGGTGCAATTTAACCTCAGTTAATGGTCTCTCTATGCACAATTATAATTTAATATAAGAAGTCAAAAGTGGCAAAGAAGCTGTATTAAGATTTCTAGTGGGTTGACAGTAATTACCAAATAATCGCTATGGGAATAAATGGGCTTCTGTGTTAGTGAAGAGTTTTATTGTTTCTTTAAAAAATATTTGGGAATGAAGATCAAGGTCTCATATCCATCACTTAAATCCCTAAGAACCACAGGTTCACAAGGTATCAGAGCAAAGAGTCTGTAGGTCAGCTGAGTCAAATAACTGCCCACAGGAGAGATCAATAGAAACCACCGCAAGAAAGACTTAAAGACAGTCACCCAGATTTTGCTTGCCCACCCTCAGCAGAGGGAGGCACATACATTGAGTTGAAGATGAATTCATTATTTCTAGATAGCTCCTTCATATTAAGAGCATGGATTCTAGAGTTGACTCTCTGGGTTCAAATCCTGGATCAACCCAGGCTTTAGCTTGTTCCTGAATCTCTCAGTGCTTCTATTTCCTCATCTGTTGAATAGGAGTAATTGTGGTACTAAAGTCTCGGGTGGTTGTAAGTACTCAGTAAGGCGATGTACACAAAGCACCTGACCACGGCAATTGCCTAGTGAATTGTTACAGGGGATTGTTGCTGTTGTCATTGCTATTATTATGAATCTACGTGAGCTCTGTCTCACTGTGTGATGCTTGATATCACAGAGCCTTTTCTGTGAATGTCAGCAGTGTCTTCCCTGAGCCTCAATCATATGTCCCACTGTCAGCTTCTCAGTTCAGTTGCTCAGTCGTGTCCAACTATTTGTGACCCCATGAACCACAGCACGTCAGGCCTCCCTGTTCATCACCAACTCCTGGAGTCCACTCAAACCCATGTCCGTTGAGTCGGTGATGCCATCCAGCTATCTCATCCTCTGCTGTCCCCTTCTCCTTCGGCCTTCAATCTTTCCCAGGGTATTTTCGTCAGGGTATTTTCAAATGAGTCAGCTCTTCACATCAGGTGGCCAAAGTATTGGAGTTTCAGCTTCAACATCAGTCCTTCCAAAGAACAGCCAGGACTGATCTCCTTTAGAATGGACTGGTTGGATCTCCTTGCAGTCCAAGGGACTCTCAAGAGTCTTCTCCAACACCACAGTTCAAAAGCATCAATTCTTCGGTGCTCAGCTTTCTTTATAGTCCAACTCTCACTTCCATACATGACTACTGGAAAAGCCATAGCCTTGACTAGATGGACCTTTGTTGACAAAGTAATGTCTCTACTTTTTAATATGCTGTCTAGGTTGGTCATAACTTTCCTTCCAAGAAGTAAGGGTCTTTTAATTTCATGGCTGCAATCACCATCTGCAGTGATTCGGGAGCCCAAAAAAATAAAGTCAGCCACTGTTTCCCCTGTTTCCCCATCTATTTTCCATGAAGTGATGGGACTGGATGCCATGATCTCCGTTTTCTGAATGTTGAGTTTTAAGCCAACTTTTTCACTCTCCTCTTTCACTTTCATCAAGAGGCTCTTTAGTTCTTCACTTTCTGCCATAAGGGTGGTGTCATCTGCATATCTGAGGTTATTGATATTTCTCCCAGCAATCTTGATTCCAGCTTGTGCTTCTTCCAGCCCAGCATTTCTCTTATTGATGTACTCTGCATATAAGTTAAATAAGCAGGGTGACAATATACAGCCTTGATATACTCCTTTTCCTATTTGGAACCAGTCTGTTGTTCCATGTCCAGTTCTAACTGTTGCTTCCTGACCTGCATATAGGTTTCTCAACAGGCAGGTCAGGTGGTCTGGTATTCCCATCTCTTTCAGAATTTTCCACAGTTTATTGTGATCCACACAGTCAAAGGCTTTGGCATAGTTAATAAAGCAGAAATAGATGTTTTTCTGGAACTCTCTTGCTTTTTCGATGATCCAGCGGATGTTGGCAATTTGATCTCTGATTCCTCTGCCTTTTCTAAAACCAGCTTGAACATCTGGAAGTTCACAGTTCACATATTGCTGAAGCCTGGCTTGGAGAATTTTGAGCATTACTTTACTAGCGTGAGAGATGAGTGCAATTGCGTGGTAGTTTGAGCATTCTTTGGGATTGCCTTTCTTTGGGATTGGAATGAAAACTGACCTTTTCCAGTCCTGTGGCCACTGCTGAGTTTTCCAAATTTGCTGGCATATTGAGTGCAGCACTTTCACAGCATTATCTTTTAGGATGTGAAATAGCTTAACTGGAATTCCATCGCCTTCACTAGCTTTGTTCGTAAGTAAAGTCGCTCAGTCATGTCCAACTCTTTGCAACCCCAAGGATTGTAGCCTACCAGGCTCCTCTGTCCATGGGATTTTCCAGGCAAGAGTACTGGAGGAGGTTGCCATTTCCTTCTCCAGGGGATCTTCCCGACCCAGGGATCGATGTCTGTCTCCAGCATTGCAGACAGACATTTTATCGTCTGAGCCACCAGGGAAGCCAGCTTTGTTCGTACTGATACTTTAATTTTGAAGGATGATTCTGTAGCTAAGCTCCTTGATAACCATTTATCTTGCTTGACTCCATCTGATAGATGAGGAAACTGGAGAGCAGAGAGGGAAAGACACTTAAGTTCCCAAGTCAGGCTGCCAGATGTAGCCATCAACATACACGATGCCAGTAAAATTTGAATGTCAGATAAAAAAATGTCATCTCTACAAAAGCACATCGCAAATATTCCAAAAGGGCATACTTGTTTACCTGTAATTCAAATTCTGTATTATATCTGGCAATCCTATCCCCAGGTAACATAACAAGTAGGTTCCAGAAACTGGACTGGGAGCTGGGTCTCCTGAGTCTCACTTTACTATTCTTTTCACTAGACCAAGGATTTCAGGGACACAGTCTGTGTACTTCCCTCCATTCCTCCTGTGTCCAGGGCAGCCTATATTTGGTAATCATGGAATCTCTCCTCCTGAGCTCCACCTGGACCTCAGGACTCCTTGCTTGATCAAGGCTGCCCTTCCTCATAAAGTACATTTGCATCCCTGGCACTAGATGCTGCTCTGTGTCCTCAGAGTTCCATGGAGTGAGTCAGGGCTACCTCCCCTATCTTGTCCAGGGGTTTTACTTGTGTCTGACCCTTTTCACACTGTAAACCCTGTACCCCAGTCCTGGAACAGATGTCAGTAAGGTTTGCTAGATGAGGCAGCACAGCCTCCAGCAGACTTCAGGAGGAGAAATCATTTCTGATGCTATCTTCCTAAGTAAGAGCTGAGAAAATAAAACTAATAAGAACCGGGTTCAGATCTGGAATGCAGCAGGGAAAGGCCTTTCCATATTTGAGGTTGAACTGGGTCTCCTTATTTTCATTTCTCACAAACACATCTGAGGTTGGCCCTGGCAGGTATGTAGGTGAAGTGGGCCAGGTGAGAGTCACGAAAAATAGCTCACATGGACCCCATGCCCCTCCGGCCTGGCTGCTCTTTGCCCAGTGGGCATAGGAACCTGGGCTGGCCAGATGTTCCCATTTGTCTAAAGAAGTCTAAATCTGGATCTTTATATGAAATCTTCTGTTTCGTAAATATTGATTTCACCTTTTCCCAAGGACCTCACGAACAGCAGCAAAACAGAGCTGACCACAGCTTCAGTCACAGGGTGAGCAGCAGGTCAGGACCCTTCCTTAGTATTCCCATGGAGGATTCACCTGCCACCCAGCTCTAAGCCATCCCAAGCCGGCCTACCAGGAGATCTCACTCCCTGTGCTGGGAGCCTGGGAAAAGGTAGCCCCCACCTCAGCGACAAAAGCAGAGAGATTAATAAAGATTCCAGCCCTGCTGATCTATCATCTTCTGGCACCAAATTACACACGTATCCCATTATCATTACAGAGCTTTTGGGTTAATTGCAAATCAGGGAGTTAAGATTATTAATGTGAGTGGAAGCTTATGGGGGTAAGGGGAGGGCTCAGACCCAGCTGGCCGCTGGCTGGCCCCTGGCTGGGGGGGCTGCCCTCCCACCAGCTGCTGACCTCCTACTCTTTCCTACTTCGGCCACGCTCCACACCTCCCCCCCACCGACTTGGGCACGTGCCTTCCAACCATTTCCAAGGAACTCTGCAGCAGGAGCATTAAAAGCAAATGTGCTCATTACACCTGATGGCGTACAAGCCAGGCAGAGGAAATTAGTAACGATTAGGGCGTCATTAGAAGGAGATGTCTCTCTTCACCCAAAATATTGACGGCAAAAAACCCAGCCGTGCAGGTAACAAATGGATGAGACTCAGACACACAAAGCACTGTTGTGATGATCAATGTCCCGAATATACCCCAGACATCACCCAAACAGAACAGTTAGCAGCTGTTCCAGGTCTTTTTTAGCTGTTGCAAAAAAGTATTTGGATGTCCTGGTACATTCTTTTTATCACAGTGTTTTACCAAACTCCCTAGGACAGTAAAGTAGAACACCTGAGTGATGTGGATTTTTAATTTTCAGAGGTCACAAAGGGCTGCCCTAAGCTGCCTTTACAGCTCAGTTGGTAAAGAATCCTCCTGCAATGCAGGAGAGCCCGGTTTGATTCCTGGGTTGGGAAGATCTGCTGGAGAAGGGATAGGCTACCAGCTCCAGTATTCTTGGGCTTTCCTTGTGGTTCAACTGGTAAAGAATCTACCTGCAATGCAGGAGACCTGGGTTTGATCCTGGGTTGGGAAGATCCCCTGGAGAAGGGAATGGCTACTCACTCCAGTGTTCTGGCCTGTAGAATTCCATGGACTGTATAGTCCATGGGGTTGCAAAGAGTTGGACACGACTGAGTAACTTTCACTTCACTTCACTTCAAGCTGCCTTCAAATACAAGTTGTTTAGGCTGCATGATGCTTTGAAAAATTAGAATAGATTGCTGATGTGGGTATAGACATTCAGATTTCTTGATTCTATAGAAAAATTGGATTAGTGCTGGGCCCAGGACTCTATACAGACAACAGCCCACAAGAGGTTAAGTGTTGACTGCCCTGTTAAATACACTACCGGTTTTACCACAGTCTGCACCACTCCCATCTTATTTGCAACAACATGACAGAGTGGCAGTTCCCATTTATTATAACCCTTATTATATAATATCCCTTGGCCCTCTTTCCTTACTGAATAGCTAACTCTGTGGGCATTTGAGTTTGTAGATCATGTTCGAGTTTATCCTTTCTCTTAAGACAGACATAGTTCTTAAAAACACAGTTTGGATTGTGTTTCGCATTTCCTCAAAGTCTTCAGAGTTCTTCCTCCCATCACATACCACCATCACCAGTATCAAGTACCTGTAGGATGAAGGCCATCAGTTCATTTCAGTTCAGTCACTCAGTTGTGTCCGACTGTTTGTGACCCCGTGAACCACAGCACTCCAGACCTCCCTGTCCATCACCAACTCCTGGAGTTTACCCAAACCCATGTCCATTGTGTTGGTGATGCCATCCAACCATCTCATCCTCTGTCGTCCCCTTCTCCTCTGGCCCTCAATCTTTCCCAGCATCAGGGTCTTTTCAAATGAGTCAGCTCTCCACATCAGGTGGTAAAATATTGGCGTTTCAGCTTCAACATCAGTCCCTCCAATGAACACCCAGGACTGATCTCCTATAGAATGGACTGGTTGGATCTCCTTGCAGTCCAAGGGACTCTCAAGAGTTCTCCAACACCACAGTTCAAAAGCAACAATTCTTCGGCGCTCAGCTTTCTTCATAGTCCAACTCTCACATCCATACATGACTACTGGAAAAACCATAGCCTCGACTAGACGGACCTTTGTTGACAAAGTAATGTCTCTG
>NW_011494764.1:938820-939110 GCF_000754665.1 Bison bison bison
AAGTAATGTCTCTGCTTTTTAATATGCTGTCTAGGTTGGTCATAACTTTCCTTCCAAGGAGCAAGCGTCTTTTAATTTCGTGGCTGCAGTCACCATCTGCAGTGATTTTGGAGCCCAAAAACATGAAGTCTGACACAGTTTCCACTGTTTCCCCATCTATTTGCCATGAAGTGATGGGATCAGATGCCATGAGCTTCGTTTTCTGAGTGCTGAGATTTAAGGCAACTTTTTCACTCTCCTCTTTCACTTTCATCAAGAGGCTTTTTAGTTTCTCTTCACTTTCTGCCATA
>NW_011494764.1:939210-957109 GCF_000754665.1 Bison bison bison
GAATTTCTTACTTGCCCCGTTTTATCGCCTGCAGTGCTCCGTGCACTTGGATCTCTAGCTACTCAGAACTGCCTCCCACATGGATGTAAACAGCTTCTCTCACCACCCAGACTTTGATGGCATGGTCTCTCCAGCCTAGAAAATGTATCCCTTGTTTATCTTTTCCCAGAGAACTTTCCTCCATCCTTCAGGGCCACCTCCCATTGTCCATTCTGGCCGTTCAATCAGGATGGCACTCCAGAGTGACTTGAATACCCCTCTCCACTGCTTCTCAGCTACCCACTGGCCTATTTGCTGGACTCTCTTGCACCAAAGCAGGAACATCTTCAGGGCAGGTTCCTGCCTTTCCATCCATGCTACCCATGAGGATGCATTCGGCTTTGTTAAGTACTTTGTTTAGTAGACCTCTATTAAATGGATTTGCTTGGTAGTAGACAAGTTTCTTTTTCCTCATGAAGTGTGTGGTTTCTCATTGAGTTCTCAGACTTTGCTGATGTTCTGAAGAGTGTCAATTCTCATCAAGTGCTTTAATGAGGTCTGGTGGTCCTGTCCAGTTCCCACTAGCCTGGGGTTTATGGTCTCTCACCTCTTGCTTTAATCTGGCAGTTTGTTTTTAGACTGGCTCTTCCCAAGGTCCCCACACTGATGAGGGGTCTTCCATTCTCCTCGATTAACCAGTTGAATACAAAACACATTTACTAGGTTATAAGAATAGTTTAAGGGAAGACCACAAAGTTGGCTTAAATTGGTCACTCAGAATTCACTGAAAAACTACTATGCTGTATGTCGAAGACAATTTCCAAAAGGGATTCACAAACTGATCTTCCATACAAGAATTGCGCAGATCCTAAGAATATGGGCTTCCCAGGTGGCACAGTGGTAAAGAACCCACCTATCAGTGCTGGAGACACAAGAGATGTGGGTTTGATCCCTGGGTTTGGAAGATCCCATGAAATAGTAAATGGCAACCTGCTCCAATATTCTTGCCTGGAAAATTCCTTGGACACAGGAGCCTGGCCACAAAGAGTTGGACATAACTGAGGTACTGACCTCACACATAAAGGTATGGCACAAGCTACACACTCGTGTAACCACACCCAGCTCAAGAATCAGAACATGGCAGCAGCCCCGAAGTCCCCTTCAGGGTCCTCTTCACTAAAACCCTCCTCTAAGAGTAACCACAGCATTGACTTTTCATGGAAGAATAGTTTTCTCTGCTTTTGTACTTTAGATAAAATCATAAGGTTTGCCCTGTTTTGTTTCTTTTACTCAATACTATGCTTTTAAGTATTAAGTATTGGAGAAGGCAATGGCACCCCACTCCAGTACTCTTGCCTGGAAAATCGCATGGATGGAGGAGCCTGGTAGGCTGCAGTCCATGGGGCCGCTAAGAGTTGGACATGACTGAGTGACTTCACTTTCACTTTTTACTTTCATGCACTGGAGAAGGAAATGGCAATGCACTCCAGTGTTCTTGCCTGGAGAATCCCAGGGACGGGGCAGCCTGGTGGGCTGCCATCTATGGGGTCACACAGAGTCGGATACGACTGAGGTGACTTAGCAGCATGCTGGTATGCTGGGAAGGATTGAAGGCAGGTAGAGAAGGGGACAACAGAGGATGAGATGGTTGGATGGCATCACTGATTCAATGGACATGAGTTTGAGCAAGCTCCAGGTGATAGTGAAGGACATGGAAGCCTGGTGTGCTGCAGTCCATGAGGGTCTCAAAGAGTCAGACACGAGTGAGTGACTGAACAACAACAATAATGCTTTTAACATTCATCCATACTTTGTATGTATGGGTGTCATCCATTCTCACTGCCTTGTAGTAGTATTCTGCCATGTGAATATACTACCCTTTATCAGTCTGTTCTTCCATTGATGAACATTTGGGTTTTTGTTTCCACGTTTGGCTGCTGTGAACATTCTAGTCTATGTCTTACAGTAAACACACAGATACGTTCCTGCAGGATGTAGCCCTAGGAGTGGAATTGCTCGGTCATAGACTGGTGCATATTCAGATTTGGTATTTACTGCCAAAAAGTTTTCCAAAGTGGTTGTTACTCATTAATTTTTAAGATTTATTCCTTCTTTAATTAATTTATTCAATAATGACTTAACACCTGCTTTGAGTAAGCCATTGTGCTAATTGCTGGAGAAACTATAAAGATGGATAAGAACTAGTCATGACATTCATGTATTTTAAAACTGTCAGTGGATATTCATTGCCTGTAGGATAACTCTAAATACCTTAGATTGGCACACAAACCACTCATCCATGTAGAGTTATGTTATTTCACCTGGCCATAGGCTTGAAACTTAATGCCTTACCCTCTTCTTCATCTGGCAATTGCTTCCCATTCCTTGAGGCCCAGATCAAATACAACTGCCTGCCTGAAGCCCTCTTCTTCTCTCATGTACGCTTCCAAACCACCCTCTATCCTAGTTTTATCTCACTGTAAAACAGTGCTTGATCACTTCTCTACTCAGCTGAGACATGAGCATTTACTTATCTCTGTATCTCTAGCATCTGGTTCACAGAAGAGTCCCAGAAATGTTTACTGAGTGAACCAACGATCTCCAAGTGTACATTTCCTATTCCTTCAGTTCAGTCCCTGGCTTTGATTTGGGGTGCACCCCTCAAGATCACAGACAACCAGACCCCAATGGTGGTTCAAGGGAGAGCAGGTGATGTGATCCTACCCCATGGAGTAGACTTCAGGGCTTCTGTGAGAGCTTCCAGTAAACAGAATACATGGCTGGAGCATCTGGCTGCCATCTTGCTACCAGGTAAAGTATGAGACTGGAACTGATTTGGGGAAGAGAAATATACATGTATACACACCCCACTCACTCATACATGCCTATATGATATATATGGATCTAAGAATAAAAGAATAAAATTCTACTTTCCCCATTAAGTCTTCCAAGCCTATTCCCCATGTCTCCCTTCTTCTTATTCATCTTCACTGCACCCAACGTAAGTTCCTACAGCTGTATACTTCATCATCTCCACTCCTTTCCTGGGTACCTTGCATCTACCCAATATGATTGCAATTTCTCTTGTGAGTGGGATTCTAATCCCTCTGTGTATAAATACTTTCTTTTCATGTAAGGGAGGGAGAGGGAATAACATATACCAAGAAGTGTGCTAGCACTGAGCACTTTGAACAATACAAAATTTTAACATCAAGGAGGTTATATTTTAGTGAAGGGAGACAGACCAAAAACAAATTAACCAAACTCCTAATTTATTCCTACCCGCCTCCCCACTATCTTCTTTGGTAACTATAAGTTTGTTTTCTATGTATGTAGGTCTATTTCTGTTTTGTAAATAAGTTCATTTGCATCAATTTTCTTTTTTTTTAGGTTTCACATATAAGTGATATCAAGAGGCTTCCTTGGTGGCTCAGTTAGTAAAGAATCCACCTGTGATTTGGAAAACCCAGGTTTGATCCCTGGGCCAGTAAGATCCCTTGAAGAAGGGC
The DNA here is from genome assembly GCF_000754665.1 of Bison bison bison. NCBI lineage: Eukaryota > Metazoa > Chordata > Mammalia > Artiodactyla > Bovidae > Bison > Bison bison. The sequence goes on from NW_011494764.1 coordinate 942,699, forward strand.
ATGGCAACCCACTCCATTGTTCTTGCCTGGAGAACTCCGTGGGCAGAGGAGCCTGGGGTTGCAAAGAGTTGGACTCAACTGAGCAACTAATTGGAGAAGGCAATGGTAACCCACTCCAGTGTTCTTGCCTGGAGAATCCCAGGGACTGGGGAGCCTGGTGGGCTGCCGTCTCTGGGGTTGCACAGAGTCGGACACGACTGAAGCGACTTAGCAGCAGCAGCAGTAGAGCAACTAATACTTTAACTTTCATAAGTGATATCACATGATATTTGTATTTGTCTGACTTTTCATTTAATATGATAGTCTCTAGGTTCATCTGTGTTGCTTCAAACAGCATTATTTCATTCTTTTATGGTTAATATTACTATATATATCTCTCTCCAACATATATATTTACAATAGTGCTGCTATGAACACTGGGGTGCAGCTATCTTTTCAAATTAGAATTTGGGATTGATATATATGTACTACTATATATAAAATAGGTAAACAGCAAGGACCTATTGTATAGCACAGGGAACTATACTTAATATCTTGTAATAATCTAAATGATAAAATATCTGAAAAAGATTGTGTATATATATATCTTTTTTCTTTTTTAAAATATAAATTTATTTTTATTGGAGGCTAATTACTTTACAATATATCTTAATCACTTTGTTATATAATTGAAATGAATGCAACATTGTAAATTAACTATATTTCAATTAAAAAACAAAGGAAAAGAAAGGAAAAAGCCCCAAATAACCAGACAAATAAAGTAACTGACAGATTACTGTAGTGAGTGCTAGGACAGAAATAAACAAAAAACTCATGGAAAGACCCTTTTTTGTATAAAGAGTTCAAGAAACTTCCTCTTTGAGAAGTGGCATTTAGCCTGATATAAATTATGACAGGGCTAGCCATGTGAAGAGCCAACCTAAGGGCACCCAGATGAGGCAACCAGCATGTGCTGGTAACTGGAGTGGGGATGCGCTCGCCAGGCTCAAGGAAAGCAACGGCCAGTGGGACTGGCATATGGTTAGTGAAGTATGTAGTGTGTCCTGAGAGCTAGGCAAGGGCTAGATCACACAGCATCTTACTGGTTGTGGTAAATCAACTGGTTGTGATTTGGGTTTTTTTCTATGCAAAATTGGAAAGCACAGGAAGGTCTTGAGCAGAGAAATGACATGATCTGATGTGTATTTTTAGGTCGCTCTGCTGTGGGGAGAATAGGCTGTCAGGAACAAGAGCAGTATCTGGAAGTTATTTAAGAAGCTTCTGGGTGAAACATGGTGTTTCAGAGCAGATTTCAGGGATGGAGATAAGGGTACATATTTGGAATCTCTTTGGAAGGAGAGTAAACATCAGACTCACGGATTAGGAATTAAGGAAAGAGCAGAGGCAAAGATGCCTCCTAGGTTCCAGCTTCAGCATTTGGTCCACGGCAGTTCCACTCACTGAGATGGGGAAGATGTGAGGAGAGGGCAGGATGGTGTGCTTGGCTGCAGGAGGACCATGAGTTCACCTTGATGACTTGGTGCGGCCCTCGAAAAGAATAAATGATTTGGACAAGGGAAAATATGAAAGTGTTTGGGTTCAGGAGAGATGATAAGGAGGGGGCTAACACCTGTTGGTATTTGAAGATGGTTGAGCCAGAGCCTCAAAATAGTTTTGATTATCCCTGGGATTTAGCCATGTAACCTTTGCTCAAACAAACAAGGTTTGATTTGTGCTAGGGGAAAAAATATTTGGGGAGATTTGATCAGTAATTCTTTCCATGCAGTTAAACACAGCAGCCCAAGAGTGAGCGATGGTATAATTTAATAATGCACAACATGCCACTGAGATGCAGTCTGGCTAACAGGAGTGATTAATAGCCACATACTGCATCTGTGACTTGTTTTCAGTAATGTTATGGGGAAGGAGGAGACAGAAATTCCTATTATATTATGACAACAAGGTCTAGACTTTGTAATTGCTGCCATATCAGGCAAGATCCATGGTGCACACAGCATGATCCCCAAATTATAACACACACATGCACAAACCACACACACACACCCCAAACACACACTACACACACACACACACACACACACACACACACACACTTCATAGTCTTTGCAAGGTCAGAAGACCTAAGTAAACCAACCATTCCAGATCTTAGTTGGATATGGCAGATGATCAAGTATAGACCAACGGCGTCAGGAAACTCAACTTACTGTACCATTGCAGGCTGTAAGTTTCCTCCATGTGACTTTTGACCAGTTAATATAGGTCAAAAATTTCTAAGTCTCATCCACTCACTCATTCTTTCAGAAAAGTATTTTTTGAGTGCCAACTTCTTACTAGGAAATATGAAGACACAGGGGTTATTGTGATGATTGTAACACACTTGGTTTCTGCTCTCATGGAGCTTACAAGTCTAGCTGACTTGTCAAAGGGCCAATATTCCCATCTGTTCAATGAGTTCTGTGGACTAGATAATCTTCCAAAGTGAAAGTGAAGTTCCTCAGTTGTGTCCGACTCTTTGTGACCTGTAGCCTACCAGGCTCCTCTGTCTGGAATTTTCCAGGCAAGAGTACTGTGGGTTGCCATTTCCTTCTCCAGGGGGATCTTCCAAAGCCTTCTTTATTTATAAACTTCTTAAAGTTAAAAGTAGGCATTAAAATTATAAACCATTCCTAAAAGTCTTTAATTGATTTTCTTAAAAATAATCTATTAAAATTTTCTGATTATAAAAGTATTATTTTCTCCTTGTAAAACTTTAAACATGACTGGTAATGTGTCATGTAGTAAATGAAATTCCCCATTACAAATCCCTCCAGTAACAAAGAGGAAAACTGAAGTTGTTATTGTATTTAAGCAGTTCTAACATCTACATTTTATTTACATCTTAACATTTCCCAAATCAGAATGGGTCTGATAATTGTTATTTGCAGACAGCAGTCATTATATGGTTGTCAGTGTTTATGCATGCCATCAAAGGCTGTAGCAGAGGTAACAGCAGGCTGGAATAAAATCCCAAAGATAGTAATCCAGCACTATTTTAAAAAATTCTCTATCAACAGTCCTCTTGATAGCAAAAAAGACAACACTATGTGGAAAAACAGAGGCATCAATAGCTCAGAGATGAAAAGTAGACTCCAAATGTGAAAACATTTTAGTATATCTAACCTATCTGGAGAAGGCAATGGCAACCCACTCCAGTACTCTTGCCTGGAAAATCCCATGGATGGAGGGGCCTGGTAGGCTGCAGTCCATGAGGTCGCTAGGAGTCAGACACAACTGAGCGACTTCACTTTCACTTTTCACTTTCATGCATCGGAGAAGGAAATGGCAAGCCACTCCAGTGTTCTTGCCTGGAGAATCCCAGGGACGGGGCAGCCTGGTGGGCTGCCGTCTATGGGGTCGCACAGAGTCGGACATGACTGAAGCGACTTAGCAGCAGCAGCAGCAGCAACCTATCTTAAACAAGTAGCTTATATTTTCATTTTTATATATGCCTAAGATGATATTTGATTTTCATGCCTAATGTACAAAATCAAGCTTTTAATACTTATAAAACAAAAATCTAGGTTATAAGAAAATATTTTGGAGTTTATTTCAAGAATGCAAGGCTGGCTTAACAGAATAAAAGGGAAGAAATCCCCAATCATTTTAGTAGATGCAGAATAAGCATTTAAGACTTCAAAATCAATTTCTGATCAAAATTCTCAGTTAACTACAAATAGAAAAGATCTTTCTCAACAGAAAAAAGGATATCTATCAAAAAGCCCTCAACTAATATCAAACTGTATGATGAACTACTGAATGCATTTTCCCTAAGATGTCAAGATCTGTCAGCTTTCACGCCTGCTATTTAATGTAGCACTGGAGGTCTGTCTAGTGCAATGATACAGGTAAAATAAATAACAATTACAAGGATCAGAAAGAAAGAAGCAAAACTGTAGTTATTTGCAGGTGACAAAATTGTTGAGATAGAAAACCCCAAAGTGAAAGTGAAGTCGCTCAGTCGTGTCCGACTCTTTGCGACCCCATGGATGGTAGCCTACCAGGCTCCGCGGTCCATGGGATTTTCCAGGTAAGAATACTGGAGTGGGTTGCCATTTCCTTCTCCAGGGGATCTTCCCGACCCAGGGATCGAACCCGGGTCTCCTGCATTGCAAACAGATGCTTTACCGTCTGAGCCACCAGGGAAGCCCCAAAGTTATCTATAAAAACACTGCCCAAACTAATAAATGCTTTTAGGATGTTTGCAGGATACAAAGTTAATATACAAAAACCAAATTCCCTGTTGGCTCAGTCAGTCAAGAATCTGCCTGCAATGCAGGAGACCCAGGTTCAATCCCTGGGTTGGGAAGATCCCCTGGAGAAGGGAATGGCAAGCCACTCCAGTATTCTTGCCTGGAGAATCCCAAGGACAGAGAAGCCTGGTGGACTAGAGTCCATAGGGTCACAAAGAGTTGGACAGGACTGAGTGACTAACACACAGCAAACAATTAGAAATGAAATTTAAAAAAATTATCTTAAAAAGTGAAAGCATAACATATTTAGGAATAAATTTAGTATGTAAGTCCTCTACTAGAAGCCATTGTTGAGAGAAATTAATAGGTATCTAAAGAAATGGTGAACCAAATAATGTTCAGAGACGAAAAGACTCCATACTGTTAAGGAGTCAATTATCTTCAAATAATCCTAAAGATTCAATGTAATCCCAAACAAAATTCCAGCAGGCTTTTTAATTTTTCTGGTAGAAACTGGCAAGCTGACGATGAAATATGTGTGGAAATGAAAAGACCTAAAATATCCAAATTATCCTTAGAAAGAAGAAAAATTGGAGGACTTCTACCTGAATTCAAGACTTAGTACAATGCTACAGTAATAAAGACATTGTGATATTGACATAATGACTGACAAATGTGTGAAATAGAATAGAGAATGCATGTCTATGTAACTGTTCTATTTTTAATAAAGGCAACAAAGCAATAAAATGGGGAAATCAAGTTATTCTCAACCCGTTGTACTGGGAGAACTCTACACTCACCTTAGTGATTACATTTCCTACTTTATGCCATATACAAAAATTAATTCAAGAGGTATCTTAGATGTAAATGCAAGAGCTAAAACCATAATGCCTGTAGAGAAGTAAGCACAGATTTTATAAGCAGGTCACAGAAAGCAATTTTAATAAGAGAAAAAAGATCTTTGGCATTGATCAAAATTTAAATTTTTGCTCATCTGAAGTTAAACTTAAGAAAACAAACAGACAAGCCACAGATAAGTAGAAAGTGTTGTTAAAACATATCTCTGGAAAAGGACTGGTATTCAGGATCTATAAATAACTCCTATTACTTACTAATAAACAAGACAAACCACCTAATTAAAAATGGACAAAAGATTTGAAAGGCACTTCACAAAAGAAGATATATGAATGGCCAATAAATGCATGAAAAATGGACAACATCATTAGTCATCAGGGAAATGCAAATCAAAACCATAATGAGGCACCTCTTCACATTTATCAGAATAGCTAAAATTAAAAAGAATGACAATGTCAAATATTATAAAGGTTGTGGAGCAACTTGAACCCTCATATATTGTTGGTGGGAATATAAAATGACCCAATTATTTTTCAAACAGGCTGACAAGTTTCTTACATAACTAAACATAACCTATGACCCAGTGATTTCACTTCTAAGTATTGTCCCACAATAAATAAAAAAGTAAATCCATAAAAAGATGTGTACACGATGCTCACGGCAGCTCTATTCATAAAAGTTGTAACTGGAAAGAACCCGGTTGGTCCACCAGCAGGAGAATGGATAAACAAACTGGTCCAGTCGTTCACTGCTATATTACTCAGCAATAAAAAGGAATTAATTTCCAAACACATGCAACAACATGGATGGATCTCAAAAATATTATTCTGAGTGCAACAAGTCTTACATGAATGTGTGGGTACTAGAATTATTCATATGAAATTATAGAGCAGACAAAACTAATCTACAGGGGGGGGAAAATCAGAACAGCGGTTGCCTGTTGGGGAGTGGAGGCAAGACTTTACTTGGAAGACGCAAGAGGGCAGTTTCTGGTAGTGACGGCAACGTCACGGAGCGGGGTCTGGGTTGCACAGGTGTACATGCGTTAAAACTCCTGGAATGCACTTTAGATCTGTGCACTTCATTTATGTGTAAATTTTACATCAAAACAAAGAAACTGTAAACAAATCCTGAACTCTAATTAATGAAATCCATGCTGAACTATCAAGCAGGGAATATATGATATCTTCAATTTACTTTGAAGTACCAAATAAGGTGGATTAATGAGTAGATAGAGAAGTGATAAAGCAAGCATAGTAAAATGTTAATGATAGATTCTAGATACCTTGGTTCACTGTAAAATTCCTTTAACTTTACTGTATCTTTGAATATTTTCATAATAAAATGTTGGCAATAAAAGAACACTAAAACATTTTTAGAAAAAGAAAAAATTCCAGAACTGCCATTGACTTTCCAGGTGACCTTGATGCCTCTGAGTCCTCCAGGAGTATGGAAAGGATATGTAACCTTTAGAATGTGAATGAGCGCTCTGCAGACCATCAGGGTCTGCACGTTCATGACCACGTTGGTGACTGAACTCTGCAGAACAGGCTGCCAGCATCCTGTATTGCTGTCTACCCCACACCCATCCTGTACTGCATTCCCGCCCCCCACCTCTAGAACAGCTTTGATGACCATATAAAATAACCAAACAGCAGACGCAGACGGCACTTTACAGAACACGACTTAAAAACTCCCCGATTACATATTTACTCCAAACCCGTCAGAAAGTAGATGGCTGTGGGTCTGTAATGAGGGCTGTTTGAAAGTCAAGTGTTCAGCAAATTTGGCCAGTGGGCACTGAGGGAGTTCCAACCTCAGAATTACCAAGTAGAGTGGTGCATGCACCAGGAGAATCCCCTTCTGCCTGCTGTACCCACTCCCAGCATATACCCTGTGCCTGTCTCTGCATCCTCTTTGGAGCCCACATATCCTGGGCCACCGGGCTTCTTGGATTAAGCCCACCAGAGACGAGCAGTTACAGGGATAAACAAATTCATGGAAAAGCAGATCCTGCAATTCTGAGGGGCTGCTGCAGTGCACTCTCATTGAAGGGAAGAGGCACCAGCTCCAAGGCAATGAGAGCCAAAGTCTGCTTCTAACTGGAATTGGGGGGTGGTGGGACAGCTCTAAGAGGGATGTAGGGGCCGTGGTTTATACCTTTCTCCCTGTGTGATTTGGGGCAAGTCCCTTCCCCTCTCTGGGTCTGGACCCCCTTTCTGCAAAACGAAGGTAGATTTGTGAGATGGTTTCCCAACTTGGGACTGTTAAGGCTCTGTGATGTATTTGCCATATTCCCTCAAACCTAAGAGACCTTTGGGTGGCTGGGCAGCACAGGTTAATAAAGCAGTGGGTGTCATTGCTTGTGCCAGGAATGGGGCCCACTCAGTGTGGTAGCAGTGGTGGTCACCTGCAGATCCAGTGTTCTCATCAGCACTTACAGATTCTTTCAAAGAATTTTAAATTCTTTCAAAGAATTTTAAAATGTATTTCTTTTATTAAAAAAAAACAAAAAACACAAAACTATTGGACTTCCCTGATGGTCCAGTGGTTAGGAATCCACTTGCCAATGCAGGGGATACTGGGTTCAGTCCCTGGTCTGGGAAGATTCCATTTGCCACAGGGCAGCTAAGCCTGTGGGCCACAACTACAGAGTCTGTGCTCTGCAACAAGAGAAACCTCTGCCATGAGAAGCCTGCACACTGCAGCTAGAGAGCAGCCCCCACTCGCTGTAGCTAGAGAAGCCAGGGCACAGCAACAAAGTCCCAGCACAGCCAAAAATAAATATAAATAAATAAATGCTATTGATGCTTTCCAAAAATAGGACACAATATTGAACACCTGCAATGTGCCCCAGTCATTGCTAAGCTCTCTGAATGTATTACTTCATTTAACTAAACAGCCTTCATTCATAGGCATCATCCCCACATCACAGATGAGCAAAGCAAGGTTTGGAGAAGTTAATACCTTGCCCAAGGCCCTCCAACTGGTTAGGAAATGAGCTATGATTCCAGTCCAGGGTTGTATTCTTTCTTCTCTGCTACATGACCTCCAACTCCAGAAAAAATCAAGCCAGCAACCCTAACACAACTCCTGTTGGCATCTTGATAATTACGTATCACTCATTTTTAGTTAAAGACATACATACATGTACATCCTTCATAAATTAAAATGTGAAAATGAGTTGTTAATAAATGCTGCTTAGTAAAAATGTCGGGTTAACGAATAAAGAATAATAGAAGGTGTGTTATAGTCTCCTGATCAGAGAAAGTAGTGGATGAATCAGCAGAAGCCCATAACCTTTGTTGGCCAGACCAGCTACCACTCAGATATACTCGTACAGGCCGGCGAGATCCACTTTCAAACAATAGTTGACCTTAATACTTCTCCAAGGACCACTGTTTTATGTCTAGATTATGTTCAGTGGCTCTTTAAATTGTCAAACTGCTTCTCTCCACATTGCACCAAGTCAAGTAAAAGAAGAAAAAACAAAACACCGTTTCTCTCTGTGTGTCCTTAAATGCCAAGTTGAGCTCTGTGCAGGTTTTTATGGCTGTTATAAACCCTCCACCTCAGGCCGACAACGGTGGTGGAGCTTCAGTGCGGCTACACAAACACAGGCGCCACAATAAAGCACGTCTTATTTGATATTATATTGTATCAGAAGCATTAAATACACATTAAAGGGGTGTTTTAAGGCTCTTTTCAGTAAGTGGCAGATGTTATGAATAATAACCTGCAAAATCCTTCTGAATTCTAAAAAGGTGTGTTCCATAAAGCTTTCATATAAATCTTTAATAGAGCTGAAACACATTGAGCAGCGATTAGAGGAAATCTCTAATCGTATTAAGCTATTAGAGATCACTGAAGCAGGATGGTAGACTCAAAAATAAAATAAAATAAAGCAGGAAAATGAACATATCATGGATGTGAAGGATTTCCTAGTTAAACCTTCTGACGGCTCTTTCCTGGCGGGAGCCCTGCCGGTCTGTGTCCCACGCACAAACATACATGCGGTGTTAAACCCAAACTGCCGTAATTCACTGAAATTTATGTAAATGAATATGCATTCCTTTATATGAAAAATCGGCAACATCTGCGCTCCATTTAAACAACCTGATTTAATGGAGTCACTGAGAGATACAGAGCAGGGCAAGCGGGGGATGACCTCATCCACCGTCCCTTTAGAGTATCTCGAAAAACAAATAAAATAAAATATAGGTTACAGGCAAACTAAACAGCATTGGAAATATTGTCCTGGGGGACTCTGGCTTCCCAGGAAGCAGAGGAGTTTGAGAGAGACAAGAGCCAGCTGCAATAAACTCTGGCTCAATAAAACTTAATTAACCCCTTGGGGCCTTTGCAAGTAAGCTTGTCAGCAGAGAGAGAGCATGGGGGCCCAGTGCCTGCCACTAAGGGGTTAATCTGGCGTTGCCAGATGAGGGAATGCCAGACCTAAGAGCACAAGTGACCCCGTGCACATGCACTCGTGCACATACACACCCACCCGTCCACCAAACCTGGCTATGCATGGCTCTCAACTAACATTGGGAGGGGTCGTTACCCTTGAGTCCAGAGTCTCAGAGTCATGGCATTTGAAGACCAGAAGGCCCTTCTGAATAATCTCATCCAAACCCTTATAAGGCCTAAGGGGTCTACCGGCCTCCACTTGAATACTTTCAATGCCAGGGAGCTCACTCTTTCTCATGGCAACCGGCCCTGCCCTGGCTCAGTTATGCTGATCCTTCCACCTGTTCCCCCATGACTACCCACCAACACATCTGTATCTGCTGAAAGTTCCTGTGCTTTCTTTCTCTTGGGAGGATCAAGGATGAACCAAACCAAATCCACAAGAAATATCGAATACTTATCCTTTTGCCTGCTGGATGTCTGGCTGATTGTTTCAATTCAAATTCCTGCTTCTATATTAGAGATTGACTGGAAGTTAAGAAGTTTTCAATACCATGAGAAAGAATATATCCCCATATGTTAGGTAGGAAGTGCTGACTGCTCCAGGAGCTAAGGACTAGGGGAAGCCAAAAGAAGAGAGTGTTTCCTGATAGTCAATCAGGGGAGGCTTCATGGGAGAGGTGGTGCTTGATTTTAGGCCTGTGTCTCCCGAAGGGTGGGCTGTGAAACTTAGAGTTGCTTGGTTTGGTGGTGCCTGACTCCATGGCCTTTGCAGTTCTTTATCAACTCACCTTATTATGCCAAGGAGAAAGTGCTAGCATGTCTTAACATACTAGACTGCAGGCTCAGAGCCTTTGGCATGAAGCTCTGGCTGAAGTTTACCAAGCACTTTTGTTTTTCTTATATTGATTTTTAAAGCAAGCAGTATTAGTTTTCTACTTCTGGAAGTATTATAAAACTTATTTCAAAATGAATTTGAAAATTTTTAAATGGTGAATTAATGTGAAGAAAAATATCAAATAATACGGGAACCACGTGGCAAATGGTGAGTGTGGTATACAGGTACCTGGGGTTTGGGAAGCAGACCCTGGTGGGCATCAGAGTGGGTGATAGTGAAAGGGGGGTCTCTCTCTCTCTCTCTTCATGATGATAAAGGATCTGCCTGCAATGAGGGAGACCTGGGTTCGATCCCTGGGTTGGGAAGATCCCCTGGAGGAGGGCATGGCAACCCACTCCAGCATTCTTGCCTGAAGACTCCCATAGACAGAGGAGCCTGGTGGGCTACAGTCCATGAGGTCGCAGAGTTGGACATGACTGAGCAGCTTTCACTCCTCACCTGACTGCCTCAAAGTGCTGCTGCCTGGAGAGTCAGATTCCTGTCTCCCTGTGGAGTGTGTGGGAGTCTGCCACTCCAGGAGCCCAGCAGACCGAAGGTTTACAGCCAAGCTGCTGGAGGGTGCCCGGCTCATGGCAATAAAAGTGAGCTAAAATCATCCTGCAGCACGGAGGTTCTCCTTAGCATAGCAGATCTGCAGACCTGCAAGCCTCAGCTCACCTGGGCAGCTGGGGAGGAGTGGGTGGGGTAGGAACCCCTGCCCATCTCAGGGCACGAGAGAATCACCGCTGCTCTGCCAGGGTTTTTGCTTCTTGGCCAGGACAACCTCACTGGTTACTCAGCCTTACTTCTGTCCCTGCCACTGACTGACTCTGTGGTTTGGGGCGAGCCACTTGCCTTCTCTGTGCCCAATTTGTGTCTGCAGGAGGCAGGTTATTAAGGCAGTAATTAGCTTGGACACAGTGATCAATTCATTCCAGAAAGAGCCCATTCAGCTTCTCGTGCAACCCAGAAATGGTGAATTTCAGGCCAGAAAGAAGAGCTTCCAGACTGTGAGTCTACAGCAACATCTCTGGCCAAGCCTCGTTTTCCTCCGTGGCTGCCCGATCTCTTAGCATATTGAGTGACAGCTTGACTGTTTTAGAGCCTGGGGGAACTTCCTTCCTTTTGTTCTGATTCTCGGCTTTTCAGCACAGATGTCTAAGCCTATCTTTCTTCTCTTGCCTCATGGTTGGCTCACTAAGTCTCTTTAAATTTCCCCTGTTTTTCAGGGAGACAGAACAGAACTTTTAACTGTCAGGATCCTTCTCAGCCCAAGAACCACTACAGTGCAGCTCTGGCCAAGGAAGTGGACCGTGGAGGGAGGCCCACAAGAGCACACCTACCATGGACTTTTATCTGGTGCAACAAATAGATCACGCTCCCAGACTCCTGTTCCATCTTGGATAATTATACCAGAGATTCTTATAGCCAGTGTCTCCTAGGAATCTTTTGGATTCCCCTAGATAGTAAGGAAAATGGTGTTTTGCAAATAATTCAGTTTTGGTCAAGTGCAAAGATACCCAAGCAAACAGAATAGTTCTGTCCTGCCTGGATGGTAACATCGTCTCTTTGGCAATTCTTATAATAGGGGGAAGGATATAAGTTATCTGAGAACATTCTAATTCTTCCATCTTCTCACCACTTTACAAGCCATCTCTTAGTCTAAAAAGTTGCTTACTCTTTATGCATACGGTTCCTGTACAAACAGCCGTCTCTGACTCGATAAGTGATCTTGGACAAGTCACTTGTCCATCAGAGCCTCACTGCACAGTGATTTGATTTAATTAACGCAGCCCACAGAATATATGTTAAAGCGACCTTATAGATTTTTGTATCATCCTTTAGTTCACTGTTGACTTTTCCCATGGCTCTGAAACATACATTTCCCCAAAAGTAAATATGTTCTTATTTCCAGGGATTCTTAATGGTGAGGGTCTGGCTCTCTCTGAAGGGAGTACTCTTCCCATTTCATTCACCCAGTCCAAAAGAAGCTTCTGAGTCAGGCTAGGAGAATTTGCAGATAATTTCCACAAAGTCATTTTTGAGAATCAGGGCATCCTCAGAGCTTCCTTTAACTGACCCATCATGGATAAAGTGCAGCTATCCATGGAGACAAGAGAACAGAGGGATGGCATCCTACTCAGAGCATGACTCTTCTCTGACCCTCGAGAAGCATCCTGAGTGGTCCACACTTGCTTGGCTGAAATGCCCTGAGTGTGTAATTTGCAGTGCCCAGGGAAGCAGAGTGGTCTTGATGGAGGATGTGGGGTAAGCAGAATGGGGTAGAAAGAAGAACAAGGGCATTGCCTGGTGAGTAGGACGTCTCCCCTCTGATGCCTTCACGCTATTTGACCTGAGTCAGTGGTTAGCTTTCCTGGCTTTCACACTCCTGATCTGTAGAATGGCAGAGTTAACAATGCCTGCCTCAGTGCTTTCTCTCAAGGATAGATTGAGATAATATGCAACTGTTGAGTAAATCATTAGGTAGTAGCACACATAACAACTTTCGTTCTTTGTAAGAGTGGGTGGGACTGTGCCAGCTCAGGTCCCTCCAGTCCTAGAGCTTCCTGAATGGACCAGTTTCAGTCAGTAACATTCAAACACATGGAAAATAATGTGAGCATGAAAGCTAATAACCAGATCAAAAACGACAGGCACGAGGAGGGAGGCCAGCCTGGGAAATGTGTTATGAGCTGATCAGAAAGGAGAAAAGAAATAAAGTCATTAGCTTAATTAAGGGACAGGAGGGAATGATGAAACACATCTCCAGCAAAACCAAATTAAGCATTTAGAAGATATTAAAAATGCATTTGAACTCCACTGGTGCTGCAGTTCTAATAACATTTTCTGGGGCTGTAGTCAGCTATCAAGTCAGTCTGAGATCAAGAAAAGGTACCATTTCTCACTGTCTCAGGTTCCTGCCACCATCAAACCTTTCCCCAATTAAACCTTCTGACTTCTTGCTTCCTTCTGTATATTTCTAGTCACTCTTTCCCAAGATCACCTTGGGTCAGCATATTACTGGCACAAACTTTCTACTTTTGACTAATCTGACTGGTATTCCTGTATTCTCTGGATCTTTGATTTTTTTTTTTTTTTTTTATGATTTTTATTTTATTTTATTTATTTATTTTTTAAATTTTATTTTATTTTTAAACTTTACATAATTGTCTTGGTTTTGCCAAATATCAAAATGAATCCACCACAGGTATACATGTGTTTCCCATCCTGAACCCTCCTCCCTCCTCCCTCCCCATACCATCCCTCTGGGTCGTCCCAGTGCACTAGCCCCAGGCATCCAGTTTCATGCATCGAACCTGGACTGGCAACTCGTTTCTTACATGATTTCTTTAAAATTTTGTGTTCCCATTTTGAAGAGAATCTAAAAGATTTAACATGATCATATTCTGGATCATTAAGATAACTTCTGTATATGATTCAGTATTCAGTAGTATCAGTACTACTAGTAATAATATGGACAGTTGTGTCAGACACTCAGCATTTACTGAACATTTACCATGTGCTAGGCACTATTCTGGGGCTTCTCCAGTGGCTCAGCAGTAAAGAATCCTCCTGCAATTAAGATCCCTGGAGAAGGACATGGCAGCCCACTCCAATATTCTTGCCTAGAGAATCCGGGGAGCCTGATGGGCTGCAGTCAATAGGGTTGCAAAGAGCTGACCACAACTGAAGCAACTTGGCACACACACAGGCACTATTTTACACACACAATGTATCTTCAGTTCGGTTGAGTCACAGAGTCGTGTTCATCTCTTTGCGACCCATGGACTGCAGCACGCCAGGCTTCCCTGTCTATCACCAACTCCCAGAGCTTGCTCAAACTCATGTCCATCGAGTTGGACATCCAATCATCTCATCTTCTGTCGTCCCCTTCTCCTCCTGCCTTCAATCTTTTCCAGCATCAAGGTCTTTTCCAGTGAGTCAGTTCTTCACATTAGGTGGCCAAAGTATTGGAGTTTCAGCTTCAGCATCAGTACTTCCAGTGAATATTCAGGACTGATTTCCTTTAGGATTGACTG
>NW_011494764.1:957209-957309 GCF_000754665.1 Bison bison bison
CATGGCTGAAATCACCAGCTGCAGTGATTTTGGAGCCCCCAAAATAAAGTCTGTCACTGTTTACATTGTTTTCCCATCTATTTGCCATGAAGTGATGGGA
>NW_011494764.1:959061-971878 GCF_000754665.1 Bison bison bison
AGTTCATGATCTGATCTACAGTCAGCTCCTGGTCTGTTTTTGCTGACTGTATAGAGCTTCTCCATCTTTGGCTGCAAAGAATATAATCAATCTGATTTTGGTGTTGACCATCTGGTGATGTCCATGTGTAGAGTCTTCTCTTGTGTTGGTGGAAGAGGGTGTTTGCTATGACCATTGTGTTCTCTTTGCAAAACCTTTGTAAACCTCTGCCTTGCTTCATTTTGTACTCCGAGGCCAAACTTTTCTATTATTCCAGGTATCTCTTGACTTCCTACTTTTGCATTCTAGTCTCCTATGGTGAAAAGGACATTTTGTGTGTGTGTGTGTGTTAGTTCTAGAAAGTCTTGTAGGTCTTCATAGAACTGTCAGCTTCAGCTTCTTTGGCATTAGGTATTGGGGCATAGACTTGGATTACTGTGATATTGAATGGTTTGCCTTGGAGTGGAACAGATATCATGCTGTCATTTTTGAGATTGCATCCAAGTACTGCATTTCGGACTCTTTTGTTGACTGTGAGGGCTGCTCCATTTCTTCTAAGGGATTCTTGCCCACATTAGTAGATATAATGGTCATCTGAATTAAATTTGCCCATTCCAGTCCATTTTAGTTCACGGATTCCTCAGAATGTCGATGTTCACTCTTGCCATCTCCTGTTTGACCACTTCCAATTTCCCTTGGTTCATGGACCTAACATTTCAGGTTCCTATGCAATATTGTTCTTTATAGCATTGGACTTTTCTTCCATCACCAGTCACATCCACAACTGGTATCTTAGGTCATTTACTATTCAATTTTAGAGAATTTTAAAATATTTTTATTACTGTTACAGATGAAAAAATGGAGGCATTAGTATTTCTGCTATTATCATCTTATATAAAGAAAAACAGTGTGTGAAATTATCGTAAGCTAATGAGAATGGAATTGAGGTATCTTTAATATATATCATGCATCTGCTTATATAATGATTTAAATAGAGGAAAATGATAGGAGCAGATGGTAAAATGGACACGACAAGCTCAAAAAACTTTGGCTCCATGAAAAGCAGTCAGATATTTGTATAATCCATCATCAAAACTATCAATAAGTCCCATTATTTCTATTCCCAAAAGATATCCTAGTCATCTACCTCTGTTCATACCCATGTATAAATAATTCCCCAGTGGATGTAGCAGTTCAGAGGAATACAGATCCTTGTGGGATCCATGGTGTGAGGGGCTTGGAAAAACTTCATGGGTCTTGATCTGGGCCTTGAAGTCTGAACTGGATTTGAAAGCATTCTTAGGGGGAATTCCAGACACAGACATCTCATGAGCAGGGAGTGGGAATGAGGG
Source organism: Bison bison bison (assembly GCF_000754665.1). NCBI lineage: Eukaryota > Metazoa > Chordata > Mammalia > Artiodactyla > Bovidae > Bison > Bison bison. The sequence goes on from NW_011494764.1 coordinate 960,393, forward strand.
GAACAGACTTAGGGTAAAGGGAGGGTTATGAGGCTTCAAAATCTTCTCAAGCTGAAGAACCCAAAAAAGATTTGTTATGACAAGAGGCAGAGAGTTAGACTTTAAGCATGAATGGATGCTGAAACACAGGTCATGGCATAAGCCTGACTCTTCCTCTCTCCACCTGGAAGCTTGGCCCTCTTCAGTGTCAGCTTTACTCTCATGCAAGCACTTCTTACCAGATGGCCCCCAGAAACAATAGGCTTATGCTCTCCTAGCTAAGCAACCAGAGGGCAAAGTGTCTCTCCATGCCAGTGACTCCCAAAGAGCCCCTAGAATCTTAGCTGAGTTAGCTGACTTGAGTCACGTCTCCATTCTCAAATTGATCCCAGGGCCCATGGAGAATAGTCTTATTGGTAAGGACTGGGTCATGGATCCCCTTTGAAGGTGGGAGATGAGACCCCACATAGACCAATGGGCAAAATATGAAGAAGGGGTTGTTTTCCAGAGGAAAATTGAGGTTTTGTCACCAGAGAGGGAAGATGGATGCTGGGAATGGAAAAAGATATATTTCTACCACGGAAGCCAATCACAGTGCAGAGATGGTTTGACATTTTTTTCTGAAATTTTTGGCCAGCCTGGCAAGTATATGTTCTGAAAACCAAGGGAAACGCCAAATGTAACCTCAGGGTGGAGAAGAATTTATGATAAAAACACCCCCAACAGAGCAGGCTGTCTGTCCCAGACTCAGCAAATGAAGCTCAGCTTAACTGCTTGCAGTCTTGGATGAACTTCTAACTCTTTAGCCCTAGGAGAGAAAAAATTGCATAGACAACTTCCTTTCTCTCCTTGGCATGCTGAGCCTCAGAGAAAGTTATTTAACCTCTCTCAGCAGTGATTCCCCAGCTATAAAAATAGGATGACGATCCTTACCCATTTAGGACTGCACACAGAGCTGGAGAGAGAGCAGGATCTATAACAAAGATTTTCCAGGCTGTGGGCTGGACAGCAGTTTAGAAATGTGGCATTAGGACTTCGGAGTCTTCACAGATTTAGTCGTCTGAAGGATTTAGAGAAACCTTTTCTCCAACTCTCAAAATGCTTGGCAATGTTCTTTCCTAATTTTGGTGTTAATGAGAAAATGAGATTTCCTGAAAACATGCCTTATCTGTTGGCATTTATACCTCTTGTGAATCCAAGCCATGATGGCAATGGCAAAATCTGAGGACTACCCAAAACTGGCAGTAGTGTCCTGGGGCAGGGGGGTTAAGTGCCCTAGAAAGGTTCTCCTATGCCAGACATGAGTGATGGAGAGGTGAACATATGTCTATTCTTGATGAGCTCAGAATCTAATAAAGGAAGGAGGGAGAGGTGAGATAGAAAGAGAGAGAAGGAGAGGAATGGAGGGAACATAAATAATTTTCAAACAAGAATAGGAGTTGGCAAAGTAAGACCCACAGACCCAACCTGGCCCACTGTCAACCTGTTTTTATATGGTCCATGAACCTCTTTTAAATGGTTGAAAAAATCAAAAGAATAATATGGTGTGACAGGTGAACACTGCATGAAATTCAAATTTCAGTGCTCATAATTAAGTTTTATTAGCATACAGCCCTAATCTTTCATTTATATAATAACTGTAGCTGATGTTGTATTTCAACAGCAGAACTGAGTAGCTAAGACAGAGAGTGCATGACTCACAAAGCTAGAAAGATTTTACAGAAAGAGCTTACTGTCTCCTATTCTAGAGAAACAAGCTTTGTTTCAATAAAAGAATTGATATAAGAAGAAAGCTCAAGGAGAGACAGCTTCAAAGTAACATGCATTCGATTTGGGTCTTGAAGATGGGTAGGATTCTAATAGGAAGAGATAAAGTGAGGTGCCATTAACCTAGAAGTCTGTAACCCCTTATTATAGATGAGAACCAGGTTGAGGGGTGGAGCTGAAATTTCAAGTCAAGTCTGACTTACTTCATAGCTCAGCTGTTTCTGAATTTCCCTTTCTAGCAGTTATAAAGCTTAAAATGACTGGGTACAAACTCAAAAGAGGCCTGACTACCTTCTTAAGGAATCCAACTAATTCTGCACCTAGTGGGCTGCCATCTAAAGCTTGTGAGTTGAAAAGTCATATGAGTCAAGCCATGATTATAGAATGATTGTCAGCAGTTGCACACAGGGTAAGTTGAAAAGAAGAGGGGAATGATACCGAGTACGACAGTGCATGGTGTTGTGAAGAGTCAGATACAGCTGGCAACTGAGCAATGAACAAAGAACAGTTAGGAGACCAAGCCTGGAGTCTGGGTCAGAGATAACGAGAATTTCATCAAGGATCGAGGGAGTGGGGTCAGTGGGAGACATTGAGCAAAGATAGAAGTTACAAATCTGCCAATAGGTACAGGAGGAGGAATAAAGATGACTTCCTGGATTTGAGTCTGGAATGATGGAGGTGGTGGAGAAGGACGAGGCTGGCTATGGAAAATGATGAGTTCCACTCAGCTTGTGCCATTTGGAGAGATGGCAGGGTATCCAGTGGAGCGAACTAGCTGACTGTGCCTAGCTCACAAGTAGGCTGCTTTGACCTGGATGGCAGTGGGGTAGAGAGGCAGAAAGAGATATCAGAAACGAGGAAGGGGAAAACTATGCATGTGTGAGGAAAAGAGGGGGCTGAAGCTGGGACCAGTTGCGATGTAGGATCCAGAGCAAGAGTGACAAGCCTAAAAATATATGGCAGTTGCTAATGGGTAAGGTAGGCCAGTAGTGAAGCTAAAAGCTCATGCCCCATCTAAAGGGGGTGGCAGTGTCTTAGTTTGAGGAGATATACATGCCACATCTCTAGACATGACTTTCCAAGAGAAAGTGAAATATTGGATATGTATTTGCAATCTTTTTGTTTTTAAATGTTGGCAAGAAATTCAGTTTAATTTATTTAAATTCAGTTTTATATATTTTAATTAATAAAGGAAAAACACTGAAGAAGTGAGTCAAACATTTACAGAGGGCTAGATCCAGTATGCCGGAGAAGGCACTGGCACCCCACTCCAATACTCTTGCCTGGAAAATCCCATGGACGGAGGAGTCTAGTAGGCTGCAGTCCATGGGGTCGCTAAGAGTCGTGTCACTTTCCTTTTCCCTTTCATGCATTGGAGAAGGAAATGGCAACCCACTCCAGTGTTCTTGCCTGGAGAATCCCAGGGACGGGAGGAGCCTGGTGGGCTGCCGGTCTGTGGGGTCGCAGAGTCGGAAACGACTGAAGCGACTTAGCAGTAGCAATAGATCCAGTATGCAGGCCACTAGTCTGCAGTCTTTTACCTAAGAATATGCAAACAGTTTGAAACTGTTTGGGGTTCTGTCTCCAATCTCTCCTGAATGACTCTCTTGAAGCCCTTCCAACCTTTCCTCTGGGGACTTTTCTAGCCTATATCCAAAACAGCAGCATTTGTGCTGGTGACAGCCTGTGGCTGAGATGACATGTTTCTTATGTGCTCCATATTCAAGTCACAATAATCAAATGCGAGAAGAAACAAATCCAACAACAACAAAGACCAACTCACACAAAGACAAAGAATGTGTTTGTCCATGACAATGATAGAATAAAAGGGAAAATCCCTTGGGGATTCTGGCTATTCTCCTGGCCTTCAGGAAAAATCCAGACAATACCCAGAGGCAGAGATGTCTGGCTGCACTGGGAGGGAAGATTGCAGTGAGCAATCCTGAAAGGCCTTGAAGGAAAGCATCAGGGTCACCATTTGGCTCTTGATAGTTTGAAGATGAATGAATGTGAGCTTTCTGCTGGAAGACTGCCCTACTGTCTCCCCAGGAGCCCTGCATCTGAGAGGAAGAATTCTCATCATGAAATGTATTGGGCAGGTGTTCCTTCTATCTTGAGCTTCTCTGGATGGTCAACTACACCTCAAAAGATCACTTAGTTTTCAGGAACTCATCAAACACCCTTTTTCCTGCTCAGAAGCATGGTTACATAAATTCAGCAAACCTGAAGGTAGTACCTAACATATTCTCAGCCTGGTACTAAGGACTGTTTGACACATGAGGTGGGGAGCAAGTGCAGCCCTTCTTTCTCTTCAAAGGGCAGAAGAGATATGTGAGCAGAGACATATCTATTCCAGTTTGTGCCCGGGGCCTTGAAGAAGGTGAGATCAGCCTGGCTGGGGAGTTGAGAAGGGTTTCCTATTGAAGAGTATTAAAAGCAATGACACATCTTAGCCTTCTTAAAATAACACTGCTGTTTACATTGTTGCATTTTGGACTTGCTTGGTACCTGTCATCTTTCCTTCTCTCCTATTTCTCCTTCTATGGAATGGGAATATTTGTCCTATGCCTGTCCTGCCACTGAATTTTGGAAGTTCAATTGCTTGATGTCACATCATCAGATTCACATCTGGAGAAGGACTAGCCTCACCTTTGGGGCAAGAAGAACATACTTTGAGTCTTACCCACATTCGATACAGATGAGACTTTGGACTTCACATATTTAAGTTGATACTGGAATGAGTTAAATCTTTTGGGGCATGCATTCCTCTTGGGATGAAATAAATGTATTTTGCATATGAGGACATAAATTTGGGGGTGAGCAGAGGTGTAATGCTATGGTCTGAATATCTGTATCCACTCAAAATTCTATGTTAAAACCCAAGCCCTAAAATTAGCAATATTAGTAGGTGGGGACTTTGGGAAGTGATTACATCATGCAGATGGGAACTTCATGAATGGGATTAATACTTCTTCAGAGATCCTTAGCCTTTTCCATCATGTGAGGACTAAAAATTCTGTGATCTGGATAAAGGGCTCTCCCTCAACCATGTTGGCATCTTGAGCTTTGACTTACAGCTTCCAGAACTGTTAGAAATAAATCACTGTTGTTTACAAGTCATTGAGCCTATGGTATTTTGTTACAGTAGCCATAATGGTGTAAAATAGACATCACAGAGCACATCTGCCTTGCCCTTTCTGAAGGCTCATCAAACACGCCCTGGTAGAGCCAGGCCTTCTCCTGGTATTGTTTGGATTGTCCTTTGAATGAATAAACAAAGGACCAAGTCACTGGCTGCTAAGAGCAGTGTGCAGAACCAAAAGAGACATAAAAGATCTAGGAAAAATAATGTGATTGACAATAAAATAGATAGTCAAGTTTGAACATCAATGTAAAGAAACGCTTTAAAAAGTAGGAAGTGATAGGATGGAAATGAGCAAGATAAGAGATCAGAAGAGGGAAGTCAAGTTCAGAGAGGAATGGGAGTAGATACCTGAGAGACAGTAGCAAGGGCTTTCTATATATCCATGTGACCTCAGCCAAGGACTGAGCAATAAATTATCTGATGAGTGTTTTCATGAAGATAATCTGCACATATTGAGTGCAGTATATTGAATGCATATTGAATATGCTGCACTCAATATGTGCACCATTATCTTGTTGCAAAGAGTTGGACATGACTTAATGACTAAACTGAACTGAACTGAATCTGCACATATACCCATCACTGTAGTGTTGAAGATGTATTGAGTAGCTGGGGCTTGGAAAATTAACTCTAAAATATGACTTTGGGAGACAAAGATATCACACAAAAAAGAAAATTATAAGTCAATGTCACAGATAAATACAGATGCAAAAATTGTCAACAAAATATTAGCAAACTGAATCCAACAATATATTAAAAGAATGATACACCATGATTAAGTGGGATTTACTTCAGGAATGTGAGGGTGCTTCAATACTCACAAATCATTCAATGTAACACACGACATTGACAAAGTGAAGATAAAAGGCATATGATCATCCCAATAGACATAGAAAATTTGACAAATTTCTATAAATTTGACAAAATTCAACATTTATTTATGATAAAGACTCTCCAGAAAATGGGTAGAGCAGGAACATACTTCAGCATTATAAAGGCCATATATGATAAGCCCAGCTAGCATCATATTCAATGATGAAAAGCTGAAAGCATTTCTGTTATGATCAGGAACAAAACAAGGATGCCTACTCTCTTCACTTTTATTCAACATAATATTGGAAGACCCAGCCACAGCAATCAGACAAGAAAAAGAAATAAAAGGAGCCCCAATCTGAAAGGATGAGAAAAGTAAAATGGTCACTGTTGGCAGATAACATCATATTCTACATAGAAAATCCTAAAGATGCTACCAGAAAACTGCTTAAGCTCATCAATGAATTTGGTTAAGTTGCAAGATACAAAATCAATACACAGTAGTAATCTGTTGTACTGTTCATGGGGTTCTCAAGGCAAGAATACTGAAGGGGTTTGCCATTCCCTTCTCCAGTGAACTACATTTTTTCAGAACTCTCCACCATGACCTGTCTGTCTTGGGTGGCCCTACACAACATGTCTCATAGTTTCATTGAGTTAGACAAGGCTGTGGTCCATGTGATCAGTTTGATTAGTTTTCTGTGATTGTGGTTTTCATTCTGTCTGCCCTTTGACAGATAAGGATAAGAAGTTTATGGAAGCTTCCTGATGGGAGAGACTGAATGTGGGGGAAACTGGGTCTTGCTCTGATGGGTAGGGCCATGCTCAGTAAATCTTTAATATAATTTTCTGTTGGTGGGTGGGGCTGTGTTCCCTCCCTGTTGTTTGACCTGAGACCAAACTATGGTGGAGGTATGAAGAAAATGGCAACGTCCTCCATAAGGTCCCGTGCACACACTGCCCCACTCAGTGCCCCTGACCCTGCAGCAGGCCACCACTGACCCACGCCTGCACAAGAGACTCCTGGACACTAACAGGCAAGTCTGGGTCAGTTTCTTGTGGAGTCACTGCTCCTTTCACCTGGGTCCTGGTGTGCACAAGGTTTTATTTGTGCCGTCCAAGAGTCTGTTTCCGCTGTCCTATATAAGTTCTGGAGGCTCTATGGTGGGGTTAACGGCAACCACCTCCAAGAGGGCTAATGCCACACCCAGGTCTGTCGCACCCAGAGCCAATGCTCCTGCGGCAGTCCACTGCTGACCCATACAGGAGTCACTCAAACACTCAAAGGCAGGTCTGGCTCAGTCTCTGTGGGGTCTCCTGGTGCACACAAGGTTTTGTTTGAGCCCTCTGAGTGTCTCTGGTGGGTATGGGGCTTGATTCTAAGCACGATTTCGCCCATGCTTCTGTCTTGCTGGGGCTTCTCCTTTGCCCTCGGACATGGGTATCTTTTTCTGGTGGGATCCAACATTTTCCTGTTGATGGTTGTTGAGCAGCGAGTTGTAATTTTGGAGTTCTCTCAGGAGAAGATGAGTGCACACCCTTCTACTCTGCCATTTCCCTTATTGAACAGTATGAAACAGTATGAAAAGGCAAAAAGATATGACACTGAAAGATGAACTCTCCAAGTCAGTAAGTGCCCAATATGCTACTGGAGAAGAGTGGAGAAATAACTCTAGAAAGAATGAAGAGACAGAGCCAAAGCAAAAACAATGCCCAGTTGTTGATATGACTGGTGATGTAAGTAAAGTCCAACATTGCATAGGAACCTGGAATGTTAGGTCCATGAATCAAGGGAAATTGGAAGTGGTCAAACAGGAGATGGCAAGAGTGAAAGTCAACAGTTTAGAAATCAGTGTACTAAAATGGACTGGAATGGATGAATTTAATTCAGATGACCATTATATCTACTAATGTGGGCAAGAATCCCTTAGAAGAAATGGAATAGCCCTCATAGTCAACAAAAGAGCCCAAAATGCAGTACTCAGGTGCAATTTCGAAAACGACAGAATGATATCTGTTCCTGTCCAAGGCAAACCATTCAATATCACAGTAATCCAAGTCTATGTCCCAATACCTAATGCCAAAGAAGCTGAAGTTGAATGGTTCTATGAAGACCTACAAGACCTTCTAGAGCTAACATCCCAAAAAGATGTCCTTTTCATTATAGGGGACTGGAATGAAAAAGTAGGAAGTCAAGAGATACCTGGAATAACAAGCAAGTTTTGCCTTGGAGTACAAAATGAAGCAAGGCAAAGGCTAACAGAATTTTGCCAAGAGAACACCCTGGTAATGGAAAATACCCTCTTCCAACCTCACAAGAGAAGACTCTACACATGGACATCACCAGATGGCCAATACCAAAATCAGATTGATTATGTTCTTTGCCCCCAAAGAAGCTCTAAATAGTCAGCCAAAACAAGACTGGGAGCTGACTGTGGATCAGATCATGAGCTGCTTATTGAAAAAATCAGACTTAAACTGAAGAAAGTGAGGAAAATCACTAAATCATTCTTGTATGATCTAAATAAAATCCCTTACAATTATACAATGAAAGTGACAAATAGATGTAAGGGATTAGATCTGAAAGAGTGCCTGGAGAACTATGGACAGAGGTTTGTGACATTGTATAGGAGGGAGTGATCAAGACCATCTATAAGAAAAAGAAATGAAAAGGCAAAGTGGTTTTCTGAGGAGACATTACAAATGGCTGAGGAAAGAAGACAAGTGAAAGGAAAAGGAGAAAAGGAAAGATATACCCATTTGAATGCAGAGTTCTAAAGAATATCAAGGAGAGATAAGAAAGCCTTCCTCAGTGATCAATGCAAAGAAATAGAGGAAAACAACAGAATGGGAAAGACTAGAGATCTCTTCAAGAAAATTAGAGACACCAAGGGAACATTTCATGCAAAGATGGGCACAATAAAGGACAGAAATGGTATGGACCTAACAGAAGCAGAAGATATTAAGAAGAGGTGGCAAGAATACACAGAAGAACTGTACAAAAAAGATCTTCATGACCAAGATAATCACGATGGTGTGACCACTGACCTACAACCAGACATTCTGGAGTGTGAAGTCAATTAGGCCTTAGAAGCATCACTATGAACAAAGCTAGTGGAGGTGATGGAATTCTGTTTAAGCTATTTCAAATCCTAAAAGGATGATGCTGTTAAAGTGCTGCACTCAATTTGCCAGCAAATTTGGAAAACTCAGCAGTGGCCACAGGATTGGATAAGGTCAGATTTCATTACAATCCCGAAGAAAGGCAATGTCAAAGAATGTTCAAACTACCGCGCAATTGCACTCATCTCACACACTAACAGAGTAATGCTCAAAATTCTCCAAGCCAGGCTTCAACAGTATGTAAACTGTGAACTTCCAGATGTTCAAGCTGGATTTAGAAAAGGCAGAGGAATCAGAAATCAAATTGCCAACATCTACTGGATCGTTGAAAAAGCAAGTGAGTTCCAGACAAACATCTACTTCTGTTTGTTGACTACACCAAAGCCTTTGACTGTGTGAATCACAACAAACTGTGGAAAATTCTTCAAGAGATGGGAATACCAGATCACTTTACCTGCCTTCTGAGAAATCTGTATGCAGGTCAATAAGCAACAGTTGGAAGTGGACACGGAACAATAGACTGGTTCCAAATCGGGAAAGGAGTACATCAAGGCTGTATATTGTCACCCTGCTTATTTAACTTATATGCAGAGTATATCATGTGAAATGCTGGGCTGGGTGAAGCACAAGCTGGAATCAAGATTGCTGGGAAAAATATCAATAACCTCAGATTTGCTGATGACACCATCTTTATTACAGAAAGAGAAGGAGAACTAAAGAGCCTCTTAATGAAAGTGGAAGAGGAGGTGAAAAAGTTGGCTTAAAACTCAATATTCAGAAAGCTAAGATCATGGCATCCAGTCGCATCACTTCATGGCAAAAAATGGAGAAGCAATGGAAACAGAGAGACACTTTATTTGTGGGGGCTCCAAAATCACTGTAGAGGGTGACTTTAGCCATGAAGTTAAAAGATGCTTGTTCTTTGGAAGAAAAGCTATGACCAACCTAGACAGCATATTCAAAAGCAGAGACATTACTTTGCCAACAAAGGTCCATATAGTCAAACCTCTGGTTTTTCCTATAGTCATGTATGGATGTGAGAGTTGGACTATAAAGAAAGCTGAGAGCACCAAAGAATTGATGTTTTGAACTGTGGTGTTAGAGAAGACTCTTGAGAGTCTTTTGGACTGCAAGGAGATCAAACCAGTCAATCCTAAAGGACATCAGTCCTGGCTATTCATTGGAAGGACTGATGCTGAAGCTGAAGCTCCAGTACTATGGCCACTTAATGTAAAGAACTGACTCCTTGGAAAGACCCTGATGCTGGGAAAGATTGAAGGCAGGAGGAGAAGGGGATGACAGAGGATGAGATGGTTGGATGGCACCACCAACTCAATGGACATGAGTTTGAGCAAGGTCTGTGAGTTGGTGAAGGACAGAGAAGTGTGGTGTGCTGCAGTCCATGGGGCCACAAAGAGTGGGACACAACTGAGCAACTCCACTGAACTGAACTGAATCTGTTGTATTTCTCTACAGTAACAGTGAACTCTCAGAAAGAAAAATTAAGGAGACAATCTCATTTACAATCACATAAAAAAATTTTAAAAATACAATATACCTAGGAATAAATCGGACTAAACTATAAGACCTGTTCTTGGATACTGTAAGACACTGATGAAAGAAACTGAAGGTGACACGAAGAGATGGAAAGATAGACTCTGTTCCTGGACTGGAATAATTGATATTGTTAAAATTATCATACTACCCAAGGCAAACTACAAATTCAGTGCAATCCGACCAAAATATCAATGGTATTTTTCACAGAAATAGAACAAATAATTTAAAAATGTGTATGGAAACACAGAAGTCCCTGAATAACCAAAATAATCTTGAGGAAGAACTAGAGGTATCAGGTACCCTGACAAAAGATTGTACTGCAATGCTATAGTTATCAAAACAGTATGACATGGGTAGAAAAACAGACACATAGAGCAGTATAACAGAATAGAGAGCCTAGAAATAAACCCACACACTTATGGTCAGTTAATCTATAATACAGAAGGCACAAATAAATAATAGAAAAAGACAGTCTTTAAAAAATGGTGCTAGGAAACCTGGAGAGCCACATGTAAGAGAAGGAAATTAGAACATTTTCTCACATCGTATACAAAAATAAGCTCAAACTGGATTAAAGACCTAAATGTAAGACTGGACACCATAAAGCTCCTAGAAAAAAACATGGGCAGAACACTCATACATAAATTGTAGCCATATGTTTTGGATCTGTCTCCTAAGGCAAAGGAAACAAAGCAGAAATAAACAAATAGGACATCAGTTCAGTTCACTTCAGTCTCTCAGTCGTATCCGACTCTTTGCGACCCCATGAATCACAGCACTCCAGGCCTCCCTGTCCATCACCAACTCCCAGAGTTCACTCAGACTCACATCCATCGAGTCAGTGATGCCATCCAGCCATCTCATCCTCTGTCGTTCCCTTTTCCTCCTGTCCCCAATCCCTTCCAGCATCAGAGTCTTTTCCAATGAGTCAACTCTCTGCATGAGGTGGCCAAAGTACTGGAGTTTCAGCTTTAGTATCATTCCTTCCAAAGAAATCCCAGGGCTGATCTCCTTCAGAATGGACTGGTTGGATCTCCTTGCAGTCCAAGGGACTCTCAAGAGTCTTCTCCAACACCACAGTTCAAAAGCATCAGTTCTTCAG